>NW_004567106.1:17128648-17134596 GCF_000260355.1 Condylura cristata | reverse complement strand
ATTCTTTGTGTTCCATATTGTATATTCACTGTATTAAAGTCACTTTTCATTAAAGCTTTATATGTTTTGTCTTGTTGTGGTGGATGGCAGAACCCACTTAGAGCAGGCAGGTGTTGGGGCTTCAGGGGTGCCTCTCTCCCCCTGTCCTCTAACAGAATTGAGGTGCCCTATAACACTGCTACCTCTTTTGGTGTGGTCTTCAGGCTAACCATGGCTGAAATTTTTTAAGTGGTTACACTGTAAATGGTTTGATAACAACCTACATAATATACTTATGTCTATTTTTCCTCAAAGCCTAGAATATTTACTATCTTGTCCTTTATAGGAAACTTACCAACTCCTGCCTTAGTGACACAAATCAAGGGTTTTATTGATTGGAACTTTTCAGTTTGTTTCTTGAATGCTAGATGATGTGGTTTAGTGTGTGATGAAAGTTTTTCATAGAGATGTTTTTAAAAAGATCGTTTGCGGATTTGGTACATACAATTTTTTTTTTTTAATACAGAACTGGGGTACCGGCCAGAAATGCGGAGAGTGATAGGATTCACCAGAGACAGAGCAGGGAGCAGAACAGGCAGATCGAGGAAGTACACTGCTGAGGGGAGCAGCGGGCGGGTCAGGAGAAGTCTGCCACATCACGTGGCCACCTCCGGGACAGGCGGGAATCGAACTCATGAGGAAGTGGCTTAAACTTCCCAGTGCTGCGCTTCAACCCGCTGAGCCACCAGGGAAGGCCCGGTACATACAAATTTTTTAAAGAAATTAGATAATTCATATGCACTGATTGTTTAACAGCAATCTTATCATTAATGGCTCTAGGAGATAATTTGTATTTTCTGCATAGTAAGGGTGAATCATTTTCTATCTGAATAGAAGTTAATATTCCAATACAAAGGAGGAAGATTTTCATTGTCACTGCAAGCTTAGCATTTCCTAGTAAATCATATATAGATCATGGCCACTATGGACTAAGTAGTTACCCAACTGGGAAATATTTGCGAAATTTTATGATACAAAGTCGTATAGGTTTTCCTACTCAGAGACCTTATGGTGGAACTGTATTATGTTTTAGTTTTCTTTTCAGGACAGTGGGAATTTTGAGTTGAGGAGCCTAGCTACATTATCAGGCCTTGTGTTCAAGTAGGACGTACCCCACCGATGACAGAAATGAACACAGGATGTAGGATTAAGCAAGATGATAATACTGATTTGTGTTCAAAACAAGTCAGGCCTTGAATTTTTATTGAGTGATTTGAAAAGTCAATTAGAAAAATTCCCTTTTCAATAGCACTACATCACTTCTGTCAGGAGTTTTACATTCAAGTTTTAATAAGTAATGTATCATTTATGGTGTTTTCCTATCAAGTTTGTATTTACAAGTTTATATATGAACATTATTTTGCTAAAGTAAAGAATCATTTTTTGACAATATTGCATCTATTGAGTACTAGAGTGAATAATAAATTAGTTATGACTCAAAATTCTTCATAAATACTCAATCCATTTACTGTGAGCAGCTGATGGATTGTCAAATAAAAGAGCCGAAAATGAACAGTAGACGACTCTACATCATGGCATGGAATTCAAGAGATATTATTCCCATTATATGTAAATCATAGCACACAAAGCAATAAAAATCCTCTCAAACTGCTACAGCACAGCTGTTTTCATCAGTGTGCTATATGGAAGCCAAATTGTAAATAGAAGTTAAGCTGAATTGTGTATGTATCAAGAGTAAAATATGCAAGCATTTACTGAAAGCAACCATTGATTATATTCAGAAATATCCTAAGGGCCCTCCCTGGTGGCACAATGGGTTAGGACACAGCACTGCAAGCCAGCCGCAGTCACTTCAGTGCAAGTTCAAGCCTGGGCCCTGGAGGTGATCCACATGGCACGGCAGACCTCTCCTATCTCGTCCACTGCTCCCCTCAGCAATGTACTTCCTCAATCTGTCTGTTCTACTCCCCACTCTGTCTCTGGTGAATCCTCTCACTACTCTTGTGCCTCTGGCCTATACCCCAGTTCTGTACGCATAAATAAATTCATCTTTTAAAAAATCCTAATAAGAAATATTAAAAACTCAGAAATTTTTTGAGCTAGTTATTATTCCAAAAATCATTAATATCTAATCAAAGCATAATAGCCACAGATAACTGCTCAAATGAATTAATTGCTCTTGTAACTTACAGCTAGTATCCCTGTTTCATTGTTCTTATTGCTATTTCCTCATCTTATTGAGCCATCTATTGATACTTTTTATCATTTTAATAATTATTTATATATCATATCATTGTTCATTTTTGTAGTTTTCTGATTTTTAGTGGAATTATCAACTTTCCTCACCATATCTACTTCCCATGAAGCAAAGAAAACCATATTATTACTGTCTTCTGTTGCATAGGTGGTTTTGTTCTGAAACACTGCATTGCTCATGAACATGAAATGAGATATAAGACCCTTAGAAATGAAGACATAGTAAGTTGCAAAAATATTAATGATCAATATCATTGCTTCATTCTTGTCATCATCATCTCCTTGTCTAATTTCTTTAAAAATAAGCAAAAACAATATCTTCGGTTGCCTTTTAATTACCTACTTACTCTACAGGAGGTTGTAATTATAGCTAAAATCTACTCAATGTTGAGTTGTTAGATATTTAACCAGTGACAATCTTAGTGAGGGAAAGCTCCAGTTTATAGTTTGCTGATTTCATGGTGTAACTGCAAGATGCTGATGAGACAGTGTTAAAAGTAGAATTTAGCAAAGGTGAATAGAACTGACTTTTATAGACCAGTATAGTGTTCGTGATTTACCCAAATTACTTCATCTGGTCCTTATACCCCTCTGTGAGGTCAGTATTACCAGTTAATCCTCTGCCTTATTCACTGTCATATGACTCTCACCCAGTAGCATAAAGCTAAAATAAACAAAAGCACCATTTGAAATTCCTTCTCTCTTAAGAGATAAAAATATACAACTTAATTACCTCACTTTACAGATTGTGGCAAACTATTATGGGAAATGAAGTATAGCTCTGATTACAAAATAGCATAATATATTTCTTATTCCATGACTAACTCCCTAGATACAAGTACTACAGTGTTACACACCACCCTATACTTGAACAGAGACTGGGGTCTCTTTCTTACAGGGAAAAGTCTATTTCTGAAATATTTTTTTGACTTAACACAGCATCTGGTAAGTTTTAATATCAAATAAATATTTGTGAAACAAAAGAAGACTAAGTCATTAGTTTTACTGGGTGATGTCTTAGTAGCAGACATTACGTGTGTTTAGTTTACCAGTAAATATCAGTGTCTGGTGTATTGCCTGGCAAATCATAGGCATTCAATATATGGTAGCTGAATATAATGGAAAAATAATTATAATATTTGAATAATTACGTGATATTGCTGAAAATGTGCTTTTGTTAGATTTGATTACTGGAATGTAAAAGAAATTTCCTAAGACTGGAAAAAGGCAACTACAGTAGGGATTGAATAGAAAATGTATTGTCTAAACAGTTAAATAATCTTATTTTATAAGACATTACTCTCATGCAAATTTCAGGATGAAAAGGAATAGTATATTTTTAATAAATAATAATTTACTTTGAAATATTACCATTTTTTAAAAAAAATGACTGAAAATAGAGCAGGGGAAGTCTAACTAAAGTTGAAACAATTTTAAAAATAACAGAGAACTCACTAGTAACCAATGCAAACCACTGTTCCTACCATGAACATCCTTTATAGCCCCATTCATGGAGTGTCACTTTGGTGTCTGTGTGGGTTGAATAATAGCCCATGAATATCAATTAATTAATTATGAATAATAGTTAATATAAACCCTAGACTCTAGGAAATAGCTTTAATTATATATATATACATATATATATATATATATATATATAGAGAGAGAGAGAGAGGGAACATCTGTTTACAACCCTGCATAAGATTCAGAAGTACAGGATGACACCTTCAGAGGGGTGTTACCATACCACACCCACTGCAAAGGCACTCAAGTTCTTCACTAATTCTGTTTTATACTTCAATTATATAGAAGGATTAAACATGAAGGCAAGAATGCATCCATTCTTTAAATGAACAAAAATAAGTTTTTTGTTTGTTTTTGTTTTTTTTACTATCAGCTATGCTGGGAGAGACACAATACCTTCAAGAGGTTTATGAATGTAGTGTATATGTTTATACCCTGCTGGGGAAATATGACAGTTTGTCATTTTTTAAAAAGATTTATTTATGCATACAGAACTGGGGTACAGGTCAGAAGTGCAGGGGCGGTAAGAGGCTTCACCAGATACAGAGTGGGGAGCAGAATAGGCAGATGGACAAAGTACACTGCTGAGGGGAGCAGCGGGCGGGTCAGGACAGGAGAGGTCTGCCGAGCTGTGTGGATCACCTCTGGGGCGGGGATCAAACTAGTGCTGAAGTAGCTTAGCTTCTTAGTGCTGTGCTTTAACCCACTGTGCCACCAGGGAGGGCCAGTTTGTCATTCTTGACCTCTTTCTCCTTGATATTAAAAGCAATTGGATTCATTTATTTATTTATATATTTTTACTTGGTTGCTCGTCTTTGTGCATTGTTTGATTTCTCCTGCCAGGGGTAGTGCCATAAAAGTACCAACATCAAGAAACCTATGAACCATCATCAGAGACTCTTGTGCTCTTCCCTTCTTTTTTGTTCCACCTCCACACCCACCACTGCTGAATATCTCCAATTTATAGTTTGCCTAATAGATTTTTATCTTCTTTTTTTTTTTCTGATCCCCTGTATGGTTCCCCTGTATTCCTCCTATAAGTGAAACCATCTGATAGTTTTCTTTTTCCTTCTGACTTATTTCACTGAGCATAATCCCATGAAGAATTTTTAATATGGGAAGCAATACTATCACTATTTAAGATTTCTCTCCCTCTAGTTTTCACCTTTTATATTTTCTTTCACTTTGTAAAATCCTAACAGTGGTACCAGGAGATTTGAGGTCAAAAAACCCAGCAAAGTCTTAGCTTAAGTTATAGGAGATCTTTGGACTCACTCTTTAGGATACAGGGTTATAGTCAGTTATATATATTCTGGTTCTGAAAGTGCAAATGTTTTCTCTATTTTCCAAGGATAAATGGCTGACAAAATGTGATTTTATACATCCGAGCTCCTGATAAAATAGTTGGCTTTTATCCTTTAGATACAGAAAGTTGTAGAAATATTTTCCTCTGTGATATGTAAGTTATCTTGATTAGTGGTAGATGTATATAGTCCCTATTAAATCAAAATGTCAGTTACACTCAGATGATAACATTCAAGTTAGTTATACTCTTCAATTTATAATATAGGTATTAAGGCAATTGCTACTTATCCATTTAAGCAAACATGTGGTCCATATGCCTGATTTCTTTAAAAGTATATGCTATGCCTGAATTATTTTATGACAACATTTTTAGATTTAAAAAGGGGCCTCCCTAGTGACCCAGGGGTTAAAGCACATGCTATGAGGCTATCCACAGCTACTGCAGTGTGAGTTCAGTCTCTGGCCAGGGAGGTGACCCACATGGTGCAGCAGATCTCGTCTGTCTCCTCTGCTGCTCCCCCTCAGCAATGTATTCCAGTCAATCTGCCTGTTCTGCTCCCCACTCTGTCACTGATGAATCCTTTGACTCCCTACACCCCTGGTCTGTACTCCAGTTCTTATATGCATACTTAACTAAATCTTAAAAATAAATAAAAAGGGTCTTCCCTGATGGCGCAGCGGGTTAAAGCACTACACTAAGAAGCTTAAGCCACTTCCGCATGAGTTCATGAGTTCGATTCCACATGCCCCGGAGGAGATCCACAAGGCGTGGCAGACCTCTCCTGACCAGCCCGCTGCTCCCCTCAGCAGTGTACTTCGTTGATCTGCCTGTTCTTTTCCCCACCCTGTCTCTGGTGAATCCT
>NW_004567106.1:17118702-17128508 GCF_000260355.1 Condylura cristata | reverse complement strand
TAATGGCAACAATTCTATTCATTAAAATCAGAGTTCACAAATGAAATTTGGAGATTAAAATGAAAATTAAATTGAATACAAAAATCTCATTGTTATCATTTTCCCTCAAGAATTGTTGGGAAACAGTTATGAAAAAGGCTGCAAAACTATGATTCTGACTTCTCATCTACTCTTCTATTTGCTTTTCTATCTCCCCACCATCTTTTGGCAGTGATATTAGCATGTGATGATGATGCAACTTAATGTAAATTAGGTGTGAAGGTATTCAAGAAGATCCAATTTTATCTCAAGGGAATGTTAAGTGTTCAGACAGATTCGTTACACAACAGAGGCGCCAGCATTTATTCAACCTTCCCAGTGAAAGGGTAAAATTGCACAACATGGTTGTATTTATTTACAATCAGCATATTTCTTTAAATGTATTGCTGTAAAAAGTCCAAAGAAATTATAGTCATAGAGATAACACTGATGAAAATTCCTCAATCATGTTCTCTTCATTCTCAGTTGCATTTTTCTGTGCTTATTATATAAAGCAACATATAGACAGCGAAATGAAAATACATGTATTCAATCTTCTTTATTTAATGCTAAAAGCAGAAATCTATAAATCTCACTATTTGCCTAAAAATTACTTTCAGTATAGAAAGTTTATTTTCTGACACCTTGTATTTAATTTCCTGGGAAAGACATAAAGAATTTCACAGCATCTGTCTTTTGGTGATGCTTTCTGATTTTTCTGAAATAACTTAGTGCTTATCTACCCCATCATTGTGAAACTAAGGGTAATCTTAACCTTGACCAATTTTATTCAGTAAATTAGAAAGGGGAAGTTTTTGTGCAACTATACATTTTATAACAGGGCTTTTTATTTACACGTTTACTTATGTAGCAGTACAATTTCACAGAATGTTAAACGTGAACAAAAATTTAAGGTGTAAACTTTCTGGGGATTCATATCATCCTTAAATTCCTTAATTTAAGATCTATGTCACTTAAGCTAATCATTTTTAAAAATAAAATTTAGGGTCTCCCTGGTGATGCAGGGGTTAAATTTTCAGTGCTATGAAGCTATTTTCAACTACTGTGGCAAGAGTTCGATTCCCGGCCAGGCAGCAGACTCAGATGGCACAGCTGACTTCTCCTGTCTCACACACGACTCCCCTCAGCAGAGTACTTCAGTAGACCTGCCTGTTCTGCTCCCCAAGTCTTGGTGAATCCTCTCACCCTTGCATCTTTGGCCTGTATCCTAATTCTTGCATGAATAAATTAAAAAAATTAAAATTAAAATTAACAGGTACATTTATTGTGACTGATAGATGTGAGTCCCTTGTCTTCATAGATGGAGCTGAATTCCAAACCAAGCTTCTAATCACAACCACTCTTTGGAGAGATTAATCCTTATGTGCAACTGTTTTACTGACCATTTCCAAAGATAAATCTTGATACCTCAAGTTCAGCCTGCTCCAAATTAAACTTGCTGTCTTCACATTCAATGTTTTTCATTGCATAGCATAGTTTCATCATCTTATTAATTAGTAACTTAATCTTACTAAAGCAGAAGTAGGATTATGATTCAAAATATTTCAAAACATTCCACAATCTATAGAATTAGTTCCAATCTCAGGAGACCCTAATCTCTCCTCTATATCTACTGGCCATTTACTTTAGCCATAATTATGTCCATGTTTCCATTCTTAATATAATAGCTTTTCCCCCTAGATTAAATCATGACAGGCTTGTCAGTTTTTCATTATGATTAAACTATTGGTGAATTTTTATCATATTTTTGCCCCGAGTTTTTACTTCTTTCTTCCTCTGAATTTTATCTGTCTTTTATTAACTTATGATACATCTCATATATTCTAGCACAGAATGAATAGAATACATTCTATTCATTTTTAAGCCTCTAAGGCCATCATCTAAGAAATATTTAAACTCTCTCTACAAATTTTTATAATTAAGTGGATCTTTTAAAAAGGCTATTGTTCATTGCTTTGTTTCATAAGGCTTTACAAGTAATTACAAATATTTTCAATGTTGACTTAATGTCTAAATGTCTCTATAATTTAAAATATTCTCCCTTTGAATAATATATCTTTTTTTTAAAGATTAATAATTGGTTATTTGGTCATTATTTTATAACGCAGAAAAGAACCAACAACAACAGAGTGAGACAATGAGTTAGCTATATTACATTCTTTCTGTAAATATATCAATCTTATATATTGGTCCTTTACTTTAGCCATAATTATGTCCATGTTTGCAGTCTTAATATGATATTGGTGGCTTGCCCCCTGGAGTAAATCATGAAAGGTTTGACAGTCTTTCATTATTATTAAGCTATTGGTGAATTTTATCATACCTATTATTATTTAGCTATTGGTGAATCTCAAGTGTCCTCTGAGACTTGAGACAGCTATACAGCTAATTTTGCAGTAGTGCATGAAAGTGTGAAAGACTCTTAGTCTTCTTTGTATGCATCAATATCAATAAAAGGTTTTCATTTCTATTTTGGAAAAAGAAAGAATGTTTCTTGAAGTTTACAACAGTTATTAAAACTGATTACCATGACAGGAATTAAGTTTGAAAATATTTCAAATGAATTACATCAGAAAATTAAAGCAGAAGGCAAAATTAAAAAATAAAAAGCAATAGTTTAAAAAAAGATGCAAAGCTATGTGCTAGTCTAGTCTGTCAGAAAGTTGAGACAGAAAAATACCTGCCTGCCAACAGGTTATCAATTTAGGAGAGTAACTAAAACAGTGAGACATGATCACTTCTATAGACAACATGCTCTTCATTCTATGGGATCTTGTGTGAAGTGTCACAAAATGTGTTTCAAAGCTACTGCCAAGCATACACACTCCTTTGCTCGGGGGTGGCTTGGTCAGGTACATCCCCTCCCACTCTGGGAAATGATGTCACATCTACATGAAGATTAGCAAAGCCCCCCACTTTACTGCTGGCTTCTTAATGTGGCTGTAGAAGAAGTAAGGCAGAGAGGATTTGCAGTAGAGATTAAGAATACATTGATACTTTTCCTTTGCTTTCAACTTCTGGTAATTTCTATTCCCATTTTGTCTTGGTTTATTTTCTATAGGTAGGCAGAGAGAGAGAGAAAGAGAGAGAGAGAGATTAGATAGATAAATATTTAAGAAATATATATAAAAAATAAAGTACTTTCCTCTCACTTCCTCAAGATAAACACAGCTAAACATAGGAGAAATGACAAAGTATTTTAAATTAACAGCTTTAGTTTTCAAAAATACACATCTCACTATAAATAAAATAGCAATAACAAAAATATATAAAATAATATATCAAGAATGATATACCTCATCATACCCCCTTCCTTTCTAACATATAATTATTTTCACCTCCATAATTATTAGTCATAAACTTAACACATTGATATTAAAAAGTCAAGTTTAAAATAATAAAATGGAATACCTAAAATGGGTATGATTGCTGAACAAAAACAAGTGCAAACATCAAAGGGATTACATCTAAGGTACTGACATCATGACAACTGCATTCTCAAAGTCAGAATCTCTTCACTTGGGATTATTTTCAAAATGTCCCTCACCCCCAAGAATGAGGCATACGCTATTACCATGTGGTAGAAGTCAAACCCTGAGGTTGCAATACATGCAACCATGACTTTAATGCAAGAAGTAATGCAGCAAAGGACAAACAGGGAGTCATGCTTCTTTAGTCATTGACTATACCCAAATCACCTGCACGCAATGTCAACACAGGCAGCTGAAATGGGAACCAGGCTCAGAATTTGACTCAATCTGTCTGGAAGGGACCTGAAAACACACTCTTTCAACAGTAGTCAATGGCTGCTTTTAAACTGGGGATCAGATTTCATCAACAACTAGCCACTTGCCTAGGATAGAGAGAGTGAGCTAGTCAAACCATCGTTCACAAAAGGGTCAGTGATAGATAAGTCTGTGATGTCACCCATGATGAGATAATTATAGAAATTCAGAATAAGAACATAGAAATTTGATAGATAATAACAGTTAATTGTTAAGGATCTATTCAAATGTCATTGCTTTAGTTTAATTTTTCTTCTGTAGAAATTTTGTTGTATTTAATAAAATTTTGTTTTATGTTACAGGGCTAAAACCCACTGTTCTTCTCCATAGATAATTTGAAATGCACTGGTGTAGACCACAGACCCCTTTGAGAAGTAATAAAATACCTGCTCACTGCACAAAATTGTACATGAACAGAGATAGAAAAGATGTGATATGTGAGTACCTTGATTACATTTAAATGATAAGGAGTGGGCCCCCATCAGGGAAATAATGCAAAGGGGATAATCTACATGAGAAAATCATAGACATCATAACTGAAAGGGCTTTAAAGATCATTACACACAATTTGGGCATTTCATAAATACCAGTTCACAGTCAAACTCAATTAGCAGGTAGGCAATCAAAATTGGAAAGCAATGTCTTATAATCTAGAACTGCTGTGTGACTATATTCATCTGGTTTTAAATATCAGAAATAGAATAGCAAATAATTTATAGGATTTAATAAAAAACTCAGTCAATAAGAGACAGAAACAAATCTCACTCTAAATTTCTTTCTACTGAACATGTTAAATCCAGTTTATATGTGTTGGACGGTAATGTGGTACATTAATTAGCACTCTCCAAAATGTTCTATGAAATTAGTACATCAATTTCATTATTTGCCAGTTATTTTTGCCAATAGAAAATATAGTTTTCATAAATGAAAAAATTCCTGCTAAACGTCAATCAATTCCTGTAGTAAACTTGGGGAGTAACAAAATGTGTAAATTCTTACTTTAGCTCATTTTCCAAGTTGTAATCAGCATATTGATAGTCTGCAATTATATACCAATTTTGCATGATCTTAAACAATTTTGCATGTTTTAATACCTTGCCTATCATTTATCACTTCTCTGGATGTTTCTGTTTTCTAAAATATATTTTATAACTTTCAAAAACTCTTTATGAGTGTGAATAAGTGATTTAGAATACATTAATATATAATGCAGCTCATTTATACATATATTTATAAATTTTTCCTCCTAGAGTTATTTGAAAAGCAGTCTTTCAAGAAATCCAAGTAATAATTTATTTTACTGGACATGACAAAATATTATATTTCTTGACAGTTTCCATCACAACTATTTTAGGAAATATGCATTTTTATAATTCAAGTGGCGTACATGTAAATTCTACATTAAGATTACTTCTACGTTCAAATATACTAACTTCTTTATACTCATAAAAGCAGTGAAAAAGGAATGCTAATATAACAAATTATGCACACTTAACCTATGACAAATTTCTTAATTAGAATCAGACATTACTGTCACTCTCTTCGTGCACTGTTTCTGAATTGAGCTTTCATGACTTACGCAGATTTTCTATGAAATTCAAACCAGTTCAACATCTACTTTTCCCTCCTGCACCTCTCACACTCACACACACTTCACTCCAGCAAAGTAATGCTCTGTTCACTGACTTAGTATTTGGAGGGGAAGTGTTTGGTGGTATGGGTTAGTGGTAGCAGGGGAGTTCAGGAGAAAAGATGCAGAGAGAAAGAAGAAGCAGGGGTAAAGTTTTAATTCCCGAAAACATCATAGTTGAAAAAAATTAAATCAACCTTTAGTTTGTGTCTATGAAACGAATTTCCTTTTTTATTTTTTACTTAAATAAAGCCAACTTCCAAATATTTACATTTTATTTTTATAATTTCCGTCTTTTATGATATGAAATTTAAGGAAGGACAAATAAAGGGGAAAATGTTAAAAAATTACTTGAAAAAGTTATGTTTAAAAAAAAGTAATGTTAAAAAATTACTTGAAAAATTATTTGAAAGTGTCATTGGCTATTTGGAGACAGTATATTTTTAAAACATAATCACTCACGTGATAGATACCACATGATGAAAAATTTCAAAAGCACTTCACACAGTAAATAAGAGCGAAATGTTCAAGTGTTTTCTTTGTAAAAGAGACCCAAAAGGAGAGCTTCTTTGGTAACTAATGGAAGGCACTCTTTGAAAGTTTTGTTTGAGGGTCAGAAAATATATGCTTTGGAAGTATTAAGAATGTTCCACATTAAGAACTTTTGGACACTGATTTTATAGCCAGGGAAGATAAATCAGTTCTCAACTAAGTACAAAGAAAGAATAGTAGCAATGTCAATGTTTATTGTTTGGGGGCCGGAAATCACTCTTATTTTATGTATATCTATCTACCTACCTATCGAAACAAAGGATCATATAAAACCAAACCAACAACAAACCCTAGAAATAGAATGTAGAATTGAGGCTGCAAGAAGACGGGAAGCAGAGGAGAGAGAGCAGACACAATGAACTATGGTGGAGGACTTTTGTTGCACTGCTGATGAGTGTGATGTGGTAAAAACACTGGAGGTGCAATCCTATACCTCTAAATCATACACAATGCTGTAAAGCCATGTTACCTAAATAGATAAAAAATAAATGGTTCAAATGAAGGAAACGTTGCCTCAAGGTAAAATTTTCATTCAAGAGAATATTGTACTATAGATTCTGTTTTCCTTGGGAGCTCATAGTAGTAAGAGAGAGAGCTAGGTGGGCTCCCCTTACCTTGTTAAACTGATAAAGTGCTAATGAATGATTTTTTTTTCAATGAAAATGTGATATCCATGTGATTTATTTTGGTTCTAGGATGGCTTTTATTTCCAACAGTTACCTGAATAGAAAAATAATTCTGTTAGAATGTAAACTACACACCAAAATCTTAACCTTTCTATTCTGGAATCTTTTTTGTGAACTCCAAATGAGGACAACAGGGTGTTGTGTGCATTAACCTATTAGTGACCTACTGAGAAATCAGGCTGGTGAGTGCTGCCAAGTCCATGAACCTTCATTGGGAGAGAAATAGGAAAACTGTGTAGAAGGATGTTATTTGTGAAGCCAGCATGTGATAGGAAGAATGGTTTTTGTGAGGGAGGAGACAGAAGGCGGAGTGCTTCCTAGTCTTTTTCACAGCCCTTCCATCATCCCCAGGCTGGTACTAACACCTCAGGTTCACTGCTGCTCTGGGGTCACTGAGTTTTGCTTTAAACTTTATGGAATTGAGTAATGTGCATTCTTTCTCAGTATCACAAGACTAGAGGTAACATTCTAACATATTCAAGCATAAATTTTGCCTGAGTGATGGCGGAGTTACAAAAAAGGGTTACTTTTCAATATTGAGTTGTTAGGGGAGTGAAGAAAAAATTTCCAAGATTTTTCAACCTCAGGGTCATTGAACATATATACCTAAGTATATTTCTAAGATTTCTGACTGGTCAAGTCTCTTTAATTCATTGGTTTTTGATGAGACTGACAATTCTTATGTATCAAAATGGAAAAATATTAAAAAGCTTTCCAATAGGCTATAGCAGAAAGTTTATGGAAAATTTCTTATACATGGAGGGCAACTTGGAAATGCACAATAAATATAAAAATCCATTTGCTCTTTTACACAGCAACTCCACCTCAGAATATTTATCCCACAGGTATATCCCACACATCTAGGAAATGAGTTTTGTAACGTTATTTGTGATCAGCAAAGAGTGGCAATAACTTAGAGTCCTCCCTGAATATTCATTCTATGAATCCCAAGACTGTCTGAAAGGGAATGAAGACTCTTTTTATACAGTAAAATGCAAAAAGCATTCCGGGATATGTTGTTCAAGAAGAGAAGGGTAAGGTAGATGGATATATTGTAGTGTATTAAGCTCAGTGCAAGGAAGGAAGGGGTATAAAGATATATAAATAAACTGCTAAAACTTACAGAAAGACACACTGAAAAATTACACAAGAATACACTAGCCCTCCCTGGTGGCACAGTGGTTAAAGACACAACAAGCTGTCAAGCTATTGCTGACGCTAAAATATGAGTTCATGGTGCAGCAGACCTCTCCTGTCTTCCCCAAGTGGCTCCCCTTAGCAACGTATTTCAGTACATCTGCCTGTTCTGCTCCCCACTCTGTCTCTGGTGAATCGTCTCACCCTCCGCACCTCCGGCTACACCCCAGTTCTTGTATGCATAAATAAATAAATCTTTAAAAAGAAAAGAGTACACAAGAAACCTGTAAGACTGGTTATTTGTGGGAACAGGGATAAGAGTAAGAGAAGACAGGGTCAAACTAAAACTGAAACTTGTTAATGCATGTTAGTAATCTAATTTTTATATCTTAGCTTTAATAATGTATTATAGTCAAAAATAAAATGAAAATTTATAAATAAATAAGTTAGCACTAGATTTTAATGAATTTCCTTTGCATTTTTACCTAGGTAAGATGACATACTTTCTGGTCAATTGATATTCAGAAGTCTCCTGAAACTACTTATCAGGACATAAATTCTTTTATAACTTTGGGAGGCTAAAGCCGCATATGATCCTGATAACTTTCTCATGATCCATTTTGATTTTTGTTCTGGTCTTTAGTGATGTTCATAAATATTCTGATTCTTCTTCTACATGTATGATGACACAACATTTTGCTGCCCTTGTTACAAATGGGTGACATTTTATTACTCTGATAATGAAATATAAATGGAAGTGGCATGTAACTTCTGGACAAAAGGTACTTAATTGTCAGGGCAGAAATCCATTGTCCTATATTAAAAAATAGCTTTCATTAGTCTGTTCAGTTCTCAAGCACCTTAGAAAGTAAGTTTGCTGCTGACCTATATTCATTGAGAAAGAAATAGACAAGGGCTGAAGATCACTTATTTATACTAAGTCATTAGCCTGACCAGAGAATGTTAGTCTCTGATCTGAAGATGTTAGGATTTACACTGGAACAGATAAACACAAGCCTTTCTCATCCAATCTGGTCACTCCGTTAATTTAGACATAATTCCAAGCAAAAATTGCAGCCTGGGATGATGGCAGGTAGACTTGGCGATAATGAATAATGGACTTGCAAACCTAATTCCCTTAATAGTCATCTTTCTTGAAGTTTATCAACTATATGCCACACATCTAGAAGATAGCATTAGTCAATCAGTCAGTGGGTGACTATTATCTTCTAAATCTACGGACATGTTCAGGTTTTAGATCCACAGGTCCCAAGGTAAGACTGTGAATTTCTTTTATTATTAAATGTACGTCTTTAAATATATATTACACTGTTCTTTTTTGTATAATGTTTGATCTTTTCTCTCTAGTAGAATCCCTATAAAATTCCCACCACCAAGTCACCTATAAACTGTCACCATAGGCCCGTGTGCTTTTCCCTCCAGTCATTTGTCCCATTCTCCTTGCTCTCTTACTATATATTTTTGATTTAAATTTGCCTGCTAGCTTCGTCTCTGTTTTTTGTTTTGTTTTGTTTTCTTTCCCTACCCCTTGTTCGGTTTCCCTTATGCCTACTATAAGTGAAATTATCCAACTTTTTTTTCCCTTCTGACAATTTACAGTTCTAGGCAATGTGTTAACATCTTGAGATGAGCTCTTGAGCTCAGCACCCTAAACAGCAGTCCGAACAATATTTATAACACAAAGTTTTAGTGAAACTGGCTCTCTCTGGTAGCGCAACAGGGTAAAGCACGGCACTGTAGCCACTTAAGCAAGAGTTCGATCCCTGGCCAGGGAGCTGACCTACATGGCACAGCCAGACCTCTCCTGACCTGCCCGCTGCTCCCGTGAGCAGTGTACTTCACAGTTGGCCTCTTCTACTCCCCACTCTGTCTCTGATGAATCCTCTCACTGCCCCTGCACTCTGGCGGGTACCCCATTTCTGTCTGCATAAAGAAATCTTTTTAAAAAATCAGTAA
>NW_004567106.1:17114170-17118602 GCF_000260355.1 Condylura cristata | reverse complement strand
AAATCATTATTTTCAAAATCAAATCCAACACATTAAAAGCTATATATTTACATAACTAATATTAAACATTTATGTAAACAGCTTTACAGCATTTCATGAGTTAAGCTGTGAAATACAGTGACTGATGATCAATAATAGTATCAGAACAAAGAACTGAAACAAATCATTCCTATTCAGGTAGAACATTAGCTAATTCATAACAGAATTTACTGACCAACTTGGTATTTGAAGGTTTACAGGTGAAAATAAGTTCAGATGTGAAAAGGTTTATAAATGAAACAAGTTCTATAAACGATCCAGTCTAATAAAAGCACACAAAAGTGCTGCTCATTTTGTTCTCACTTTCATGTAGTTCAATTAGGTTGTCAAAATTAAAATGAGGTTTAACACAAGTCAAATTTCCACCTTTCAGGGTGCACTCAATATCTCTCTTTGAATTTTATAAGCTGTAGCTGAGGAAGAGAGTACAGATAAAGAGCTGAATTGAACATTCAAAAAACCATATATTAATAACGTTTAAAAATATGTCTAGCTATTTATATGCACTGATGTTTGAGAGATAGATTACATGTCCTATCTACAAACTTAGAAACCAGAATTTGAACTAAAGTAAAGAAAAAGAAAGGAAGGAAAAGGAAATCTATATTATCTAATTTACCAAGAATTATGTTTATTCAAGTATTTTTTTCCTCTCTGCTTTGGCCATCAAAACCTCTTCCTGATGTCTCTGAATTTGTTTAATGGTACCAGATAAGAGAGCTTCACTTATTGTGTAGGGTAGGCTTGGAATTATATTAACTCTGAGCTCATTTGTTAGATCACTATGGCTGTGTTAAACACATAACATACTACTGGTTGAACAGCTTATCCCCTTCATCTTTACTCAGCTAACAATTTCATTACTTAGAAATATTCCTATCAGGGACTAAAGGTGAAAGTTATTTTATTTTATTTTTTTAAAGATTTATTTATTTATGCATACAGAACTGGGGTACAAGCCAGAGGTACAGGACTGGTGACAAGACTCACTAGAGACAGAGTGAGGAGCAGGACAGGAAGATCTACTAAGTACACTGCTGAGGGGAGCAGCGGGCAAGACAGGAGAGGTCTGCTGTGCCATGTGGGTCACCTCTCCAGCCGGGGATCGAACTCATAGGGAGGTGGTTGTGACTAGCTTGCAGTGCTGCACCCTAACCTGTTGTGACACCAGGGAGAGCCTAAAGGTGAATTTTAAATCATTCTTTGAACAAAACCAACTAAACCAATTTTCTCAATGTATTAATTCTTGAATGAAAGCTATCAAAAAATATGTTCATTCCTCTGCTAGTTACAGAAAGCTTATTTGTTTAATTGCTATTTGAATTTGAGCTAAATTTGGGTTCCTGTACATTCCTGCATATTTTATCTCATGACCACCCATCATCTTCTTTTCAGTCCCTTTGTATGTGTGTGTGTTTGAATTTCTTTCTTTTTACATACAAGAACCGGGGTAAAGGTCAGAGGTGCTGGGTTGGTGAGAGGATTCACCAGAGACACAGTAGGGAACAAATCAGGCAGACTGACTGAAATACATTGCTGAGGGTAACAGTGGGTGTGCCATGTGGGTCCCTTCCCTTTCCTGGCTAGGGACTGAACATGTGGTGCAGTGTTTGCCAATAGCTTCATAGTGCTGAGACTTAACCCCTTGCACCACCATGGAGGCCATGTGTAGTGCCTCTTTTGTTTTGCCCTTTTCCCTATCCTAACTCAAAGAGTTGTAAGGTCTTTGAAGTACTTGGGAAGCACTTTGCTAATTTTTACTCTTCCTCAACTTCTTCCTCCTCATCTTCCCTTATATTTCTCTCCCTTCCCCTTCTTTTCTTGTTTATCCCACCTCCTGCCCCTTTCACATTTATCGGCCTTCTCTTTCCCCTTTTATTCCTCTTCCTTAACTGTTTCCATCTCTTTCTAACCATACCAGAAGTGCACTTCCTCTTTCCATAACACTATCAAATATTAAGAATATGAAAAAGAAAACAGCTGACTTAAATTCTGATGAGTGATCAGCAAGTGAATCAACATAGCTTGTTTAGATTCTCATTACAAGTTGCAATAGTCAATATGAAGGAATAAATATAGCAAAGAGCCTTCAGTTATGTATTCATGAGGGAGTGTACATCTTTGCACATGACCATATTAAATAGGCTGCAAATCATACAAAAAAATCAGCATTTTTATCTTCACTATTTTCCAGATAAAGAGGATACTCATATGCAAAATCACTGCAGTACAATGCAATTGTTACATGAAGACCATGACTTGGAAAAGGGGAGACATTAATATCGAATACAATTAGTATATAGTGTGTGCTAACTTAAGGACAGTCTTGTCTTTTAACTTTTTTTTTTGGAAGTTTTATTCCCAGAGTAGAGAGTTGCTAGAACTGTCAGCAATTGCAGGAGTGCTGTCTTCATTTCATTTAAGGATTGTCACATATTAAAAAAATCTTTTAACCACCTGTGGTTTCAGGGAATAAAAAATAATAGTTAAGAAGTCGCCAGATGTTAGAGAGTAAGTCCAGTAATATAACACCATTGATCACTTTTTCAGGCATTTGTGGAGGAAACTTTGAGAATGTGCCAAAAGCATCAGATAAGAACTGCAAAAACAAGAAACAGAAAGCAAAGACTCAATACCCATACCTGGTTCCACCTCTAGGTTACCATCCATCAGTGTGTACACAGTGGGGACAGAACATGGGGACAGAACATTCTCTTTATGGTACATTCAGGCAAAGATGTGTAACAAGAGTAGCAACTTGAGTTCAGATATAATGGAAGAGAAAAACAGGCAAAAAAGGAACAAAGAATTGTAATTCCTGTTGTTTCTAGCTTAAAATAATACTTTCAGTCTTTTTAATTCTGAAAAAATACTTTATCTCAGTCTCCATAACACCAATGATATAAACAAAGCTGCTTTTCTGAGGAACTGCTGAAATCATTCATTCATTTATCCCTGCCCTGGGATGAGATGAAATCTTTAAATTTTTTTTTTAAAGATTTATGGATTTATGCACAGAAGAACTAGGGTACAGTCCAGAGGGAGGTAAGAGGATTCTTCAGGGACAGAATGAGGAGCAGAACAGGCCCATCTACAAAATACACTGCTGAGGAGAGCAGTGGGTGAGACAGGAAAGGGCTGCTGCACCATGTGGGTCATCTCCCTGACCGGGGATCAAACTTATGCTGCAGTGGCTGTGGATAGATTTATAGTGCTGTGCTTTAACCCTCTGTGCCAGCAGGAAGGGCCCAAATAGGTATTTTTAACATGTTTAAGTTCAGGTAACTTATCTATAACAAACTATTCTTGAGAGCTCAGTGTTCAAGATTGAGCAGTTTATAACTTGGAGTATATCTGTTGACAATAATGCCAGTTTAAAATTGTACTATAAAAATTGTCATCACAGGAAAAAGACGTACAAGGAATCCAAATAGGGAAAGAAGAAGTAAAACTGTCCTTATTTGCAGACAACATGTTAATTTACATGGAAACCCCTAAAATCTCCACAGAGAAACTAATCAAAACCATCCACCAGTTTAGCAAGGTAGCAGGATATAAAATCAACACACATAAGTCAGAGGCCTTCCTATACACAAACAGCCAATCAGAAGAAGCAGAAATAGAAAAAAAATCCCCTTTTCAATTAAAACAAAAAGAATCAAATACCTGGGAATCAACCTAACAAAAGAGGTAAAAGACCTATGCAAAGAAAATTACAAAATGCTGTTAAAAGAAATATGAGAAGACACCAAGAAAGGGAAAGACGTCCCCTGCTCATGGATTGGGAGAATTAACATCATCAAAAATATCCATCCTGCCAAAAGCGATATACAGTTTTAACACCATCCCAATAAAAGTCTCAATGACATGCTTCAAAGAAATAGAAGAAATATTGATGAGATTCGTATGGAAAAACAAAGGACCCTGAATAGCCAAAACTGTCATGAGTAGGAAGAAAGAGAATGGAGGCATTACAATACCAAACTTTAAGCTATACTAAAAAGCCATAATAATAAAAGTTGCATGGTACTGGAACAAGAACAGACATACAGACCAATGGATTGGGATAGAAAACCCAGATATAAACCCACAGGTTTATTTACAGCTAATCTTTGACAAAGGAGCAAAGAAGATACAATGGAACAAAGAAAGAATGTTCAGCAAGTGGTGCTAGGAAAACTAGGAAGCTACATGCAAAAAAATGGAAATAGATCACTGCCTTACACCTACACAAAAATCAACTCAAAGTGGGCTAAAGACCTAGACATAAGAATGGAAACCATAAAAATACCTGGAAGCAAACATGGGCCAAAACTACACGACATACACTTCAGCGACATCTTTAAAGACAGAGCACCCAATGCAACAATAGTGAAGGCAAGGATAAATAGAT
>NW_004567106.1:17077004-17112507 GCF_000260355.1 Condylura cristata | reverse complement strand
TAGTGATTGAAAATACCATTGCAGATCAAGTTTCAACCAACACAGGTTGTTAGTTTCTTAATCTCATATATAACCTTTTATACTCTACTCTCTTAGGTCATTTTTTTTTTAAATTCCAAATTTTACATTCCCCTCATTCCCTTACCAATTGTTTTTCTCATTTCCTTCCTACAGGAGGTACTGGCAGAAGACACAAGTCAGGGTGGAGGGTGGCGCTGGTAACCACAGTATCTGGTTACCTAAGCAGCAGTAAGGGCCAGGCAATGGGCTGGTAGCCTCCTGACAAGGCTAAATTAACAGTCTGCTAAGTTTTTGATAATACACATTTCTCTCTGCTCTTCTGGTTCTATCAACATTTTTATAATAAATTTTTGTATTTATTCTACTTGAAATATCAGAATAATCTTGACTTTTTTTTAAATTGAAATCTAACCAATATAATTGATCAACTGGTATGCCAATATCAATTTCAACTTAGAGAATATTGGAAAACAGGAAAGTTTGCCAAAAAGAGAACTCAGGTCCAAATTTTACATGCAAATTGTAAAGACAAAATCTAAAGTGTTCAGAAAAATTAAAATGAAATTCAGGCACCTAAAATGACAACAGCAGTGTATTTTCTCTTAAAGGAAGCATTGATTGTCACAGTACAGCTTCTGTAAGCAGAAGGCAGTGGAAGCAAAAAGTGTGCAGACTGCAATCTGGCACCAGCAGCGAAAAGTAGTGTTTTCTAGTACTACTACTAGTAGTGCTAATAGTAGTCAATATGCAAAGAATAGTTCTTCAATCACGACTGTATACACATCAGCACTTTCTGTGCATCTAATGGAAAGCTGACAAATGCCACCCTGGGGACAAAAGAAGTTCCTCTGGCTACCAAATCTGAATCTGGGCAAATTCAAACTCTTTATTTGTCTATCATTTGTATCAACTAATTTTGAGTGGATTATTGCAGAGGTTGCTAAATTGGCTTCAAGTCTAGGATTTTCTTTCCATATTTCACTTAATAAGGCAGAAGATATTCAGGATGAAAAATATCTACTTAGGGCCCTCCCTAGTGGCACAACAGGTTAACGTGCAGCACTGTGAAGGTGTCAGTGGCCTCAGCATATGAGTTCAATCCCCTGCCAGGGAGGTGACCCACATGACTCAGCAGACCTCTCCTGACCCGCCCACTGTTCCTCTCAGCAGTGTGTTTCACTCCATTTGCCAGTTTTGCTCCCCACTCTGTCTCTTGTAAATCCTCTTGTTACCCCACAGCTCTGGCCTGTACCTCAAAAATAAATCTTAAAAAGAAAAATGGCCCTTCCTGGTGGCACAGCAGGCTAAAGCACAGCACTGAGAAGCTAAAGCCACTTTAGCATGAGTTCAATCCCCGCCTGTCCTGGAGGTGACCACATGGCGTGGCAGACCTCTCCTGACCCTCCCGCTGCTCCCCTCAGCAGTGTACTTTGTCGATCTGCCTGTTCTGCTCCCCACTTTGTCTCTGGTGAAGCCTCTCGCCGCCCCTGAGCCTCTGGCCTGTACCCCAGTTCTGTGTGCACAAATAAATAAATCTTTTAAAAAAATAAAAAAAAGAAAAGAAAAGAAAAAGAAAAATATCCACCTATAGTAAGCCTTGACCTCAGCACTCCCTTCCTTTGGTCCAATTTATAAGAACTAATTTATATCCAGTGGCTATTTATGGCAAATTTGTGCAATATCACTTATACTGAGAAAACAGAAAAAGTGGAAATGATTTAAGACAATTTATAATTTAAAAATAGAAGTAAAGTCAAATAAACAATTTGAATGAATTTTTAAAATGAAAGAGGTAATCATCTCTTCACAGCATTTCACTTAGTTATTTCTATTTTTTATTTTACTTTAGCAAATGATTTCAGGCTATGTCCCTAGTCTAAAAAAAATATGCTTGACACCATCACCATATAAGGTCATTTTATGAAAAAGTTTGCAAAATTCTCATTTTTTTCAATGATTATAAAAATTGCAGGTGACTATAAAATTAACTTAGTAGATCCAACTCTTACGTAAAAAATGTTCAGTTCAGCTATGATTCAATTCTGTCGAATTCTTGAGAAACAGGGAAAAAAGTTGCCTTATACATCAAGAAGGCAGGGAGAGAGGCAGGCAACCTGCCTGCCTGTTGCAAACTGATCACTTGTACTAACTGTTGCTATCTGACTTGACTTAGTTTGACCACACACAATGCTTATGTTTTTTTTTTTTTTTTTTTAATTATAGCTGGCAAAGGTGTTTGCTTTGAGGGGTGGGGGGATTAAAAAATACCCTACAATTTTGTCCTGAGGTAAAATGACAGCAAGACTTCCAACATGGATTTCCAAATCACTCATTATCACATAAGCACCAGACAGTTTATACAACTGTTCTGTAAACTGCAATGTAACTACTCTCTGGAGAATGATATCACCATCTTCCTGAGGCAGGATTCTATGATAGCTGGAGTCAGAAGTGGGCAGCAAGAGCCTCTCTGGAAATGAAGTTCTTATCACAGATTCCTTAAGGCATACTGTCCTTAAAGTAACAATTACTGGTCTATTTGGCTTTTTTAAGTTAGACCACGTATCTTGAATGACTTTAATTTCATCAGTGAGAGATATTATGCAATAACAATATTCCCACTGTGTTAACTCAGCGCACTAATTAACAAACACTTCAAATACTCATAGGGGCACAGAGAGCTTAAGTATTTCTACAAAATACCTAAAAAGTGGCCATTCTGAAATATTGATAATTCTAACTAAGAAAACAGAGAGTGGATTTGCTATTAGAACACTCCTTAGTAGTGAAGCTTGATTTACCCTGTATTTTCTCAAGTTCACATTTTTTATGCTCAAATATTTTAAAGTAAATTATAGATATTATCATAATATAGCTTGACCTTGCTTTTAAATTCTTTCTACTTTAACTCTTTATTTTGAAAAAAATTTCACTATCCTTGTTAAAATAATGACTTTCAAAAACAGAAACAGAAAAAATTGTAGATGGACCAGTATAAAAAACAAATTGCTTTTATAACACACTTGTTATCAACTATAGGTATTTGCCATGTACTTTGAAGGAAGAGTTACCATAAAAACACACAGCCACATTTTGTATCTCATATAAATACAGATTTTATTTTTTGGATATAGAATCTCATAGAAGAATTTCTGAATTTGGCATGATTTCAAATGAGAAAAAAAGCATAAAATACCAAGAGAGGACTTGCTTCAAACACATGCTAAGAATTTCACTCACTTACTGAAACTTTTTTTAACATTTCCAAGGTTTGTGTACTGTAGAAATTGAATTGATACAGGTTTGCTAATAGCTATAATAATTTGGCAGTCAACATTTAACTGCAATATTTTGTAGCCTTTTATTTGTTAATATTTTTAATTTTACACAAGGGGAAATGCAAATTAACTACCAATGAAAATTTGCTACCCAAAGTATGGCCAGTCAGTAATCTCTGGGAATTTGCTAGAAAATTAATTTTTTGAAGATTTTATTTATTTATTTATACAGAACTGGGGTATAGGCCAGAGGAGCAGGGGCCGTGAGATAATTCACCAGAGACAGACTGGTGGACAGAACAGGCAGATTGATAAAGTACACTGCTGAAGGGCTCAGCCGACACAGTGGTTTGCAGTACCATGTGGATCACATCCAGGGCGGGGATCGAACTCTCACTGAAGTGCCACAGCCAGATTTGCAGTGCTGTGCTCCAACTCGCTGTGTGACTATGGAGGGCCTAGAAAGACTAATTCTGATGTTTAGCTCAGCTGCAGGGAATCTAAATGTGAACTTCAGCATGTCCTCTGGATGGGAACTCAGGTGGCTGTTAAAATTTAAGAAACTTTGACCTGAAAGGTACTGAGTTTCTTCAGTATTCTCAGTATTCACATAAAATCCACTAACTTGAAAGTGGGCCATTTAAAATTATTTTTTAAATCTTCTCACTATTGTTACATGTTGAAAAATATATAAATTTGTATTGGTTTTAAAGAACGCAATACTCATACGGATTATGTTATTTGTAATATGTATGTAAAAATACTGGAGAAGTTCATTGGAAAGAGAGAAAGGAGGAGTGAGAAGGGGAGAAACATCTCTGCTGGCCTGAGATGTTAGCCTGGGAAGGCTATGATAAGTTATTATTTGTAATTTCAAACACTCATATATATACATGAAACCTCTCCATCCTTGAACATTAGTTCTTGAACTTCATGAAATGTTATGATGGGGACAGTGATTTCAAAAATAATTTTGAAAGTAATACCAGAGCAGTTAAATAAAATTTTAAAGACCAAGTAGATCCATGATTTATATGGGTCTATACATTAAGTAAGGCATTTACACTGATGACAGATGATTCAAAATAAATTCACAAATGATTATACTTTCTGGCATTTAAATTGATTCAGAAAATTAGCTTAGATTATTCAGTGAGCATTAAGATTTAAGGCTGGTTTTTACGAGGTTTGAATATTAATTATTAAGACAGCAAAGGAAACACTAGATTCTTGGGTGGGGAGGGGGGGAACAGATCTTGACACACATCAGGTTGTTTAACCTCTGATATCAATATTCCATTGGAGAGTGTATAGCAACTAACCTATTAATGTAATGTAAAATTCTCAGTTTGCTGATAATTATTTAAAATTATGATATAGTATCTAATACACTTATTATGTAGGATAGCAACATAACATATCGCCAAAATAATGAATTGAATTAATTATGAAAGCAAGCAACAATTAGATACAAATGAAGGGATTTTCCTCATCGATGATATAAAACATCATAAATGTAAAGTACCTTGATTCTACTTATTGGATGCCTTGTGTTCACATCCTGTTACGACTAATATACTAAAAACTTATTTTTCATTGGAATTTCAGTGACCACAGCTTAGTTGCATGTGGCAACATTCATTAATTTTTCTGTTCAGAGCAGATTTGAATGACTTTATGTAAAAATTCTTTTATATATTGGTTATTAATTAGTGGTAAACTTAATAAGTGGAAGGAAGAAAGGACTCCTTTCTTTTTAGGGGCAACACACTAACCAGCTATTGAAGTCTGACTCTATGTAGTGCTTTCTCCCTGTGCATTCTAATCAGATTTTGCTATCAGCAATTTATGTGACACTAAAGTGATACATAATATTCTCTGTCTTCCTAGAGGAAGTAGCTGCACAGATAGTGCTAGAGACTGTGAAAACAAACCACCCTGGTTCAGATTCCTGATTCAGGTCTGTTGTAACCCTTAGACAAACCGTTTAAAGTGCTTGAGATTTAGATATAGGACATGTAAATTAGAATACTTGTACAGATTCAGTTAGACAGCTTATATAAATCATTCGCTACAATGCTTATTACCTAATAAAATAACTTGGTACAATGCCTAATATATAATTAAATGATATTTATTACCTTATCATTTCTGATTATAATGTCACATTATTCAAAGAGATAACTTTGATTCTTTAAAAAAAAATCTTGGCTATTGGTACTATGAACTTCTCAGAAAACTAAAATCATAATATAGACATGATTTTAAGTCTCGTCTTTCAAATCCCTCTTATATTCCAAATAGGTCTACATGAGGTATTGAAGTAAAGACTTCATCACACCCAAATGTTTATTAAACCATTCACTTTTCCATTCCATGAACACTTATTGGTGATTATAATGTGTTAATTGCACAAGACTGGAGATGCCATAACTGAGGATGCTTCCAGTGAAGTCCCTGTTATCTGCTTAGGTGAGAAATGAAAGCTTTATGCTTAATAGTTCTATACCAACTCTCTAGAACTAATATACCTGGAATACACCAATCAACTGGAGTATGATTTATACTTCACTGAAATAGGAAATATCATTTCCTAATATTTATTACCCATGTGCTCAAATCATGCAAGCCATATGAAGACCAGTTAGCAAATACATATTCTTCATTAATACCTTATTTTTCTTGAGTTTTCAGTTAAGAAATAAGCTTCTATTTTTTTTAAGCAAAGCATTATTAGTAAAGCACAACAATCTTCAAACCATTGCAATTCAATGTGAAACAATTTATAACTCTCAAACAGTGTTTATCTTAATCCTTTCAAGGGAATCTCTTGGAACAATATCTCTGATAAAAAGAAACTGAAAAACTAAGATTTTTTTTTTTGCTTTAATAATGAATTTGAAAAGTAACAATCAAGTAACATTTGGTGCAATACTTTTTCTTTTCTAAGAAAAGAGAAGCTTTATACAAAAAAAGTTTCTATTTATGGAATTTTGAATGATTATACTGCTTGAAAGTACAAAATGTCACTGGAAAGTAGATGTTTACGTGGTAGGTTTTTGGCACATACTGTGTTGAAATGTGCCAAATAGGTGTTTTCAAAATGTGTTCCACACTCTCTCCAGCCAGGAACCATATTTGGTATAGCTTATGTTTGAAAGCAAATGTTATAATAAACTGGAACATTGTTTATATATATTTTTTCTGTCTTGTAACTCTTCAGTAATGAACAGTATCAAGAACATTCCTTTCTGACCATGACTACTGGGAGTAACATGTGCAACCCAGTGAGCAAAACATCCTGTCAGTTATGTCTAAAGACACCAGCATCCTTTTGCAAAGAGGGTATGAAGTCATTACAAATGATGGCTAGTTACTTTATGTTCCTGCAGATAGGAGAGATGAAGGGAGAAGGCGCTTGAAAAAAAAATGCACCAGAGAGGACAGAAACAATTATCAACTATTACCACTAATATTCACCAAGTCTGATATATGATTTTTAGGGCTTATGGAAATTTGTGTAATTTTCTAGAAATGTGAATCAGAATGAATGTTTATCTTTGAGAATTAAAAAAAAATTAAATATGTAGAGAAGAATCTTTTTCTACTCTTACTAGGAGCTACTAATCATTTCAAAGCAAATACAAATGGAAACGACTGACTATCCCTTCTAGAAATTTTGTGTGAAAATGCTACTTAGCACTTCCCAGGAAGCTGATCTTCCAGTCCTCCATAAAAATGCACAAGAAATCTTGACTTTCTTTGGCCAATGTTACTACATTCTCCTGAGACTTAGGTAGAAATTAGTAAATAAGATTTCTTCAAAAGTGAACAAAATTTTCTGTACAAATTACCTCTAACTTATGAAAAATGTCATTAATTTTTTCTAGTACCCAAAAGTCTGCATTTCCCTTCACATTGTCCCTCCATGGCTTGGTGGGAACTCATATTTAGTATATACACACTTAATATCTGAACAGGCTCAGCCATTTCATAGTTTTCCAGTGTACACTGATGACTCTATTATCAGTTACTTCAGGTCTTCATGCTTGCCTCTACTGTCTGGTTGTGTTAGGGGGAAAGAATGTCCTGAATGAACTCTGCAGTATAGGCTTTGTGGACTCCACCCCTACCCTAGTTATTGAAACTATAACTCCACCCCCTACTTCAGTCACTGAAACTACAACTACCAGCAATACCAAAGGGAACACTGTGGAGACCAAGGGATGGAGCTAAGCAGCCATTTTGAGACATTTCTGGGATATATATAGAGGAGCCATGTTGAGCAAAGTCTCTCTTCCCCTTGGCCTTGTGCTGGTGGCTGGTCGCTTCGCTCTTGATGAGCTTTCAGTATGCTACTGGGGTTCCAGGTCAGCAGAACTGGTAGGACGCTCTAGTTAACTTGTATCTCTCTCTTTCCCTGGATTGTTCCTTTTCTTTCCCCGTTGTAAGTAAACCCATTATTGACCCTTTTTGTGTGTGCCTGCAGTATAACTGAATCTAAGCATGTGGGTGAGGACCCACAGACAGGCAGTCCAGTTTACAATGGGCTGCCCTATAACAGTTGCCTGATATGGAGGCTCAACCTCTAATTACTACACTAGGCCTTCCAAATTACATGTCTGTTCCTTTCACATCCTTTAATAATACTGAATACTGAAAGCACAACCATGATATTAAAAAGTCCTCCTGCTACCACCCTGAATTTTAGACCAGATGAATGTTTAAATGTGGATGAGATTTTGAAAATTAGGTCAAAATAGGCCATTTTATTAGTTTATACATCCAAATATAAATACACACAGTGATAATAAGCTTACTGTGGATCTGCACAATCTTTACAATTTTGTGGACTGTAGCAAAGTGTTATGTTTCTCAGTCACTTCACAAGTATTTATTGTGGACAGCCTTACTCTGTGACTGGCTCTCTCCTTCTGTTACAGGGCAGGGAGAGGCACTCCCCTGAAACCTCAAACCTACCTAAGTAGCTTCTACCATCTGTTGCATCAGACAAAATATATAAGACCTTCAATGGAAAGGAACTTTTATATAGTAAGTGTGCAATACAGGAAAGACAAAGAATATAGTTTTCAAATCTAGCACCTGAAGTTACCTGTTCTCTTGTGGGTCAATGTCTAGCCAAACATCATGGGCCCAAAGCAAGACCTGAAAGCCTACCCCAAGTCTAAACACCTACTGACCAGGACCCATAGAAAAGGGTTAGACACACAAGATTTGGAGGCAAAGAACAAAAAGAAAATCAAGATAAAAGCTGCCCTTGTTGGCCTTCCCTGGTGCCACAATGGGATAAAGTGCAGCACTGCAAATTACCAGCGGCCACTTCCTCACTGGTTCAATCCCGGCCAGACCCACTTGGTCCAGCAGACCTCTCCTCTCTAGCCCACTGCTCCCCTCAAGCAGTGTACTTTGTCGGCTTGCCTGTCCCCACCATGTCTCTGGTGAACCCTCTCAACACCCCCTTACCTCTGGCCTGTACCTAGTTCTGTATGAATAAATAAATAATAATAATAATAAAAAGCTGCCATTGTTAACTTTCCCATAGGTCTCTCACCCACATCTGTTTCTTGGTCCAGTTCAGGACCAAGAAGTAAGTGCAGTTTCTTTACATGTCTCTCTGTTCCATGGGCCTCATCCAGGTCTCTTTCTTGCTCTCCAACTTCCTTTCTTCTTTCTCTATCTCCTCCCCAGCTTTTTCTCCTACTGGCTCAGTTCCAAGCTCCCTTGGGTGGGACAGGGACCTGGAACCTCCCCTTTTCCTGGGGCCCACCCTGTTACACTTCCACACCCTCATTCTCTCTCTCTCCCAGGCTACTCTCTTAAGAACAAATCCTACACCAGTCTTTCTGTGATTAGTTTACATTTCATTTTCACTCTTGAACATGACTTTTCACTCTCCCTTATCATTCCAACTACATTGCAACATACATTTTCTAAACAAAAACCAGTTCTGATGAATATACATTCTTAATATCATCACATTAGCCTAAGCTTTAGGAAAGAAGGTATAAATCAGAAGAGATTGGATGTGAACCTTTATAAGGAAAAGGAAATAAGGATAGCTGTAACAGAGGGGAAAGCCTGCATATACTAATAGGACATGAATGATATTTTTTCACAAAGGTTTTCCCTAGATAAGTGAATTTACATTGTGGTATATTGGGAAATAAAATTATTAAAATCTCCACTCTGAGGGCCCTCCCTGATGGTGCAGTGGGATAAAGCAGAGCACTAAGAAGCTAATGCCACTTCCGCATGAGTTCCATCCCCACTGGAGGTGATCCACATGCCAGGCAGACCTCTCCTGACCCACCTGCTGCTTCCCTCAGCAGTGTTCTTCGTTCATCTTCCTGTTTTGCTCCCCACTCTGTCTGTGGTAAGTCTTCTCATTGTCCCTACACCTCTGGCCTGTGCCCAGTTCTATATGCATAAATCAATCAATCTATCTATTTTTGGAAAAAAATCTCCACTCTGACCTAAAGCAAAGTCTTTCCACCAGGGAGAACACTTTTATATATTTCATTAACAGTTATTTAAGAACTCAAGAAATATTTATTGAATAAAGATGAACAAGATGATAACCTATAAGATTCTAGCCTCAGCCTACTTCTTCCTGGAGTTTTGCCTTAAATCTTTATTAACTCCTCTTCCCCCTACACTGGCACGAAGTACAAAATCACCTTGGTCCCCATTCTTTTCCTTCTTTCCTGAATTCCAGAGAAGAGGAAACCTTAAGTAACCTTGACTTCATCTTTTTTCCCATGAGTTCCACTCCAATCCTGAACAAGATATAATTGTTCTTGAACAAGATATATCTTGAACAAGAAATAATTTTCCAAGAAGAAAGCTAATCAAGCTTCACCATATAGATATAAGGGGACTGAGATAAGACAAACAAGAAATACACATAGATATGATGTCTTCCATACTCATCAAAATTTCCACCTTCCCACATTATCTATTTGTAAGATAGAGACTTGTCATGGTCCATAAGCATGAATTGGAAAAAAATAAGAGGCTATAAAATTGTTTATCCTCATCTATAGTCTCCCTCCACCCAAAAGAAAAGCCCTTAGAGTAATCATGTATCTCATTATTTGATATTTTAATACATTTTTCTTAAAATTAGGTGTTTTAAATAACTTGTTTTCACCAAAATAGTTATTCTAACTTTTTGTAAATTTATCATTATTTAGATGGAAGTCTCTTGAGAAGCATAAATATAATCTTTCCAAAAGTCTCTATGGTTCACTGACCTATAATAATACACAACTTTGCTGGGGTTTGAATTTTAATCATGTGGAAAAGCATTACTTTAGGGAGCAGTTGACAACATAATATCTATAATACAATAAGGCTTTGTACAAGACTTTGCATATCAACAGGCATGTGGAGTGTCTCTATGTCAATAGCTTTCTAAAGCATTCATAGTGTTTTTTTAAAAAGAGAAAATAGAACCAGCCTGCCAGAGTGAACATTTCACTCCCACCAATAAGTAACACTTACAGTGAACTACTTAACCTCTCTGTACTTCAGTTTTCTTAACTTAATGAAAACAACAATAATTCCCTTTATGGATTGTTGTGAGAATTAAAGAAGGCTTCAAATAATGCATGATGTTGAATTAGTGATCTAAAATGTCAGTTATAATTTCTTATAAGTTATTATTAACCTTCAAATATCTTATATGTCAACTAGTTTTTGCTATATTTTATTAGGAAACATGCTTTAGTTGCATTTGATATTATTGGGCTCTTAAAGTTCTTGGGGTACTTTCCTATAAATCCTAAGTTTCTCTCTGTTGTTACATATTGTCCATGGTTTCAGGTTTGTAAAAAGTTATGTTCTTTTGATGGAAGAGACTATTCATTAAAATAGTAATAAAACTATTTTATTTCTCAGATTTAAGGGGAAATTAAAAAGGAATAAAGGAGAGTTAAAATATTGGCAGCCTAGTTTCAATTGTTTTTACTTCCTAGGCACACACACACACACACATACACACACACAAATCCACTTCCTTTGTATAAAAACTGATAAATTAAAAGAAAAATATTGAGTGACTATAAATATGTATTAGGATTTTTGTCACCGATAGAATTTTTTTTCTAGTAATGAGGAAGACATCAAAACTATTTATTGTATAAGATAAAAATAAAATATAAATTCTCATTGTGAGAGGCTTGTATCAAAATCATGTAGAATCATTACAACTGTTCAGTTACCGAAGTTTTATATGGTTATTCAGATATGAATAAATTTTCAACACTTTAGTTCTAGATATGATGTCTCTGTTTACAACCTTGATGGAAGCTTAGAGTAGAAAATTTGGGACGGAGGTTTCAAAGGCCGGAAACTGGAGGGTGGGTGTAGAAATGATTAATAAAATCCTTAAACCAGTTACAGCAATGAGAAATCCTTAAGCATGGAATGTAATTGAAAATATCTAGACATAGACCAGAGGTGGGGTTATGGGAACTGAGGGGTCATTCAAGAATCACCAATCCTTAAAAATTAACCCAATCTCACCCTAAAATTGACTGACTTAATAAAAGATAACAATTTCACTAAGGAAGGAAACTTTCTCCTCAGAGGGAACATGATAGTAAGACAGTTCTTGCCTGGCAAAATGCAGGTCTCCTCCCAAGACTGCCCGTCTGGGTCTATGCATGTGTTTCTTGTCACAAAACTTTTTCTTCCAAAAGCAGCTCTCTGCCCACCCTCTTCTTTTCCAAATAAACTTGTCCTTTTAAAATGCAAAGCTCAATTGACCTAACAGTATCTTTTTTTTTTTCTAAAGATTTATTTGTACGTACAAAATTGGGGTAAAGGCCAGAGGTGCAAGGGCAGTGAGAGGATTCACCAGAGACAGAGTCGGGAGCAGAACAGGCAGACTGATGAAGCAGACTGCTGAAGGGAGCAGCGGGAGAGGTCTGCCTACCATGTGATCACCTCCAGGGCAGGCAGGGTTGGAACTCTTGAGGAAGTGGCTTTAGCTTCTTAGTGCTGTGCTTTAGCCTGCTGCGCCAGTAGGGAGGGCCTAACCGTATCTTTATTAAAAAAAATTCTTTGTCTCTTGGGTAAATTAGCCATGTGCTAACTCTCTCCAAACTTTTCTGAGGTAATTCAATGACCAAGCTCACTGAACCCTATATCTCATCAGAACCTTCTAGGATAAATAAAAGGCTTTGTAAGCGTCAATGGAAAAGTCCCAATAATTAGCATTTTATATTTCTTGTTTTGTAGGGACTTTAAAATATGCCATCTTGGGCCCTCTCAAGGCACATGAGGTGATCCAGGTGATCCACTTGGTGTAGCAGACTTCTCCTGACCTGCCCATTGCTCCCTCAGTAGTGTACTTCCCAAGTTCAGTCTGTTCTGCTCTCTTCTCTGTCTCTGGTGAATCCTTTCACTACCTCTGCACCTCTGGCTTGTACCCCAGTTCTGTATACATAAATAAATAAATCTCTAAAAATAAAATAAAGTAAAATATGCCAACACACATCTTGACACTTTATATTGAGTTTCTAATTCAGTCATTCGAAGTCCAGAAAGGCTCAACTTGCCTCACGTTACACAGCTATTGATGGTGGATACAGGCTTATATCCAGTCAACCAGACTTTTTCACATATTTGACAACCACCACAAATTTGTTAGTTGTAAAGCAAGGTTTATGGGAATTTTAGGGATAATTTGCAAGGAGAAACTTCTTTGAACTTCCAGTGTAATGTTTCTAGAAGTTTATCAACTGATGCCACTAAAATATACATTCACTTTCTTTGACATTCCCCACAGTTAATGCAAAGCCTCTGGCAATGTTAATAAGGAAGTGAGAGAAATGAGTATAACATACACTAAAAAGAGAGTAGGACTTTTTTTCCTAGAATTTTTATGTATATATTAAGGAAACATGTGATCCTTTACTTTGCTGTAATGATTTATAATAGAATAAAATCAATCACATAAAAGAAGGGCATTACCTGGAAATAATTTGATTTTACTGAATGACTGATCAGTGTTATCATTTCTGACAGATTTATTATTATAGTTGCTAGGTTTTCTGAACATACTATTGATTTTAAAAAGGTTCACATTTTAGGGGGCCTTCCTAGTGGTGCAAGGGGTTAAAGCACAACACTGTGAGGCAATCTGCAGCCATTATAACGCAAGTTCCATGCCTCCCCCCGCCCCCACCCCAGATCAGGGAGGTGACCCACATGGCGCAGACCTCGCCTGTCTCCCCTGCTGCTCCTCTCAGCAGTGTTATTTCAATCTGCCCGTTCTCCTCTCTATTCTGTCTCTGGTGAATCCTCTCACCCCACCCCTGTACCTTTGGCTACACTCCAATTCTTGTATGCATAAAAAAAAAAAGGCTCATATTTTAAAGATTTATTTATTTATGCATACAGAACTGGGCTACAGGCCAGAGGTGCAGGGGCAATGAGAGGATTCACGACAGACAAAGTGGGGAGCAGAACAGGAAGATGAACGAAGAACACTGCTGAGGGGAGCAGTGGGTGGGTCAGGAGAGGTCTGCCACACTACGTGGATCACCTCCCGGGCGGGGATCGAACTCATGCTGAGTGGCTTTAGCTTCTTAGTGCTCTGTTTTAACCCGCTGCACCACCAGGGAGGGCCAAAAGGCTCACATTTTTTTAAAAAAGCAACCAATATTTTTTTTCAGAGCTGACCATGTGTTAACATTGAATTATTTGCCTCCCTTTTGCTGATTGACCATAAAAGCACAAAAAGATAAGCACTGCCAGCATGCCATTTGAATTAAGGACATCGTGATCACATGGCTAGTAAGTGACAAGGCTGAGCCTCACACACCTCCTAACTCTCTCACTAGAGCCAAGATTTACGGCCATTATGTATTACTGCCTCTAAGGATTATTCAGTGTTTTATATTTTTCAGAAAAGCTTTCCACATTAATTCATTCTGTGTTCACATGAATTAGCAGAGATTTACAGGGGTAAAAAAAGAAGAGAACAGAAACTAAGTTTCAGAGAAGAACTTGTCCTCCATCAGAGGAATTTCAAAGAGTAACATTTATCCTTGCAGTCCCATTTTCTGCCTCTTTGTTTCCCAATTCCCGGCATGCCTATGTCCTCCTTGGATGTCAGTTAGCAAGCGTCTATGTTTTAGTACTCAGCCAATCCTCTTTCTTTTTGCTGTTGAAATTTGGCCACACAAAACACAGCTGCTACTTCTGAGGATCTCAGTTCTTTTTTGACCCTGGCAATGTAATTCAAGTAGATGGAAACTGGACCATAAAAATTTATTCATCTGCTCATTCCTTATCCAGTTGCTTTGGGCTCCTACTCCCTGAACACCCAGGGGTTCCCTGTGGGCGAATTATGTCAGCAAAGTTTGGTTTTCTCTGTCCCATCATGAAAGAGGAAATCTTGTCACTAGAATAAAACATGATTCTATATTCTCTCACACTCTGTTATGTTGCTATTTATTTCAGTTTGTAAATGTTCATGTTCTCCAAGCTATTTGTATTTTGAGATCACTTAAATGATACATTTACCCTAAATTCACTCACAGAACAGTTCTCAAAAAGTCTCATTTTTATTTTATTATTCTTCCTTATAAGCACGTCCTTTCTTATTTTAAAACACCCCTCCAAATACCTGCCCTCCTCAGGCTCAATACTCTCATTTCTAATTTCTTTATTCTAGTTTAGTAGCATACCACTGCAAAATACTCAGCTTATTTAAACAGATCAAACCTAAACAGGTGTAAGTCTACTTTCAGTATTAGTTTCTATCTTCTACAATTAAGTAGATAATCCAGTTCCTAGTGATAATGTCACAACACACTCATTGTTCAGGGACATGAAAATGTATGAGCATCAAATGTTTGTAAAAATATCTGATATCTCTATTTATCAAGATTCTTATGTACACAAGTTCCAGAAATGCAGTATTGTCCTTCATAGTCACTTTATATTTCTAAGCAACTAGGTGCCACAGAAACAATAAATGATTTTTTTTAAAGTATTTTTGCACTGAGGTCTTGGGGTAAATAAAAATGCCAGACACAGCACCTCATTATATCGACTCAATTAAATGAAATTCCAGTAAAGGACAGTTTATAAATATGTAGAGGATGGAGAGAGGATTGTCTGCAAGTTCCTTTTCATATTGCAAGTGAAAACAAAATGGCAGAAGCAAGTTTAAATCTAAACCTGCAAGGAATTAAATATTGTTATTGCTTACTATGGACTCCAAATGAGGACACGCCCAGCACATCTAGAAGGCAATCCTCTGCTTTCCAGGCCTTTCACAAGAGATTTCCAGTACAAAAAAAAAAAAAAAATTCCAGAAGGGAATTGATAATACCTGCTATGATTTCTAAGATAATTACAGTGTTTATATTCTGATGTATTTTTAAAATTATGTTTATAAATTGATATGTCAATTGATAAAATCGTCGAGGGTAATTCTGCAATAAGCATCAATATGTTTTAAAATGTGCCTATGACCTGTTGCAAAATTTATAACTCTAAAAATGTACCTTTAGAATGTGTATGCTTTTGCCTACATATTTTTCTGAATATGTGTGTGTATACCTAATTAATGTTATGTAAAATATTATCAGACTTTATGTAAATTTTTAATAATTCTACACAATTTCAATGGCTAATAGTATTTTGTTATGTAGACATTGAACGAGCTGGTCTTTCACTATTTCTCATGCTATCTCTCTTTTCTTTATAAATAATGCTGTAAAATGCTAATTTTGTATAGATACCTGTGCAATTATCTGATAAAATTTTTCTGAATAATTGCTATTTATTTGTATTTTGAAGGTTTGTAAAGTCCTCCACTAGATATATATAAAATTTTTCTTTTACTCACATCCTCAATATATAATTATAAAACAAGCTAATAAAAAGCCCACAAATACAAAGCTAAGAATAAAAGGAAATGACTTCATGTGTTTGTCTTCTTGAGTTAGAACTATTTGGATTTTTGTTCTCCTAATACTTATTGATCAACTTTATGCCTATTTTGTATTACTTATTCAATTACTACTTTGTTTCTTGCCCATTCTACTTTATTATTCCTTTCTTTAGCTTCATACCAATTCACTGTTTCTTAAATATTTTGATACATTTTATGCTCCTAGCAGTTTTGGTATATGGCACAAAGTTAATGTGCACACCAGAGCTAACAAAAAGCAGGTTAATGATACTGGTGCTGGCTCAGAGGACTCACATACAAAGGCTGAGCTCTTTTTGTAGACAATCAGTGCTTTACACACACTATTAGTTTCTACAAGGTCCTGGCTTTGCATTGGCAGCTCTGCGTGGTCAGTTATGATGTGTCTGCATACCAAGAAGAGATAAAAGGTCAGTAGTCATGGGATGCCCCTCTCAGGTCCATGCTGCCTCATGGTTAACACTGGTGGAAAATACATGATCTGACATGGAGCAAGATTCATACCAGACCTAACATGCCAGGAAATGAGAAAATGTCATTACTCAAGATCCCCAGGCTGCTTATCACAAGTCACCATGCTTTAGTTTGAACATTTATGTTTTTGACATGTATACCCACTGTTTTTTGGGCAAACTATAGCCATTGCAGTCACATTCTAGGATGTACAAGTTTTAATAAGCGAAATAGTTTTTCTAGAAACTTGTTCTATATAAGGAAGACAATGAATCTGTTAGAAGCGTGATCTATAGTTGCGAAAGAGCTTTAATAGGGGTGCTGTGCTACTGGTTTTTTTCTTTTCTCATTTTCTTATGACCTTCTTCCATTCATAGTATGCCTAAGCAACAACATTTCGCCTAGATACATATGAGAAAAATATTAAGGAAGATAGAAATAGGTGACCCAATTACAAAAGATTGTTTACACCAATTCTGCCTTTCTTAACCCAAGGCTATAGATTTTTAAGGAATACAGTATTAATCAACTTGTATAGTAGGAGTTTGCTTTTATGTCTATTTTATTTAGATCACTGAACTCACATTTTATAAACAGACACCATAAATTTCTATATCTCCACTAGAACATGAAAAGGTTGAAACAAAGAGACATACATTTTGATAAATTGTAATTCCTTCTAAAAAGTTACAGTCTGAATTTAAGATTATCCTTGATGAATTTTTCACATTAACATTGTTTGACTTTTGCAAAATTGTAATGAAATCCAATTGACTTTTACATGGCCTATTGTTGGCCTGATGATGTAGAAACTAAAAAAGTAAGGAATAATACCTTGTTAATGTGAAGCAAGACACCTGATTTCAGAAGAAAGATATCCTGCACTGAAAATGAAATTATCAAATCGAAACTGTCTGCTGATGTTATATTGGGAAACTTAATGATAATAATATCTTTGTTTTAAAAAAAGATTTTAATTTTGGAATTGTTACCTAAGTTCAAAAAGATTTACTTATTTTGACATTATTTCCCAAACTTAAGTAATTTAATTATTAAGCAGTATGTCTTTCCTGGAAATAGTATATATAAAACAGTCAGATAAAATTTTTTAAGGTGTTGAAGGAAGTAAATTTACCTAAGCTGACAAAAGGAGCCCTTTTTGCCCTTCCTGGTGGTGCAGAGGGTTAAAGCACAGCACTAAGAAACTTAAGCCACTTCCACATGAGTTTGATTCCCGCCTGCCCCGGAGGTGACCAATGGCACGGCAGACCTCTCCTGACCCGCCCTCTGCTCTCCTCAGCAGTGTACTTCATGGATCTGCCTGTTCTGCACCCCACTCTGTCTCTGGTGAATCCTCTCACCCTCTGCATCTCTGGCCTGTACCCCAGTCCTGTATGAATGAATACATAAAATCTTTTAAAAAAAATATCAGACACAAATGGCTTTACAGGTGGTATCTTCCAAATATATAAGGAATAAGTATCAACAATGATTCACATACAAACTCACAGAATAAGAAAAAAATACGCTGACTCTTTAGGAGGGCAATATAATCTTGATTCTACTACTTCAAGACCTCATAAAGAAGGGTGTTATGGATAAATATCCCTCATACATATAGAGACAAAAATGAACTTTTCTGTTTTTTAAACTGTATTGATTTAGTAGGTTAAATGATCCAGAGGTAGAGAGATACCCCTATTCAGATAGATGTTACCCCAAGACACCCCATCAAGATATCCACTGTACCCCATAATGGTCCAGTGCATCCTCTCCACTTTTGCTATGCAACTGCCTGATCCCTCTCTGATATTTTAACTTCACAGTGAAATTTCTAGGATTTATTTTTGCTTTGGCTTTGTCTGACCCTTTGTTTTGCTTCTGTATAATGTTTGAGTGAAACCATGTGCTAATTGTCTCTCCAGCTTATTTTGCTCACCACTTCCCTTCCAGTTCCATCCATATCCTCATAAATAACAATGTTAATCTCTTTTTATAACAAAGTAATATTCAATTGTGTACATAACTAATTTTAATCCATTCATTTTTCATTGGGTTGTTTCCATAACTTGGCCATTGTCAGGAATGCTGCAATGAACATTGGAGTGCAATATCCCTTCAAATTAATATTCTTGCATTCTTTGAACATACATCTAGAAGTAGAATTGCTGAACCATTATGGTAGATCTATCTTAGATTACATGAGAAACATTCATACTGATTTTCATGGGGCCTGATCAACCCTACCAACAATTTGAGAGTTTCTTTTCCCCCAACCTTACCAATACTTGTCTTTAGTTATTTTATATGGGTATTCTTACAGGTATGAGTTGATATCTCATTGTGGTTTTGATTTGTATTTTCCTAATGATAAGTGATGATGAACATTTGTTCACATGCTTTTTGCTGTTCTTTATATGTCTTCTTTGGAGATAAGTCTATTAAAATTTCCTACCCATAAGGGAATTCATGCCAAATGAATTCATACTTCATTAAGCAAGAAGTTGAAGGAGAGAAATGCCAGGAGATTGTGGCCCCAGGTGAGAGGCTATTTTGCAGACCACAGCTTCGCCATCTAACCAGCAGCCCTGGGCATGAGAACTTAGTAGGGGGTAGGCCCAACTAATGATTAGGGGAAATATGTGTGGAGGAGCTGGGGACCTCCAAGCATGGAAGATCCCCAGTGAAGGGGATAGGGAAAATGAAGGAGCTGCATCCTCTTTTCTCCTATGCTTTAAGACTACTGCTGATTATGTGGAGCTCACAGAGAGTGTACAATCAGTAAATATATATGTCTAGATCCCAGAGAGGTGGGATATCTGTAATGCAACAGTCATGAGTCAGTTCTGTGGAAGCTCAGAGATGACAAATATCTAAAATGATTTAAAATTGGCAAAAATGAAAAAAAAAAACCAAAAAACCTCACTACACTTGCTGGAAAAGTAAAAGAACTATGAGTCTCTAAACTACTGATATGTTAAAAAAAAAAAAAAAACCCTTACTATACCTCCTGGGAAAGTAAAAGAACTGTGAATCTCTAAATTGTTGCTAAATTTAAAAAAAAAATAGGTTAATTGAAAGCAATTTAATGGGCAGGCAGAAAAATTCACCAAATGGCTCTTTGACCTCACTGAAAGTACAATTTTCCAGAACCCAATCATAAAGAAAAGGAAGATGTTTATCCTCATGTAAGGTCAGAGAGCAAACTAGCCATGATCAAGAACTTCAAAGGATGGGAAGAAAACTCGGGAAAACAAGTAGAATGAAGAATGAAGAAGAAAATATGAAGGAAAAATCTGAGGGAACACTACAAGAATTATCTAACTCTACCAGGAAAGACAACACAGTCAAAAATGGGAAAAGAAAGAAAACAGGTTTTTATTTAAAGAAATAATAGAGGGAAAACCTCCCCAGCCTGAGCTGTGGTAACATATATCTGAATCATACAGTGTTATAAATCAGTTACCTTAATTTTAAAAAATACAAATTTTTAAGAAAATACATTTTTATGATGTTGAAATAAGCAATAATTTTTAAAACTAGATATAAAAAATGCTAAAAAATATATATTTTTTTAATTAGAAAGCCAGCCATACGTCTGAGGTATATAGCACGGGTGGGAAAAAGTAGGGTTAAATAGAGAAGGAAAGAGCACAAGGGAATATAGCGATGGTTCACAGGTGATATGGCAGTGGGAGAACTATGAGAACTACCTATGAGGGAAGAAATAAATGGTTGTATAAAAATAGCATTGATAAAAGAAAATAAAAAATATTTTCAAAATTCTGAATAAAACTTAAGTAGCTTTCATAGGTGTACAAAAAATACAAACTTTTTATCAAACAGTATTATTCAGAAAGTCAGAAAATTCAGTTTGAGAAGGTATTTGTGATACATATAACTGTAAACACAATCCAGAATGTGTAGAATATCTTATAAATCACACTTAAGAGAAAGACAAACCAATGGAGATTTCCACAAAAGTTATAAAAGATGTTTAACTTCATTATCAAATACAGATAAAAACCACAAAGCAATACTAATACACCTACTAGAATGACTAAACTGAATAATAACACCAAACATTGGCAAAGACATCAAACAATGAAGACTCATCCACTAGTTGTATCAATGTAAAACAATATAGCTACTATTCAAACACTATTCATATTTATAACAGGTTTACATATGTATACACTATGGTAAAGTAATTATACCCCTAAATATATGTTATATATATTCTTTAAAATATGTATGTGTTAACAACAGAAAAGCTATTATGAGAAAATTGATAGCAGTGTGATTCATAATAAAAACTGGAAACTATTCATCAGCAATAGAATAAGAAATAGTAACTAAAGAAGACAGAATGCTTTTTTCATTAAGTAAATTACTCAGTAATTCTAAGGTCGACTGAAAAATGCTTTGTTCTAGAAGTGTAAGAATTTCTGTTTGATCTCTTATAAATAGTAATTGCAAATAATGAACTTTCCTCTAGGAAACATGTGTTGTTTGATAGTCACGTAAAAACATAAAAGTGCAAATACAAAAAAAAATAAAGTGTATAATATTAATATAAGGATAACAAAGGATTTACAAAGATAAATGACCATAGAATGAACTTCATAAACATAATACTGAAGTGAAACAAACAGACCCATAGAATGTCTCATTTCTTCATATTTGGAAGAAATATAGAAGAAAATGTTTCAGTAAACCTAGTTTACTCAATGTTCACATTCTAAAGAAAGATTTGTTTTCATGACTGACCCTTGATTAGATCCTGGAAAATAAGCCCTGAATCCTTTGAATATCTGCCTGATGAGTATTTTTAGATGCCTGAGACCTGGGGCTATAATATGTCAGTGAGATCACATAAATTTAGGCTAACAAAGTCACTTATGGAAAATGCCTGCTTTTTCTACAAATAGTTGAGTGTAATCATGCTAATACTGCCAGTCCCAGTAAAAGCTTTGAACATCAATGACTATGCTTCCCTGACATATTATCATATGTTATCTGTCACTGCCCCCCCCCCAAAAAAAGCATATTCTTATGTAATTCCATTAGAAGGGGATACCTGAAAGTTTTTGTTAGCATTTCTCAATTTGTATCTGTTAACTGTAATAAGTTGTTAATGTGAGTATACATACATTTTGAATCTTGTAAGTACTAGTAAACCATTGAGCATTGAGTTTGAAGTTGTTTTTGAGGGCTCTCCTACACAGTATGTTTCTATTTATATAAATGAAAGGGAGAAAAACTTAATTTATTCTATTTGAGATCAGGTTGTTAATAAGAGAGGATGATAAAAAAGGAGGACAAGATGTTATCATGATACTGGTAGAGCTGTGTTTCTTGATCTGGATACTGGTAATATTTGTGTGAAATCCAATCAGACTGAAAAAAATATTCCCTACAAATTTTTTCTGAGTTGCTACTATCATCTAAGGATAAATTCTTTCTCAAAATGGTATCTTCCAACTTGTGGTGGAAAATGCTATGGAATTTCCTATAAAAGAGCATTCAGATTTCTAATTAGCTTCCTAGTAGTGATGTCACTGAATAAGCAGACAATGCAAAGATCATCATCCTCCTTCGACTTATCCATCAGGCAAACTCACAAATTAGCTGATAGCTTTATACTTTTCCTTAAATTAACCTTACAGCTTTATTTTCTTACATTATTTTCAATTTGCTTTTGTAAGAAGGGAAAACATTTTCATATTAATTACACTTCAAAGTGCTTCACTCACAGCATGGCATGGAGATACAGCTATCCATCTCACTATCAACTATCATCTCCCTAAAGATTTCCAAAAATGGAGAGGGCAAGGAAATCAGAGGGCAGTTAGGAAGCAAGTAAAGTCATTTTGTGCTTAGTCAATCTTTGCTTCCATTAGCACAACTCTCCAATAGAGACTAAATACAGTCATAATTTGACTTTCATATTAGCTACATTTTTTATCTGAGTCTGAGTTTTGCTAGAGATTGTACTCAACTATTTTAAAATCCAACACAGGAAAAAAGAGTAAATAAATATCGACTCATATTTACCACATTATTTAGGTTCTCAGCTAAGTCTCTGTTGATTATGTATTCAGATGGAGATAGAAAATGTTTGGCGATAGTGACTAGAAAGTGACTAGAAAGTAAGAAGGACTGAGGCTGTCTGATTCCAAATGTCTGATAGCTTAATTAAGAGGTCTGAAAATGGTTTTGCTAACCTGACTGCCTCTTTAGATATTTTCCATCAAATTCCCAAGTGAAATCTATCACCATGAAATGCAGTGTGACTAAATTGGAATTTTTAAAGCTTCAAAATAACTGCATATTAATTAAAGACCATCTTGAAAAGTAAATTTGTTTAGTAGTAACCAAATGAAAAATTTAGAATATAAAATGGAAACAAAAGAGCATAAACTTCATTTTCTGCAAACCCAGGGCTAACTGCCCATCAGACTAGAACTCAACAGAAAGAAAACTGTTTTGTGTCATTTCCACACACATTTTTTTGTCTGAAAATCATTTTGAAGACATCAGAAGTAGTTATTCAAATACTATTATTTTTGACCTAGGTCACAGCAAGATGATTTGTCCCATGCTGAGCACTGAGAGCTTTCTGATGGGTTTTGCTCTCTAAAGATGAACAAACATACAGATTATCTATCAGCTACTGAAAGTTTATTTTTTTTAAATATGATTGTCTTTTAAGAAAGGAAAATATAGAGCAAATACTATTTTGAACATGAAAATAATGTGCTCTGAATTTTTATATTTATGTTTCTTTAATATTTTATGACATACTAGAAATTGTGAGCCATTAAATGCACGAGAGTTACTTTGACATATTAAAAAAAAGATTATTCAACATTGATATCAAATACAAAGCAATGTAGAACACTTACTTTGTCATATAAGATCAATACTACAAAATATAAAAAATTAGCTCAAAAAAGGGAGAAAATATTTATCCTGATCTTTATTTCATTTTAGCTCCCAACTTAGTGATTATTCCCCTCTTTGGTCTGCTTTAGTCCTAATCTTTACAACGTATTTATGAGCACACACACACAAACATGTGGTTACAAACAGGGGTTTATTTTTGAAATCTGTGGTCATTTCAGGCACTTTTAACCTACCAACTTTATAGATGAAGAAATGAAACTCAGAAACACAAGTAATTCCTCCAATATTATATACTTTGCATTATCCAACCCCTAATCTAGGGCCTTTGCATTATGCCACATTCATTCCTTTTAATCATTCTCAAAATGAATGACTGGTTTATTATTGAGGGATCCAATATAGAAGGTAAAGGAAAATGAAATAATTTCAAAGAGCTACAGTGTTTACTTGGAAAGATTTTACATTGGTTATTATTATTATCTTATATCTTCTTTATTTTATCTTCTTAGGTCATATTAAATGAATTCATTTTAAGGACAGAACTGGGAGTTCTAACATATAAACAATTTGAAGGTATCTTCTAGCACTTGATGTGATATTTAAATGATAGTTTAAGAATTAGGAAGCAGATTTCATTAACCTTAGATTAAGTTTTTCAAATGTTCACATATGCCTCTAATAGTAAAATGCATGCTAGACACATTCCTAAAATTGATGAATACAAATCAATTTTTTTTGGCAGTATCTTTTGGCCTGAAATGAAGACCAACATAATTAATTCATCATTTTTCTTAAAAGTTGTTAAATGTATTCAGGAGAATCAATATATCTGAAGAATTTTTCTCCACTTAAAAATATTTAATTTTTAACATATTCATGTATAATCTCATGAAACCATTACCACATTAAGAAAATGAATAGATTCACCTTAAAAGCTGACCTCTACCCTTTCATAATTCATTCCTTTTGCACTTACATCCCCAAACCTGTCTAGTGATATCCCTGATACTCTTTTTTTCTCATTAAAAAGTAATTTGTGTCAAAAACACTGATTCAAAAAGATACTTGCACCCCCATGTTTATTGCTGCATTATTTACAATTGGAGAGACAAGGAACCAGCCCAAATGCCCAAAAGTGGATGATTGGATTAAAAAAATGTGGTACACATACACAGTGGAATATTACTCAGCAACCAAAAAAAATAGACACATGCCTTCTGCAGCAACATGGATGAAGCTGGAAAAGATCATGCTTAGTGAAATAAGCCAGGAAGAAAGAAAAGGAAAAATACCGAATGGTTTCACTCATAGCAGGAATATAATAGACCAGGTAAGAAAATAATAATAATAATAATAATGAACAGCTATATACCAGAGACAATTTATGGGGTGGAGTGGGCAATGAGATCAAAAACAGTTGGGGGAGAGCCCTACCTGGTGGCGCAGTGGGTTAAAGCACATCACTAAGAAGCTTAAGCCACTTCCGCACTAGTTCGATTCCCGCCTGCCCCGGAGGAGATCCACATGGCGTGGCAGACCTCTCCTGACCCGCCCACTGCTCCCCTCAGCAATGTACTTCGTAGATCTGCCTGTTCTGCTCCCCGCCCTGTTCCTGGTGAAACCTCTCACCCTCCGCATCTCTGGCCTGTACCCCAGTTGCGTATGAATAAATAAATAAATCTTTAAAAAAAAAGAAAAACAGTTGGGGGAGGGAAATGCACTGGACTTTGGTGGTGGCATACGGGTAATTTGGTGATGGGAAGCCAAAGGGAATTACAACAGAGATGTAAAAATGCACAAAATGATGTAAAAATAAACATATTGTTTAAAAAAATAGTTTGTCTTCAAATGTCTTATATAAATGTACCTAAATACAGTGCAATGTACTGCTGTCTGGCTTCTTTTAGCTTCTTTGAGGTCCATCCATGTAGTTACATATATAAAATGGGTATCCTTTTTTTTTTTAAGATTTATTTATTTATTCATACAGAACTGGGGTACAGGCCAGAGATGCGGAGGGTGAGAGGATTCACCAGAGACAGAGCAGGGGGCAGAACAGGCAGATCGAGGAAGTGCACTGCTGAGGGGAGCAGCGGGCAGGTCAGGAGAGGTCTCCCACGCCATGTGGTCACCTCCAGGGCAGGCAGGAATCGAACTCATGCGGAAGTGGCTAGAGCTTAATGCTGTGCTTTAACCCACTGCGCCACCAGGGAGGGTTCTAAAATGGGTATCTTTTAACGTATATATTCCATCATATGGATATTCCCATTTATTTGCAATTTATCTGCTCTGATGATGAATATTTGGATTGTTTTCAATTCTTGGCTAATATAAATGTATTTGCTATGAAAAGTTATGTGCAAATTTTGTAGGGGCATATGCTTTTATTTCTCTTATATAACTACCTAAGAAATAAATGAGTCATACAGTCTGAGTATATGTATATAAATGATTTGAAAACTTGTCAAACTGTTTTCCGAAGTGGCTAGACAATTTAACATTTCCAACAGTAACATGACATAGTTCCAGTTTCTCCATAACCTTGACAATGCTGTTTAGGGCTAATCTTTTTAGTTCTAACAAATGCTTGGTACTGTATTAGTGTGGTATTAATTTCCATTTCCTTAATGATTAGTGGTGCTGAACATTTTTTTTTAAATGTGGTTATTTGCCATCTGCATGTCTTTTTTTTTTATGAGATATCTGTTGAAACCTTTTGCTTTTTTTCTTTTAATTAGGTCATTTGTCTTCTAACTAATTTTAGTGACATTCCCACATATTCTATCGATATATAGAGGACTTTCATTTGTTATGTGCATTGCAAATATTGCTCATAGTCTCTGACATGCTTTCCTTTCCTTTGACTATCTTTGGAAGAGCTGAAGTTTTTAATTTTGAAAATTATAACCCACAAGTTTGCTTTTATGAACTGCATAATATCTGAAGAGCTCTCTGTCAAGCCAGAGTTTATAAAGGCGTGCCTCTATGCCTCTATGTTGTCTTCAACAAGGGTTACAGCTTTTGATTTTACGTCTAGGTTCAAGGATCCACTTTGAATTATTATTTGCATGTAACATGTGACATGTTTAGTTTCTGGCTAGTGGAGAAACATTTGTCTTAGCATCATTTATTCTTAATGCTGTCCTTTCTTCCCTTAATTGCCCTTATACCTTTGTCCAAAATCAATTAGTTGTTCAACTAAGAGTGGATCTATTTCTGGAGTCTCTAATTCATTACATTGATCCATTTGCCTAACTTTATACCTGCCCTGATTCCCGTAGTTTAATAATAAGCCTTGTGATGGTTCAAGGGTGAAGTGTTGGTGGAGAATTCTATGGGGAATACACCTGCTAGGAGAAAGCAAACATAGTATAAAAAATGAACAAGGACATAAAATATATATAAAAAAGTAAATGATATAAAAATAAAATTACCTAATGTTAAAAAAAAATTTAATCTCTTCTGAAATTATTTAGCCACTATAGCTATTAGTCAAGCATTTACTGTTTTTAGCTAGATTTCCCCTCATATCCATTGGATACTAACTTTAAAATTATTTTGCCAGGATAGAATATTTCAGTTGGACAGCTGAAATCTCTCCCCTTGCAAATTTAGAATTAAATTGTGACACAGACACTTAAAAATAAAATGTCTTCAAATCTGGTAATGTTAGTCATTCAACTATTTTAATTATTGTTCTAAGTTGTTTTGGCTTAGTGTCCTTTGTCTTTATAGATGAATATTAGTGTCTGTCAGTTTTTAAAAAATATTTATTTATTTATGCATACAGAACTGAGGTACAGCCAGAGGTGCAAGGGTAGTGAGATGATTCACCAGAAACAGTGCGGGGAGCAGAACAGGCAGATTGACAAAGTGCACTGCTGAGGGGAGCAGTGGGAGGGTCAGGAGAGGTCTGCTGTGCCATGTGGGTCACCTCTGGGGCGGGGATCGAACTGGCATAGAAGCTGCCACAGCTCGGCTTAGCTTTGCAGTACAGCTCTCTAACCCACTGCACCACTAAGGAAGGCCCTGTCACTTTTTAACTGAAAAAAAAAAAAAAAAAAGAAAAAAGAAACAAAGGAAAAAACAGCTCAGATTTTGTTTGGGATTATGTTGAAAGTACAGGCCACTTAAGGATGACTTTATATCATAACTATAGTGAGTTCTCAAACCCACGCCCAGGTTACCTCTGCCCTTTTTTAAAAAAATTCCTTTCAATGTTTTATAGTTATTGGTGTATAGACATTTTATGATTTGTAACAGTTTTTCCCCTAATTTCTTCATATTTTTTGATGAAGCATTTTAATTTGAAATTTATACTAATGAAGTTATGGAAACAACCTAGAAGTCAATTGCTGGAGCAATGGATTAAGAAGATGTGGTGTGTGTGTGTGTATATATATATATATATGTATGTATGTATACCACAGTGGAATACTACTCAGGTATAAAAAAGATGAACTCCTACCATTTGCAAAAATATTGATGGAACTACAGGGAATTATACTAAATCAAATTAGTCAGAAGGAGAAAAATAGCAGATTACTGTACTTATATGTGAAAGCTGAAGGAACAACAACAGCAAAAGGAAATGACCAAACTAAATCAAAGCAAAGGCAGAAATACATTTAGAGTTGAGGCTGCTGGCGGCAAACAAAGATGGGAGAGGGCTCAGCATATGGTGAAGGAGTTTGGGTGCTTTGATGGGAAGTGTGGTGTGATAACATATCTGGAGTGTGGTGTGATAACATATCTACTTAAACTAGTACAGTATAGTTACCAATGTTATGTCAAAAAAGGAGCAAAAAGAATGAGGCCTAGGTTAGAAATACTTTGACCATAAGTTTCAGGGAAGCACTGAATACAAGGTTGATAGAAAATGTGGTATATATACAAATATTTGAAAAATATACTGTCTTATACCTGTTAACAATATTAATAATAAGGTGACAACTAAATTGTATTGATATTCATTATATACAAGAACTTCTCTAAATACTTAGTAGAATGTAGCCAGAGTAATCCACAAAAAAATCCTCTGATTTATCCTGTACATTATCCTTATTCTGCAGGAAAAGGAACTCAGATTGAAAGTGGGTAGTTATCCTATACAAAGGCTGTCAGGGGGTGGATTTGTGATTCACACTAAGAACTCTAGGCTCCAGAGCCTACCTTTTACACCTGGCTATCTTGTATCAGGTAAAGTCAACTCATTTTGCCAGGGTTTGTGTTTCCAGAATGATGTCATTTTCAGCCACCCCGATTTTGTTTCCTTTGCTTATTTAACATTAGTATTCAATGATTATTTATTTATTTATTTATTTATTTTGCACAAGTCCTTCACTTTCGTTTTCAGCTCTTATTCAGATACCCAAGTTGGACATAAATCACTTAAATAAATTAAATGAGTAAGAGAGAGTTTTATGGTTCAGAATAAATGTACAAAAACTTGTATTTAAGTACAGAGAGGTTATTTAACAAATATAAGTCTAAATGAGAGGATACTTAAAAGGCTTTTCGCTTAATCTACTAATACCGATTTTAGCTTGGAACAAAATACATATCTTTTAGGACTAAAATTTTTGATGAAAATAAACATGTCTGAAGTACTTGCATATAAAATTGTATGAAATTCTGTCTTCTTAAGATAAAATATCCTTCTGGATGATTTTTTATCATTCTAGAGAAAGCAATCTGTCTCACAGCATTTTGTAAAACATATTGGTAACTTATTCCAAATGAATAAATCAGTAAAGAATCTTACATACCTCTCAATCCTGCTTGCTACATATTAAACAATTAAAAGGTTCTGCATACTCAATGGTCCCTATAGAGTGACCCTCAAAAATTAATGTCCAGAGCTGGTTTCCTCACACCTGTTCCATCTGTCACCACCCTCCTGCACAATTTTTCATCAAGACCTCAAAGCCAGTCAGAGGGAGCTAGACAACCTAAAACATGATTAAAAGACTGAAGTATCTGAAGTTCATAGAGAACAGATGTGGTAAAGTGCACAAGCTAATATAAAACAACCTCTAAATCTATCACCACACCTGCTCTATAATTCTAGAAATCCCTTTCTGATAGATTGTAAAGCATGACTAGAATGGCTATACAAGTCAGATAATTGATTGTCAAAAGAAAAAGCTAAGAAAAAAGCATGCAAACATAAAGTGGATGATCTAATATTTAAAATGCTCTCAGCAAAAATACTGTCTGGCAGAGACAGCCAGCATGAAACAGAGTTCTGCAGGCTGCACTGACTGGATAAATTAACATAAAAAATCACAAATGTATCCTAAACACCTACAATTCTTTTTGCAGATCAACAGAATTTACAAGTGCAATGCAATAGTTATGAAAGTGTCAGCTTTTTAATAAAATTTATTATCTGAAACACATTGGGACTATTCTAAATCTTTGCTTAGCGCATAAGGCAAAATTTAAGTGTTTTTTTCTTTTTAAATAACAGAAGAACTAAAATAGTTTCAACATGTTTGTATTGACTGACATTAAAAATTACTTATGTGTATTTTATATAAATTATACTAAAATTTTAATATAAAGATAAATTCAATCAACAATTGAAAAAGGGGTTTGAGTGAATTCAAATGTGATTTTTAAAAATCCCTATTGAAGTTATAAACTCCTCAATAACAGGTCTTTAGTCACAGTTAAACAGATTGAAATGGCAAATATAATCTACTGCCCTAATATATATTACAAACACACTCCAAATATACCTATGTACTTAGAGATACATGTCAACCTCTCTACTTTCCATTACTTAGGCAATCCATTGAAATTTTTTTTTCCTAAAGTCACATTTTACATTTTTACATTTAATAGTTATTTTTTTTTAGTAAGATTTTACATTTAATAGTTACTTAACCACAGAGATTGTCACTCTGTTCTTCTTACCCAATCTTGAATCTTTTCTCTCTTGTCTCTGGATACTAATTGTTTGTTTGTTTGTTTTTTTTATTCTGTGTTGGCTGCTCCTTAGACTGCATCTTGTATTGCCCTTTATTGAATGTTTTTGTCATTCCTTTATTTGTATTTCTTTATACCATAAGCTCAGAAAATTTATCAAAACCAAAATCCTTAAGTCTCTAAATTAAATTTCTTCTTTGTTCATTTCTTAGTTAATTCCCCATGGATTTATACAGTCAAAATTTCCCCAATCATTACTGCCAATCTTATGTATGATTGTTTAATTAAATCTTGCTAATTCTGCCTCCTGTACAGCTCCTGAATTTATTCATACACTTACATTGCCACCATCTTTATATCTGGAACTTAGTAACTGTTAATATGACTATTTTAATGATCTGCTAAATTGTTTCTCTGCTGCTAGTCATCTCTATAATTTATTTTCCTCCCAAGCCAGGGTAATGCAATATATGTATACTTCATTATTTATACATATAATTTAAACAATATAACAAAATATATGTTATTCTTTGTATGTGTGTGTATTGTATCACATAGTACTCACTCTGTGTTTAAATTTTCTCAGGAATTCTTTATCAAAACCCCAGTCTTAGGAAAGAAAATCATGCAATGGACCTTCAAATACTATACAACACCTTCTAAGATTCTAATGTATGACTTTTTCATTAAAAAATTGTATTCAGAGATAGCTCCTATTTCTAATGGAAGAGTCTCAATCCTTTACCTGTGTTGGGAAACAGAAATAAGAGCATCTCTGACTTATTGACTAAAATGTACACTGCATCATGAAAAACGAGTTTCCAGTTACTTTCCACATCTTTAACTTTATCTTTCTCAATTAAACTTAAGAATCCCTTACTTGAAGACATTTTCCTGAGCCTCCCATCCTGACTCAGACCAGGCTGAATTAGGCAACTATCTTTTATCTCTCCTAAGTGTTTGGATATTATCTTCCCCAAACTCAAGTCTACCCAGAATTTCAGAATGTACCCCATTTGGGAACAGGAACTTTGAAAATGTATTTCTTTAAAGATCTTGAGATAAAATCATACTGGATTTAGGATGGGTTATACACAACCCATTTTGATAACTGGTTGTGGCACCCTAAAAATTAACACTACACCTTCTATTTACTCCTAAAATCACACTTATGATCTTGTGTGACAGATTTCTATTCTATTCTTTTTTAAATCTTAAAGGTAGAAGTCTATCACTTATATCACTAGTAACTAGGTTCTAAATAAATGCCTGCTACATTAATAAATTTATATGAAACTCATGCTAAGATGACAAAATTTAAAAGTATATATATATTTTTCATAAAAATATATATTTTAAAGAAAAAACTTACATAATTTAAGTTCATTGAAGTCAAGGAACTAACTGCAAGGATTTTAAAATTGCAAGGTTTTTTATACTTCATTTTATTTTCGTTTAGCATAACACGTTATCAGTTCCTACCACCCATCTTTGTCTTCTTTTGTCAACTTATAAGAAAATGACTTCATAGACTCAAAATGCAAATATAGTAGTAGAATATAAGGTACAAGAAAGAGATATTGAAATTACTTTTGGCAAATGAGGCTATTGTTAAAGGAGCCTGGAAGTGTGAAGCCATAAAACATAAACTTGTGTCTACTGAGTCATAATATCCACCCAAAGGGAAAACTGAGTCATTTTGTGACTTTTCTGTATTCTATTAAAAATGTAAAGCACAAAATATTACATTCTATTCAGATACAAGATTTATCTAAATACACAACACACCAGAAAAACCTATTTGAATACGGATTTGTGATAACAAATGAGACCTACACCATTAGTAAGTAGATCATTTCTTTCCTTTAATGATATTCTTTCTTTTTTTCTTTTTTTTTAAAAGATTTATTTATTTATGGATATAGAACTGGGTAGTACAGGCCAGAGGTGCAGGGATGGTGAGAGGATTCACCACACACAGAGTGGGAAGCAGAACAGGCAGATCGTCGAAGTACACTGCTGAGGGGAGCAGCGGGCGGTCAGGAGAGGTCTGCCACACCATGTGGTCACCTCTGGGGCAGGCGGGTATCAAACTCATGCGGAAGTGGTTTTAGCTTCTTAGTACAGTGCTTTAACTCGCTGCGCCACCAGGGAGGACCCCTATTCTTTCTTTTTAAAGAGACTAATATTTATAATACTAATAATGTGTAAAAATGAACATTTGCACATAACTGGTTTCCTGATTTTCCATCAACTGTCTTTACTGCTCCAGAAAACCACAGCATGTAGCAAAAAATCTTAAATAACTTGTTTTTCTTTCCTCTTGGTCTTCAAAGAATCAGTTGGTTTCTATTTCACGTTCAAGTTTATGCAAAATAGATTTAATTGCCTGTCACTCATACTGGGAAATGTTTCAAATATGGGTATCTATCTAAAACAGTTTAAAGTTCATGCTTTTTATGTTTCCATATTGAATTAAATATGAATGTACTTAAAAATAATTTATTAAATGCAGAAAACATGACATCTAGCCAAGACTTAGGAAACTGAAGTTCCAAGTGCCAAATTTTCTTTGTTTTATTTTTAATAATGATTACACACAACATTGGCCAAGTCACCCCTGGTGGTATTGGGAAAATATATAGCAGGCAAAGGATAAATATATCATACATTTATTCCTGAGAAATGAACAGATTTTTTTTCTCATAGAAATAGCTGAGCCGACTTCAAATGAATGTTATTTTTTAATTTTTTTTTAAGACATTTACCACCAAATTAAGGAAATTCTGATATACCCTGGGGCATACCTCAATGCGCCACTAGAGGGTGGCATTGTAGCTATGCAGCTTTAAACTGTCATTGGCATCAGCAAGACAGCACACACCCTCTGGTAATCACCAACATTCTGGCAGACAAGCCAGCATGGCTACAAAGACAGCACTTTGTCTGTGTCCATTAGCAACGTCTAAATAAACTGGCAGCTTTGGTGCAAACTATGATAAGTACAGCAAGAGATGAATCAAAGTTGCAGGGCAGAGAAGGATTAGAAACCATTCTCCCACTTAAATGATTGAGGAACCTGGGAAAAGAGGGAGGAAGAGCATCAAACAGCTTAGAGACATAAAGGTTCATAAACCATACCCAGTGATGTATCAGTCTACTATACACACACACACATATCACATATATATGTTAATGTGTATATATATGTATACGTGCGCATGTGTGTGTATATATATGTGTGTGTATATATATGCATGTATATATATGTTAATATAAGAAGGAAACAGTATTCATTCTCATTAATCTAAGACTCCTTATTTGACCTACAAATTTGCATTTGAAAAACTTTCAAAGGAAAAATTCTTAGAATTTCCCTGAAGACTGAGATAGGAAATAAATACTTCAGTATTCCTGCTTTCCCAGTATTTCAGATTTTCTTCTTTACTGAGGAAGAGTATATTTTCTGTTGCTTGCTAGGTGTAAAAAATGAATTCTGAGAATCTAATAATCCACAACTCTGAAAGATGGATTATAAGAGTTACCTTACACAATAGTTTAAAGAATAAATTTTATCTTGATTGTCGTGACAGTTGAGCACAGATAGTTTTCTGGAACTCTCAGCTCTGCTACCCCAAAGACTCAAAAATCTTCAAAGGGTCACAGTCTCAGATCAAAAACAAGGCAATCAGAGAAAGGCTATAGATTTTCAGTGTACCTCTTCTGCCATGTTTTAAAAAGATTATGGGACTTGTGAAAATAGAAAGAAAGCATAGCAAGAAAAAGGTACACCTATAAATGTGAAACTTTTCAAGTATTTCATTTGCTCAACATAGTATCTCCAGGCATGTACCCTGCACTCTGCTCCACCCTGCATTTTTACTATCCTGCTATTTCTCTATTCCACTTGGCATACGGAATCTATTATTATTACAAATAATAATAATTCTGAGGTGATGGGGGAGTGAAATACTGACAGAGTTATTAAAAAATTGAAAATTATATAAGAAGAAATATCCTGACCAAATTATAGAAATAATCATATGAAATTTTACCACAAATATAAGAAACATTTATAGAGTTCACATATGTCAACATTGAGATGGGATTAAAAATTTCCATTAAAAGGAAAATTATTGATAAGCAGGAAGTAAAATAGTATGCATACTTTTTCTCTATTTTGTTGTCTAATGATTAGACAGTTTCACAGCTGCTGCAAACATCTTTAGCGTATGTTCTGTGTGGGAGCAGAGGTGGTTGAGAAGAGGACTTAATTCCCATAAACCCAGGCTGCTGAATTCCCCAAATGTCTCAGCTGCCTGGAATCTTCTCTTAACTTGTGTATACACTGCCGAGCTAAGAGTCCTAACTTTCCATATTTCTAAATTTTGCTAACCAATAGAATCTGGTTACCAATAGAATCTGGTAACCAATTCAATAGAATCTGGTAACCAATTCAAATAGAATCAATACCAATAGGATCTGCTAACCAATAGAATCTGGTAACCAATTCAAATCATTTCTGGGGAATACAAAGACCACTCCAATATACTATGTATTCTGATTTCTCTCCACTTATAAACAACATTCTAGAATTAAAAAGTGATTTTCATTCTGTGAAAAACAAAGCAAGAATATTATTTTTTTAATGTTTCATTGCCTCTTGAGTTTCTGAAAAGTCTTCTTTAAAAATACGTAAGGGTAGGCCCTCCCTGGTGGCTCAGTGGGTTAAAGCACAGCACTGAGAAGCTAAAGCCACTTCAACATGAGTCTATCACCGCTCCGGAGGTGATCCACACGATGTGGCAGACCTCTCCTGACCCACCTGCTGCTCCCCCCAACAGTGTAGTTCGAGGATCTGCCTGTTCTGCTCCCAGCTCTTTCTCTGGTGAAGTCTCTGACCACCCCTGCACCTCTGGCCTGTACCCTATTTCTA
>NW_004567106.1:17063168-17075359 GCF_000260355.1 Condylura cristata | reverse complement strand
CCACCAGGGAGGGCCTGAGGAGTGACGAATTTTTAATGAAATAGTGAAATAATCTTTATTCTCGATCCTTTACTTTAGAATTATATCCTCTTAGGCTTTTGAAGTTGATCACAGAAGCCAAGTAAGCTAACCTCTTGAACTGATCTGTCAGTATTTTTATACCTGGTTAGAAGTGGAGGTGTCAATGGTAATGAGAGTTACTAACTGCAACTTAAGCACTTGTTATTGTTGGGACTTATTTTGAGGTGTGTGTGTGTGTGTGTTTACTCATTCAATATGTTAATTTTTCATTTTAGAGAACAATTTCTTGTGAAATTCCTATTTATTTCATTTTAATTTAGTTGTCTTTTAAAATTTACTTCTAGGTAGCTCTACAGCTAGTAGGGCTCAAATTGTAAACTGCTTAAAGCAAGCATGGATTGTGAAAGATAACTTCAAATGTTTGAAAATCTAAATTTTAAGCTTAAAAGGATAGGGCCTAGTCTAAGTACTTTACCGTGATATTATCTGTAAACTTTTGTGAAATACAGTTTTTGAATAATATCTTGCAGTAATCCGTTGGCTTACACTCATATCATCTTGGAATCTTGACTTAAGTTTCACATTCTTAGTCTGACTCTTCCTCCTCTAATGTATCCCTTTCCTTAGTACTTATGTAATTTCCTATATATCTTACTGATTTTTTAAATTAAAATTGATTACCCAATACGAAACTCCATAAAGTAGATATTTTGGTGTCATCTTAATGATTAAATCCCAGTGGGTAGAATCATGTCTGGTGTCTGATATTGCTCATTAAATAATTGTTACTAAATGAATGAGTAAATGGAGTTATAAATACTGCCTTCCCATTAAAGTTGTTATACATTATCACCCTAGCTAGGAGATAGAACGTACCAGAAGGAGGGTACAGAAAGATATCTTATTTTTTTTTCCATGGTGTTGATCCTGTTAACTTTTTTTTTTTTTAAAGATTCACTTATTTATTTGGACATACAGAACTGGGGTATAGGCCAGAGACACAGGGGCAGTGAGAGGATTCACCAGAGACATCGTGGGGGGCAGAACAGACCCACTGACGAAGTACACTGCTGAGGGGAGCAGCGGGCGGCTCTGGAGAGATCTGTCGCGCCATGTGGTCACCTCCTGGGCAGGCGGGGATCGAGTTCATGCGGAAGTGGCTTTCGATTCTTTGTGTTATGCTTTAACTTGCTGCACCACCAGGGAGGGCCAGAAAGATATCTTAATAGAAGTCAAAGTGAGAAAAGCAAAGATGAAAAGATAAATGAAAATGCAAGTCAGCCCCTTTTCTTTTTACAAAAACAGAAAGCCATCTATGAGTTGACTTCTTTGGGCTGAGGATAAAGCAAAATAAAAAAGAGAAAAATGAGTGACTAGGATAAGAAATTCTCGAAAGGTTAAGGAGATACAAAAATGTGTGATTGTTTTGTACCTATTCCTTCTATGTTCTATGCTTGTTAAAATTATCTTCCATGACTTTGGCAAATGATGTATCTTTTTGTTCTCTACTTGTAAAAGATATTGCAATGCCACTGTTAATTAGGTTTTACATATATACACACATGTACATATATTCAACGTGAATGTACATTATTATGTATAAATGTACATTCTTCATACATTTCACACATTATATATATACCTATATTTGTACATATTTCCCTTTTGTACTGCTTAAATCCATTTTTTATTTACATCTGGAGTAGGAATATTTATTTACATCTAGAGTAGGATACAAAAACGAAAAGCTACTTTATCTAATAAAAAATGTTTTTTTCTCACCATTACAAAAATATGTATTACCAAAAAAAAGTTCATAATTTCCAGAGCAGAAACAATAAGTGTTTGCAAGGATGTGGAGATAAAGAACCTTTATACACTGTTGATGATAAGAAAAATGGGTACAGTCTCTATGGAAAACAGTACAGAGTTTTCTTAATATATTAAAAATGGATCTATGACATGATCAGGATTTCTACTCTTAGGTATCTACCCAAAGAATAGAAAAACACTAATTTGAATTCCTATACTCATTGTTGCCCATTTACAATAGATAAGTTATGGAAACAACCTAGGTTCCCAAGGATGGAGTGAATCAGAAAAATGTGGTACACATACACACAACACACACAAAACACACACACACACATACACACACATACACGTATATACTACTTGCTATAAAAAAGAATGCACTGCCCTCTGGATAGAACTAAGTTGGATAATGCTAAGTGAGATAAATCAGAAGGAGAAAGTCAAAGAACAGACTCACTTATATGTAGCATATAGATAATCATGACAAAAGGTCAGTTAGAATCAAACCAATAATAGAGTGTGACTGAAAAAAAGTGAGGCAATCAGAGTGGCAGTAGGGAAGGGAAGGGACCCAGTGGAACATGGTAGAATATTTTGGAATCAATGGTAATGGGCAGAGATTAAACATTTAGAGAGGTATGAATCTATAACCCCCAGAGCAGACACAAAAATGAAAACCTACTTTACCTAAATAAATATAATTTGATGAAAAATAATGAGGAGAGTCATCATTTCCACTTAATCACCCAGGCTACCTATGCTACATATGATTTATATGCTACCTATAAATCAAATAATATTATACTTTCCTAGAGCATATTTATAAAAATACATGCAATTATGACCATGGCAACCCCTTACAAGTTGTTAGTCACTATAGAAATATGAGTCATTATGATATGAGAAAAAACATTTTTGTTATAAATTTCAGTATTCGATATAATTCAACAGAGTTTCTATAAGAATGAAAATTTCTCTTCCCTCTCTATCTTGTTAGTATAACACAGACAAACTGCTTGTTTTCACACAATAAAAAGAAAATAGGAATCATCCCAGATTTTACCACTGATAACTATCAACATTTTTGTCTATTTTCTTCCATTGTTTTATTTGCAGAAATACTAATTTTTTTTAATATTAGACTCTTTTTCAATACAAGGTTGGATCACGTTTAAATCTTTTGTAACATTTCTTTCAATTGCAAAATATTGTGACCAGCTTATGTAAGTATGTGCAGCATAACAATGGATACATATATACTGGTATTTATTGCATAAATACTATAGTAGATAATTTCCACATTTTTCCATGTGTCCATTTTACAAATTGTATTGAAATAAATAGACAACAAGGTAATATTTGCCCATTTAATGACTAATATGTTAAAATGATGTTTTAGCAGGAGAATTGTTAGATCAAAGTAGAAAGACATGTTTGAAGTCCTTGATACATATGTCAATTTTTTCTTAAGAGGTCCAAACAGTAATTTCTTAAATCAGCTATTCCCCTATTACTGCCAAGCCTTATAAATCTTAAAGAGATGTTAATTCAATAAGGGAAAATGTATTAGTCTTTATATATACACATCTTTGTATATATATAAATGTATATACAAAAGTCCTTACAGTACTAGGACATATACTAATATAGTTTTGCTTTTTTTCTAAATGAAACTAACACAATTTTTTTAAAGATTTATTTATTTATTCATATAGAACTGGGGTACAGGCCAGAGACGCAGAGGGTGAGAGGATTCATCAGAGACAGAGTGGGGAGCAGAACAGGCAGATCGATGAATACACTGCTGAGGGGAGCAGCGGGCGGGTCAGGAGAGGTCTGCCACGCCATGTGGATCTCCTGCGGGGCAGCCGGGAATCGAACTCATGTAGGAGTGGCTTAAGCTTCTCAGTGCTGTGCTTTAACCCACTGTGCCACCAGGGAGGACTGAAACTAACACAATTTTTATCACAAATTTCATTTTATCATTTTCACCAAAATATTTCTTTGACAAATAATGGACCTCTCATTTCCCACATCCATCTCAGTTTCATTTCCATGTCAGGAATATTACATTTACTATTTTGGTAAGGTTATATCTATTTTCTGTTTCTTTAAGGAAAAGATTATGATGATAAAATTGATTTCAAAGGTTAGTAGTTCAAAGTCAGTGGCTTTATCTAGACACAGACAGATACACATATAGATGTCTAGAGATATATGTGTTTATGTATGTAGGTAACACAGAAATTGGTCCAGCCCTATTGTAATCTTTTCCAGTCACACTTGACTTTCAGGAAGTTATAGCTATTGTTTGCTACTTATTTATTAAGTAAGATTTTCTTAGTGCCTGGTCTATTCCTGTATGGAAATTAGCATCTCTCAACGATCTTTTAGTTTTTAATGATAACTGAAAGTTACGATTAACTTAATGTCTTTGTCCTTTTGGGATTGGTGAAATGCAATCTGGAACAATTTAATTCCATGTTTAGCCAAATCAGTATGATAAAATCCAGCTGTAAAAAGATACTAATGAGCAGCCTCATATGGCCATTCAGGGGCTGACTTAAACAAAGTTTACCTTCATCCTTGATACTTAATTAGGAAAGTTATTAGAATCATAAATCTGAGTCATAGAATTAAAACACTTGAAGACAATCATAAGATCTTCCTCCCTTTTGCAGAAAAAGACCACAAAGATCAAGAAGTTAAAGTGCCTGTTCATAAAACAATTGAGTCATAACTCACGACAAATTGTTCAATTCTTAGACTAGTTCCTAGACTGAGTTTCCTCAGATTTTCTGTTGTCCATAAGGATGTCTTTTCTAAAGTTGTTCACTGACAGAGTTTTCTATGAGCCCTGACATCTTGTCAAGTGGATGTGATTTCCTCAGAAAGGAATATCTAGAGATGTATCTTCTGTGTGGAGCCCTTAAGTAGCTCTTTTCTCAAATCACACTAAGTTTGTTTTCATGGTAAATTTAGTAACAGAGAGTTGAATGGACCATTTCCTGTTATCGTGGAATTGTGGCTAACACTCAAAGCTTAGGGTAAAGAAACATATATTCTAAAGTGAATATCTTATTTTCTAAAGAAAGCAACCAACAATGGGGTCAGATATTTTCCAAGGTCATTTTAATAGATAGAAGAATGGGTGTTACTGCCATCCTCCATCCCTTACCTATTACTATGTAAATAAGGAAAGAACAAAGTCACACAGATTTGGGTTGAGATGAGAAAACTGAGACCTTAATAAAGTGCAACATGTGAAGTATAATGTTTATGGTGGTGCTTCCTTTATGAAAGCCAAATAAAGAATGAGTTCTGCAGGGCATCCCTGGAGGTGCCAGGGTTTGAGTCAGCACCATGAAGCAATCTGCAGCAACTTCAGCATGAGTTCAATGAACCCAGGCCAGGGAGGTGACCTACATGGCTCAGCAGATGGCTCTTATCTTACCTGCTACCCCTCTTGCAGTGTATTTCAATGGATCCACCTGTTCTGCTCCCCACTCCGTCTCTGGTGAATCCTTTCACCCCCACCACCACTTCCCACCTCTCTATTTTTTTATGCATAAATAAAAATACTGTAAAAATGAATTCTACCATAAGTACTTGAAAAGGGTATACAGATTGCAAAAAGAGGAGCCTGACATTTTTCCCTAGCTGGTATTCTATGAGCTGTACTTTTAGTATATTAATCATGCTCCTGTATCTGAAGTAACATAAAAAACAAGGGAGGCTTACAAAGAGTCCTTGTCAGGAGTCTCCTGTGGTTAGAGGATGTAGTGAATACAAGACTAGTTCTTGTCACTTATCTGCCAATTCCAGGAAACAGAAACTGAAGCCAGCAAGCAAATAAGAAATCATAGTAAAATAACCCTGGGAATAAAGTGAGAGAAAACTACAACTTCTGTCTCTCAGGACACAGAAGGGGAACTCAGTTAAATTTATAAGACAAATGTGAATGGCCATAGAAATTACAGCAGGGGAAAGAAGTTTCATTCTCTTCAGAGAGTAACAGGCCATGTAGCTCATTTCACTCAAACATTGTACAGAGGCTGAAAGAAGACATGATTGAGCTGTGGAGGAGCTAAGAGAAAGCTAACAACCAGGTAACAAGTTAGGGATCTGTTGGTAGAGTCTAAAAAGGCAAATGGAGATAGAGCGAAGCAGAACACCAAAGCACACTGACACATGAATAAGAATGGAAAGCCAGTTTACTCCTGTCTCTTCCAACCCCTCCTTCTTTGCCCAAACACCAGGAAGCTAAATCCATAAAAAGGAGGAATGGAAAAAGAGAAAGAACAGATCCTGTGTCCTCCACATAGCCAGTGTCTTTCTTTTTTTTAAGATTTATTTATTTATGCATATAGAGATGGGGTGCAGGGGCGGCGAGAGTATTCACCAGAGACAGAGTGGGGAGCAGAACAGGAAGATCCACAAAGTACACTGCTGAGGGGAGCAGGGGGCGACACAGGAGAGGTCTGCCGCTCCTTGTGGATCACCTTCTGGGCGAGGATCGAACTCACACTGAAGCAGCCACGGTTTGGCTTAGTTTCACAGTGTAGCACTCAACCCGCTGCACCACAGGGAGGGCCCACATGTCAAGTTTATTAAAACACTAATCTTACAGGAATGGTGCTACTAAAGTATAGCATAAACTATATAAAAAGGTTTTGGGTTGTGAACTTTTCATAAAAGTGGCCAGAATGGTGGAAGGGAAAGAGAGATTTAAAATCATAGAAGATAATTGAAAATGTTTCTTGTAAGTATATAAAATGCTTATATTTTGCTTTTAAACCACTCCTTTCAGCATTCTGTATAGCATAAGGACTGCATGAAAATGTACTTGATGTAAATGAAAATGGAGTTCACTTCACTTTCATTTGATTTAAATGAAGGTTAAATTGTTTGGGTTCTCCACCTAGCAAGATAAAAATGAAAAAACTACAAACAAAAATAGAAGTAAATATCATTTGGATAAAGTAAATATAGCCAGTTGAAAAAACTGTAACTATATAAAACTAACAGGATTAGCAGAGTTTGAGCATAAATACATTGATCAAAAATTGCTAAGTTTCCTTCACTCTAAAGCTCAATACTTTCAACTGCTTTGAGTTGTTAGTACTGAATACAGATTTGCCTACATATCTTGGACTGGTAAATTGACATGTGGCAGAAAAGCTCTTCCTTTCATTAATGTAAGACTACTGTCCTGAACCTTAGATCCTTATCACTTCCTAGATGTTTCATGAGAAGGTGCCAGCGTCAACAATCCTATCATCAGTCCTCCACTCTCCACCCCTCTTTATTCACACTCCTGTATTTCCTGCTTCCGTAAAGAGCAGTTCCATCTGCCTAACATTCTGGGTTAATCCTAAATTTTCTGTCCCTCACTTCTGAATTCTAGTCAATAACCAAGTCCTGCCTGCTTGACCTCATAAACATTTTTTATATCTTCTGTCTCCATTGTGGTTGCCTCAATGCAAATGGTCACTACTTCTTTCCTTTTTTTTTTTTAGTTTAGATGTTCTTATATTTTATTAAACTGCATTCATACATTACATACACTTTATTTTTTTAATTGAAAATATATATAATTACATCATTCTTCATTTTGCACATTTTTTCATCTCGGTTGTAACCTTCATGGACTTCCCACCACCAACTTACCCATGTGCCATCACCATAATCCTATGTGCGCTTCCTGTCCCAGTTTTGACTTTATTCCCCTCTCTACCTCCGTCAGATGTCTCTGGCTTATAGATGTAGTTGTTCTTTGATTCTCATTTTTACTTTATTATAATTTCTCCCCCCCCCCTCAATTCCTTGTGCTCCTCCTATTCTAAGAAGTCTGTTTTGGATTTCATTCTGTTAAGTCCATCTCCTTCTCTTCTTCATATCACCAGGCCTTGGTTAAGGATGTCACTTAGTCTCTGTCATCAGAATAAACAGGTCAGCTTCCAAAAGTCACATCACCAGGAGTGTTCAATCCAGTCCCTTTCATCTCCATTTTATATTTTTCTCTCTAGATTTCAACAATGTATGATAACTTACATATAACAGTGTTACCTGGCTCCTGTCTTTGCCCAAGCTGTTTCCTTCTAAACCTGACTACATTTTACTTTGTGATAAACTAAGACATTTTCTCTGATTCTGCACAGTGGGAGTACCACTTCTGTACTGACAATATAACAACTGTACGTTTTCATCTTTGTACCAGAAAATCATGCCTAAGTTGTTTCCTCCCTAACCCATGTAAGAGCCTCAATTGCAGAGTCAATTTTAATACCTTTCTAATCTAAGTGTCTCATGACAAAAGAGAAATAAAATGCTACATTAAGCTAAATATATGAAAGTAAAAATTAATGACAGGCAGCAGGTGTCTTTGTACCCTTTCAAATGCTAGATGCTGTACTAACAATTTCATCTTTATAGCATTTCAATAAGGTAGGAATTCTTATGACCCTGATTTCATTGATGGGAAGCAGGGACCTACGGGCTGAAGTAATTGGTTCAATGTCACACAGGTGCTAGGGCTGCAGCCAGCATTTGAAAGAGTCTGACCATGCTGCTGGCTAATTTGCAAAACTGCCTTCTGTAAATGGCTAGACTACAAATTCATGAGACAAAGTAGCTTGTAATCAAAGCAAAGGTTTAAGAAATTAATGAATGATTCACTGCTTTAGTTTTGTAATGGCAGCTTTTTCACCACCAGAGAAGAGTATACTGCATCTAAACTGTTTCATCAGTAATCAGACTGTCTGCTTCCATTATCCCTTATGGAAATAGCATGTTTGAATGGTGAATTCCTACTCACAGAAAGAAATAAACAGTGAAAATGTAAATTGTTGGGATCTCACCCATGAGTTAATTTGATCCTTGCCTCAAGAAAATTCCAATTATATTAGCAAGCAAACTCAAATGATATCCCACCTAATTTCTGTGAGCAGTTAGATATAAAAGAACAGAAGCAAGCATGCATCTAAAAATCCTAGAAGATATTTGCAAATATAATAAATAATAGTCTACAAATGGAATCGTTGAGCAATGGCAGGCCACAGGAGCACCTCTGAAAGTATCATGTAATATAATCAAGAGAACATTCCTCACCAAGGGTATCTAAGGAATTCTTTGTAGCTATGCTTTAAGATACTGTAAATGTTTTAAGCATACAAATATCAAGTTAAAACTTTAAACAGATTACTAATCACATAATATGATTTGGGTGGAAAGAGATTGCATTGAATTTTAATTGGGTTGTAAATCAATGCTTTCAGACATTTTATTCTTCAGTAAAATTACAACTCAGAAGTAAAAATGAGAAACAAACACACTAAGGGCAATGGGAAATACCAATCATACAACTGATAAAATTTTCCCAAAGTAAATAATGCTCACATATTCAACGAAAACTCTTCTACAAGATCTCTAACCCATTTCTATTACACTAAAACCTGGATGAAAGAGTCTGAAGTTGTCTTAAAGAACATTCTTTATTGTGAGAAATGCAACAAAGTCTGGAATACAGATTCTAATGGGTAATGTGGGGAATTGCAGAGATATGATGGGAAGTTCTTGGGTGCACTGCCCCACAAACTAACCCAGATTTCCTGGAACAGAAAGTCTTTCAAACCAAATTATTCGGTTGTTGAAAAGTCATGGATTCTTTTTTTTTTTTTTTTAAGGAAAAATGTGTTATAACTTTTCCAACAACCCAATAAAATGCTTGAATCACAAACTTTATTGAATCAATCATAAACTCACAGCAAGAAGCACGGAGAAAGAGATGGCTAGGTTCACATACTAAGGATCGGGGCAGCATGTCCTGAATCCTTCGTGTTCATGTCTCAGGAATGTTCTTTCTGGATGTTTTCTGGGCATTAGATAATAAGGTAGAGTAAACTGCTTGACTTAATAGACATTTTATTCTTTCACAGTTTTGGAGGCCACAGCATGAAGGGCTGGAAAGGGAAATCTATCGCATGCCACTGACCATCATTCTCTATCAGTCGTTGGCATCTCTTGGCTTTTGCATCATCATTCTCTCAGCTTTCATCTTCACATAGCATTCTCTCAGTCATGTCAGATTAGGGGATCCCACTACTCATATGATTTCATCTTAACTAACTGCACATGTGATGACCCTATTTCCAACTTAGAACACACTTTGAGGTATGGAGGTAAGAAGAGGTGGAGTTAAGACTCCAGTATATGTTGGCGCAATGGATTAGAGGGTATAATGGTAACCTTTGTGTTAACTTGACTAGGTCATGGGATACTCAGTACTGAAGCGGTATTTCTGAATGTGTTAGTGAGGATGTTCCCAGTGGAGATTAGCATTTGAACTGGAAGCATAAATGAGACAGACAGTCCCCAAAGCAAGTGGGCTCATCCATCCTAATGAGGGTCCAAATAGAACAAAAGGTCCGTGGAAGAAGGATGCATTTACTCATCCTACCTGACAGGTTAAGCTTAGACACAGCCCTTCTTTTGCCCTTGGATTTGAACTACACCATCAGCACTCCTGATTTTCAGGTCTTTGCTCTTAATGGAACTGACACACCAGCTTTCCTAGGGCTTCTGGTTAGCAAGGCAGCAAATCATGGAACTTCTCTGTCCCCGTAATAGCATGAGCCAATTTCTCATAATAAATCTCAATCTCTCCCTACAGAGAGGCATCAAATCATATAGATCTACTGCTTCTCTGCAGAAATCTGACAAATAGAGGGTGAGTGTGTAATCCAGCCCATAAAATACTCAATTCCTTCTTATTCTACCTTTGTCAACATAATTCACAAGTTACTTGCTTTTATGGACTTTGTTTACCTGTCCTTATTTCCTTTAGTACTACTGTAAACATATACCATTGGGTTAAACATTTTAATCTATGAAATAACACAAAAAAAGACAAATATATAGGAATTCACTGACTTACAGCCTTTTAAAGTTTTTGCCACATATATATGAAAATTCTGCCCTGAATTACAATTACCCAGAAAGTCTCTTTATTCATCAACATCAAATGGCATGGCTCTTGTATCAAAGGTGACACTGCTCACCTATCCCCAGAGGCAGGAATCTAAACAGCAGCAGGTTTTGTATCCATCAAATCACTTATGTCTTGGAGACTCAAAGGAAGGTAAGGTGTGCATTTTATAAATGAGAAAAATACAGAGGGATGGAGAAAAGAGACAGTTTCAAGAGAAGTTTTTGATCTATTCTTTGCAAATAAGAATAACATGTCTCCTGTGGGTTTTCAGGCTCAGCAGTATATTTTCCCTTTTGTTAACACTGGTTCAGCAGTCTATTTTCCCTTTTGTTAAGCACTGGTTCTTATCCATAAGAGCGGTGACACACCATAAAATCCATGTAGCACCCAGGAAATAGTTGTCCGTAAAGATAAAATATCTCATTGAATACTGAAACAGAAATGACAAGGCATAGCATTTTCTAATTCTCCAGTTATCTGGAAAGCTATAATAGGCACAAAAATGACTTATTAAGTTTTACAATGCAGTGGTTGAATTTCTAAGAAATACTTAGGTCATGTTTTTACTAGAAAAGCCCTCAAAGAGATGTAAGGTTTTCTTTTCACATTTCCATTTGCACCTCTTTGCCCTGGAAGTCATTCTTTATACTCTGGCTTGTTATATGTTAAGCTTATAAAGCCATTAATTGTATGCTAATTAACTGCCATGAACATAAGTGAACTCTCAGTATCTTTGCATGTCAGAATCACTGTGGAAGCTGTGTCCCAACCTTGGAGATTCAGACTGAACTAGCTAGCTATGCTTAGCCAGACTTTAAAAGATGTCATAAGGTAAACTTGATGATCAACCAGTCTAAGAACCTCTCTTAGCAGCTAAAGCAATAATTTGTAGTAATACAGGAAAAAAACTTCACCTTATGATGTTTTCTAGAGCATTGTTTTCCAGACTAGAGATTGTCAAACTTTTTTTGCTCGCAACTGTACTTTTAAAATACTTTTGTGAAATAGGGAAAGAAGAAATAAAACTACCCTTATTTACAGATGATAAGTTAATTTACATGGAAAAACCTAAAAGCTCCACAGAGGAACTAATCAAAACCATCCACCAGTTTAGCAAAGTAGCAGAATATAAAATCAACACACAAAAGTCAGAGACTTTCCTATACACAAACAACCAATCAGAAGAAGCAGAGATAAAAAATAAACAAAACCCATCCCCTTTTCAATTAAAACAAAAAGAATCAAATACCTGGGAGTGAACCTAACAAAAGAGGTAAAAGACCTCTACAAAGAAAATTACAAAACACTATTAAAAGAAATACAAGAAGACACCGTGAAATGGAAAGACATCCCCTGCTCATGGATC
>NW_004567106.1:17053663-17061508 GCF_000260355.1 Condylura cristata | reverse complement strand
GGATGGAGCTGGAAAAGATCATGCTTAGTGAGATAAGCCAGAAAGAGAAAGAAAAATACCGGATGATTTCACTCATAGCAGGAGTATAATGGACCAGGCGAGAAAATAACAAAAATAATGAACAACCATATACTAGAGACATCTTGCAGGGATGGAGTGGGGAATGGGATCAAAAACAGGGGGGTGAGGAGGGAAGTGCACGGGATTAAGGTGATGGCACACAGATGACATGGTGATGGGAAACCCGCAGGGATTACATTTGAGATGGAAAAAAAATGTACAAAATGATGTAAAAATAAACTGTTATATAATAAAAAAAAGTACTTTTGTGAATATATTATCAATATGGGATTTATCTCATTTATAAAAGACATATTTATAACTTTTGATCAATATATTTTAGTATCACAAGGCATTCACACAGGGGAAATTTAAAAGGATGAGATAAAATAAAAATACTTAGGAATGAATGGATCATTTTGAGCACATGGCCACATGGGCATTCTCCACAGGGATTACTTTATTACTGTTTACTGTTTATTTAGTTCTTTTTTTTTAAAGACTTATTTATTTATGCGTACAGAACAGGGCACAGACCAGAGGTACAGGGGCTGTGCGAGGACTCACCATAGACAGAGTGGGGAGCACAACAGGCTGACTGATGAAGTACCATGCTGAGAAGAGCAGCGGGCGGGTCAGGAGAGGTCTGCCACGCCATGTGGGTCATCTCTGGGTAGGGATAGAACTCAGCTGAAGTGCCTTTAGCTTCTTAGCTCTGTGCTTTAACCAGCTGCACTACCAGGGAGGGCCCTATTTAGTTCTTTTAATGATTTTTTGTTTTGTTTTAGTTTTGAAGAACTGGGGTATAAGCCGAGATGCAGGAACAATGAAAGGATTCACCAGAGACAGAGCAGGGAGCAGATCAGGCAGATCTGCTGACATACACTGCTGAAGGGAGCAGCAGGCGGGACAGGAGAGGTCTGCTGCACCATGTGGGTCAGTGCCCTGGCTGGGATGGAACTCAGGCCATCTCACTGATGATGCTGAGGCTTAGCCCCTACAGTGCCAGAGAGGTCCCTACAACTAACATTGAATGCCCACTACTGAATTTTTAAGTAATGTCAACTTGCGTTTCTAGGACACTTTACAGTTGGTAGAGCATTTTCATCATATTTGAAAATATATTTGATATGTATCAAATATAAATAAATATAAATATATTTGATAAATATCAATTATGTTTGATATTTAAGTTCTGTATAAACTAAGTTTATACTAATAATTCCAAAGCTGAAAATACAAAATCCCACTCAGGAGATTTTCAGGGTCACATAGCTAAAAATGGTGGGACTGAGACAGGTAGTCCCACCTGATAAATGTATGTGCTTTCTCCTCCACTCTAAGGCAGAAAACCATAAAAGGTTGCCTTTTTTTTTTTTAATTAAGGTTACTTTAGAGATAAATACAATTGCTGACTAAAATCATATGTGTCACCAGCTATGGTAAGATAGTGCCTGAGGGAGAGGAGTATTAGGTTATATCTGAAGACTGGTTGATAAAACTGTTGATTAGTGGAAATGCTGCTACTAACAGCTAAGGTCACAGAGTAGGAATACTGCTGAATGTTCTACCAGCTTATAAGGCACAAGATAGCTCTCACCACCAAAAACTTACACAACTCAGCAGTATGTAAATAGACCTACAACTGAAAAACCCTGTTCCAGTAGTTCTGAAAGTTTTAGTTACAAATCAATGAAAATGGCTGATGTAATCTAGACAGCCTCTTAAAGCACATGCACATACATAAAACTATTACACACTCATTCAGAGGACTTACTAATTTTTTGAAATATATTCACAGAAAAGGTGAGGACCTAGTTCTCTAGAGTGAAGCAAACAAGAGGTTCTGAAGACCTCAGTGGAATTGATTATATTTATGACAAGTTCTCAGAGACATCCTGCAAGATGTGTTCTGGGATTCTTGTTATTAAACCAGAATGTCAGAAGTTCAAAAGCAGCCTATGGATCTCAATATATGAGTGCTTTGTGGGATATTAAATCCATTCATTAACAAACAAAGTCATATTTGTACATTTTAATTGAGCAGGGGGCTCATATAATCTCTCTCCATGAAACATTTTTAATTAAAAGCTAAAAGTCTACTAATCTCAAAGTGGACTTGGTGGGTTATTTTATTTCTTATAGTCCTTTTGAGAATGATTAGTGGATTTGCTTCATAAAGTATATCAGGTAGTGATTAAGAGGGTCCCTGGTAGGTTATAATGCTTTGAACTCATGAGGATAAGAGTGAACTCTCCATTAATGACTTGTCACCTGACTTTCCAAATATAGACATGGGGTACAGTAGGGGGAGGTTCGCTAGTACGTAAGCAATTTGTCTTCAGTTGCTGCTATTTCCTATTTCTCTAATGTTCCTTATCTTTAGGGTCAAAATTCCATCTGCTCAGTTCCCTCATGCTCCCCCCAGACCCTATCAAGATTTGTCAGTATGTATACTTAGAACACAAACTCAGTCAATGTGTACTTTTTCCAGTGCACTTTGTTCACACTAAAAAAATTAATCATGGAATGATAGTTTCCTTGTTTTTGCACTATAAGTACTTTAAGTGTAAAAAAGATTAAAGAATTATCTAGGGACTGAAAGCACTTCTTGGACTAACTAATTAACAGCATGAAACACTGGCCCTATCAAAGATATATACTGACATAAAAATGTCTGCATTGCTTTAACTGTAGATTGAAGCTTACAATGTCTTCTTTATACAGAGACTACATTAGATGAAATAGTGATTATAATAACTGAACATAATTCAATTAAGACAATTTATTAATGTTTTAATTAATTTAATTAAAATTTATATTTTTGAAAATTATCTTTTTTCCTCAGTAATTGAATTCTAATGTATTATCTCCTATGCCATTTGGAGTTAAGAGTATGAAATATTCTTTATACTCACTTGGTCAACAAGTATGTTTAAAGGTTTATTATCTGTAGAATCTTAAAATCTCCCAAATCATAAGTATGCTTGGGAACATATCATTTAAAAACAAACAGAGCATATATAAAGAAAGCAGAAATTGATTCCATATTAAGCAAAAGCATTCCAATATTGCTTCAGCAAAATTATGCTCACTGAAGTCTATCACGTGACAGAAAGATGGAGAAAGATATGCTTGGTGTGCAAACAGGCCTGGAAGACAGTCCAAAGTGCAAGGGATTTTCTTCCAAAGCAAACAAACAAGATCTTCAGATGCCGGAGGGGTCCAAACCAGTCTCCTTGCATGCATGTGGGGCAACACTGTAATGAACCCAACATGATTCCCTTTCAACTACTTTTCTCTAGTCCAACTACTACAAGGAAAAGAGTTTTAGAGAATATATAATAAAACTCTAAATTGCCCCTAATCATCCGGCCCTCCGTTTCTCATTTGGTTTCTCATTTCTGTATTCTTTGCTACACCAAATGTGAAGATTCACTTCCAATTATTACCTGATAAAGTTAAAAAATACTCACTAGGCAAAAATAAATGACTGTTTTTACCAATTGCAGATTCTCCACTACTATTATTATATATTCTTTTTCTAAGTACCCAAGAAAGAAAGTGGGGTTTGGTATTAGGTGAGAAGGGAGAAAGAAGGGAGAAGAGGAGAGAGTGTATATGATCCAATGTCTAATTATAATTAACCTCTTGACTATTTAGAAAAGTGTATTTCATAACAAGTAGAAACATGTTGTTATCAATATGTTCAAATCTTTAAAGGATTATCTGAAATAACTTCTTTGGAAAGAAGAACGGGCAACTGAGCACACTTACATATTTTTTTCAGGGCTCTCCCTGGTGGCGCAGTGGGTTACTCCTTGTTAGGCTCCATTCTATTTACCTGCTAAAAACATTCTTTCAGATTGCTACTGAAATGACTAAATCTCCTTTCCATAAAAGTTTCCAGTTAATAATTCATCTTAGTAATATATATAGAAGAGATACAATTCAGTATGGAAATAATTATTAGCTTTTTGTAAAATTGTAAAGCCAACACCAAATCAAATTAATCTAGTATCTCAAAAATAAGATCGATGAATGGTCTGAAGGATAGTAGAATGAATGAATGAATGAATGAATGAATGAATGAATGATGCTAGATTATTGAGCCCCTGTGAATTGCAAAGCTTTGTTTCAGTAACGATAAGACAGTTTTCTTATGTGTAAAGGAAGTTGAACATTGAAAAATATTTGATAAATCTGTTATAGAAATAATAGACCTGAGGAAAATAATAGAGAGACTGGAATAAAAGATAACTTCAATCTTTATGATTAACAAGTAGATTGTAACATGGAACAACAGGAGGCCATAAGAAAGAGGAAATTATAATTTTGGTACCAGTATATTCATTTAGGTAGTAGAGGGACTAACAAGTAAAGTTTACATGGAGTTGACTGAAGAAGGACACCAGGAAAGATGAGCTAGTATAACTAGGGATGTCATTTTATACATATTGTAAGCATACGAAGATATCTGATTATGAAAGTGATCTTTTCCTGAGGCTCACAGTAGAGGAAAATCAGAATCCAAGGTTTCACAGAAGGTTCCAAGCTGAATAGTGGAAAAAATGAAAAGGAAGGGCCCTCTCTGTTGGTGCAATGGGTTAAAGCACACCACTCTAAAGCAATACACAGCCACTGCATCATGAGTTGATCCCTGGCCAGGGAGGTGACCCACATGGTGCAGCAGACCTCTCCTGACCCATCTGCTGCTCCTCTCAGCAGTGCATTTCAGTCAGTCTGTCTGTTCTGCTCCCCGCTCTGTCTCTGGTGAATCCTCTCACCCTCCTGCACCTCTGGCCTGTATGCAGTTCTTGTATGCATAAATAAATATTTTTTTTAATGAAAAGGAACCCAGAGAGTTAAAGGAAAAGAAATAATGTACAAGTTAAAGAGCATTGTGTGTGTGTTGGGAAGGGGTACAGGTTGGGAGGGGGGCTCATCAACAAACTGAGAACATTTAGAATGGAACTGGTAGAGAACTGTGAAGAAATAAAGCAACAGTCAAAGCTAAACCTGCATTTTTCCATTTGATTCAAAGTTCTATTCTAGGAACTACAGTCTGGCTCTGTTGAGCTAAATATGTGAAAGAAAATGAGAAGACAAAAGTCAGAAATCAAATATAGAACTCTACCATCTGTGAATTTCCTAGTAATGAATACTTCATTGATGTTTACTCCTTGGAGTATATGAAGCATCTTCTTCAAAAGAAATGAAATAGAAGAAATGATAACTAGTTTTTGGCAGGTTTTGAATTTGACATTTGCAAATTTGAGTTTATACAGTAAAAAGGTCTGACTACATGGAAATTTGCTACATTTCTTACTTCAAAAGGTTTATGTTCTTTTGGCTACTTTTCTATTAACCACAGGATAGAAATTTAAAAACATATGGACCACTTCGGCCCAAGGAAATGACTTGTTTTTTTTATCAATATTTTAGCTTTTTAGTTTTCAAAAAATACACCAATGAGTATTAAGGAGGCTTACCCACTCTTTAAGAACTTATGCAGGAGATTCCAGCCCTTCTGAACTTACTATTTTAAGCACAATGATTCCTTTAAATTAACTTCCTTTTTAGATCATGCTTCTCCCAGTTCTTGGCGTTCACACCTACAATTATAATCTGCATACTGCTTGTAATTATTCTGGCATATCAGAGTCTGTGTGGTTTCCTACACTCAGGTCTACATGAGCATAGTTGGGGTTATTATTATAGTCTTGTATTTTTGTTCAGCAATTTAAAAAAATGTCTAAAAGCAATAAATCTTTTGCAAACAAGGCTTCTGGAACACACAGTACGTAAGTGGCTATTTATCTTTTGGGGCTTTCAGATTTCCTTGAAAATTGGATAAATATCTGTTTTCCTTAGTAAAATACATGTCTGTACACATATTTTCATATAAATTTATGGAGTTTATACATGACCTTATTTTATTAAGCTGCACCAACTGTTATAAAACTACTACAATTGATGCTTTCCAGGTTATAACAAACATATTTCTCTCTCTTTGCCTTATATTGTAAGACATTTCATAATAATACAAAATGTCTTTTTTAGACAAAATGTGTTTCCATCCTTTATTTGAATTTGTTTCTGTACTTTAACAACTTCAAGCCAGAAGTTTCATGTTTTTTTTCCCTTTTCTCTGTGCTATTTCCTAATGCTTGCTATGTCTTCTGAACCCCTTACCTCAAAAAAAAAATAATAATAATAACTTTCCTACCACCCTTTACCCACATATCATCAGTAATCTTCAAGATTCTATATCTAGTAGGTCTATTCGGTCTTTGTTCTACTTTACACTTCAGCCGCATTTAATAATGTTGCCCGTCATCTCAAATTTGAGCTACTCTGCTTTCCTTGCTACTGTAATCCTCATTTTCTTCATTTGATTTTTGTTCAACTTCTTCAGTTGCTTCTCTGCTTCGACACAATTTCATTTTCTTCAAGTAACTTATGTAATACTTCCAGGGTCACTTATAAATTTGTTTGTTGTTATTTCCACATTTCCCACCTAACAATATTTCCCAATCATAGCTTCAGTTATAATCCATCCACTGATGATTCCCATCTTATTTTACATCCAATCCTGAACTCTCCTGAGTTGTATGCACATATATCCAGATTCTTCTTTAGTATTTTATGTGTATATCTAACTTAATTATGAAATCCCACTGCCTAAATGATCTTTGGTTCGAAGTAGAATATTTTATTCAATTATTCCATGCCAGGCAATGGCATACCACAAAATAAAATTGTAGAAACACTTCTTGAAACTGAATGCCTTAACCTAGATGGCACAGAAGACAATCTAAAGCAATGAGGTATGTGTCTGCTTTATTAGGGAGGGCAATTACATAGTGCTGCAGTGAACTATAAGGGAAATAAAGCCTGTATGAACATATATACCAAATGTCACTCATTTTTGCAGACAACAATCACTAGTGGACATCAACACAGCTTTCAGAACTGTTTATACAGAAGCAAAAGCGAAAGAGGCAAAATTTATTCATGAAATTCAGTTTTTATGTGAAAAAAAAAACCCATATAACTAACCTGGCCTGGATTAAATTTTCAAGGATATTAAATATGAGTTCTACTTTGGGGTCAGCGGAGGGATGGTGAGAAAAGCAAAACCAAAATCTATTCCTCGGTTCCTAGAATAATTTACCTTTTTGGATAGAATGTTTTACTGGTTCAACGTAAAAACCTATTAGGCATTGTTCCCAATCTGGCACTTGAATTGAGTTTTTACTAGGTCCCTCTGACATCTGCGTCTGGCAGGGAACATGGCCAGAGAGGGACCCTCTGGGACAAGTCACTGTAACATCTCCATTGTCATTAAATGTGTCTGATAACTCCATGCACTATTAGATTAGATTTTACCTAATAATAAACATAATATATCATTTATTCTATAGCACTTTAAATATAACAGAATGAGTACATAAATGAACAATGCCAGGTCATATGGAGCATTAGAACTCTTACTCACAATCTGAACCAACCAGTTCAATAAAGCTAACCCACAATGGCAGCAATTAGTTCAAATTGGTTAGCACTTTATCAATGACCATGAGCTTCCATAATTTCTGCCCTTATTTCCACTTTAGGAAGAACAAGAGAAAGTCAGCTATGCTGCCCGAACTAATCACACAGTGCCACTTCTAGTCAACCTGCTTTAACTCAAAAATCTCAAACCTAAGGTCTTTTTTTTTTTTTTAAAGATTTATTTATTTGTGCATACAGAACTGGGGTACAGACCAGAGGCTCAGGGGC
>NW_004567106.1:17051578-17053563 GCF_000260355.1 Condylura cristata | reverse complement strand
GAGTAGGGGGCAGAACAGGCAGATCGACGAAGTACACTGCTGAGGGGAGCAGCAGGTGGGCCAGGAGAGGTCTGCCACACCATGTGGTCACCTCCGGGGCAGGCTGGAACTGAACTCATGCGCAAGCGGCTTTAGATTCTCAGTGCTGTGCTTTAACCCGCTGTGCCACCAGAGAGGGCAGCTAAGGTCTTTCTTTTATACATTAACATCTTGTATACTCTGTCCATGGCCTTGAATGTTGGCTAAAAGCAAGTGAAGTTGGCTGACTCCCTTACTACAGTAAACCCAGAATATAGCTTTTTTGAATCTTTCACCACAGACTGACCTTAAGTCTTCCAAATAGCAATCTGTTGATAAAATCATAAAACACATAGAACAAACTGTAGGCAAAATCATCATGACATTGACTTCAGGATGTCTTTGGGGGTTCCAGTCCAATGGCAAGGAAAACAGAAGCAAAAATATAGTAACTTGACTACATCAAGCTAAAATGTTATGTATAGTGAAATAAACTGCTATTATTTAAATTTAAAAGATACCCTACTAAATGGGAGACCATATTTGCATATCACATATTCAACAAGAGGCTAATATCCAAGATGGTTGAAGAACTCAAACAATTCAACACCAGATGTATGTGCAGACTGGAAAAGCAGCAGGTTTACCATAGACTGGGAGGAGTATAATAAGTGAAAAGAAAAAGTGAAGTATTAGAGGAAAGTGCGGACTACTAATAAATACTGAAATCTTGAAAGAATGGCAGATGCAAAATATCTCTAGAAATTGTGGAATACTTTAGGCTGAGTTTCTCACTAAAAAAAAAATGTTCTTAGGGGTGGTGTTTTAATTCCCAAAACCACAAGAAAACAAAATAAAGGCAAGTACTAGAAGAAATTCAACATTTTAGTCTTAAAAAATAGAATTCTCCTGGATAATATTTCTATCTGTACTTACATATTTTCCTGTAAGGACATTTCCAAGACTATTCAAATGGAACACAGAACATTAAAGCAAAAAGTTTCAATTTTAGTAACTTGAAATGTCATAGATAGAGTTTGGGGCTGCCTGATCAACTGGCAACTGAAAACAAAAATACAATAAAGGAAAGGGTTTTCAGAAAGTTGAACTCGCAAATACATATTTAAATAATGTTATCACTGTCTGACCTGTGAAACCTACTTTAAGGTGAAACTTCAAGGAATCCAGCAGAAAGCAATCAAGTAGAAGGGTGAGATAGTGTGCAGTTATCTCTGATGCAAGAGAGACAGAGAGTAGATTTTAGAAGGGCTTAATAAATAGCACAATATTTTTTCTTTTTTTAAGATTTATTTATTTGTTCATACAGAACTGGGGTACAGGCCAGAGGCTCAGGGGCGGCGAGAGACTTCACCAGAGACAGAGTGGGGAGCAGAACTGGCAGATCGACAAAGTACACTGCTGAGGGGAGCAGCGGGCGGGTCAGGAGGGGTCTGCCACGCCATGTGGTCACCTCCGAGGCAGGCGGGAATCGAACTGCGGAAGTGGCTTTAGCTTCTCAGTGCTGTGCTTTAACCCGCTGCGCCACCAGGGAGGGCCCAAGCGCAATATTTTTTACTGAAATTTCAGAAGAATCATCACTTTCAAGTAAAGACTCTGTCCAAGGGCACAGTGTTTCTCAGTGACAAAATACCTGACACATACCTGTCCTGAAGCATAAAACTCCCCAGATTTATGGTGATAAATCAGTAGCATAATTGACTTTTATAATTTCTGAAATTCTATAATTTTTTGAAAATTATACTTTTATAATTGAAAGATCAAATGGAAAGTTTGGAGCAGCAAGAATATTCGAAGAAACACTGAACAACAACAACAAAATTCCAGAATTTTAAAAAAAACGAGAAAAATCTAAAGATCAGAAAAAATTAAGCACAATAAATAAAACACTGAGCTATATCATAATTAGTCTGCTTAAAAAAGTGTTGGCTCTCCCTGGTGGCAGAGCG
>NW_004567106.1:17046926-17051170 GCF_000260355.1 Condylura cristata | reverse complement strand
CCTCTCCTGCCCCACCCGCTGCTCCCCTCAGCAGTGTACTTCATCAGTCTGCCTGTTCTGCTCCCCACTCTGTCTATGGTGGAGCCTCTCGCCACCCCGCCCCTCTGGCCTATACCCCAGTTCTGTAAGCATAAATAAATAAATCTTTTAAAAAAAAAAGTGTTAGAATATCTGAGAGACAATTCAATCAGAAAAAAAAAACTTGAAATTAACAGAAGCTAAAGTTTTATATAAAGTGGCATTAATAATGACTTAATTTCTCAGAAGAAAAATGAAGTTCTAAAGATAATATCTTCATGGTCCTTAAAGGAGAAAAACCTCTTTCAACTTAGAGTTCTATAAAATGTTAAAAGTGAAGGCAAAAATAACTTAGGAGTCAGTAACAATAACTAGTGGAATGAGGTAGTACCCTTCTAAATAACTTGTGACTTAAAAAATCACAAGAGCAACTAGAAAGCAATTTCAAGTCAAAGCTACTGATTAGAGTTTGATGCATACAACCAGAGTAGTGCTAGACATTTAAATATCATGTTAAATAAGAAAAAAGGTTTTAAAATAAACCAAGCTTAATTGCAAAAATTAAATGATAATCAAATTAAACTCACAGTAGTAGAAGGGGAAAACGGTAATGGTAACAACTAACATAAAGGAATAGAATGAAGAAAAACAATGATGGCCAAAAGTTGGGTTTTTGAAAGATTGATAAAATTCATAAATCACTAACAAGACAGGTCAAGAGAAAAAAAAGAATAGCCATTCATTAATTATCAGTATTAGATTTAGTATTGCCCAGCAATCCCCAATTCTACACTTCTTTCATATTACACATTTAAGAAAACATCATTCCAGCCCTCCCTGGTGGCACAGCAGGTTAAAGCACAGCCCTAAGAAGCTAAAGCTGCTTCAGTTTGAGTTTGATCTCCGCCCCAGGGGGTGACCCACATGGTGCGGCAGACCTCTCCTGACTTGCCTGCTGCTCCCCTCAGCAGTGTACTTCAGTAAATCTGTCTGTTATACTCCCCACTCTGTCTCTGGTGAATCCTTTCACTGCCCCTAAACCTCTGGTTTGTACCCCAGTTCTGTATACACAAATAAAATAAATCTTAAAAAAAAAAAGAAAACATCATTCCTTTTTACCTTCTAGTAGGTTCTTAAGCTTATGTTGAGAGAGGGAGAAAGAGAATTTCTCAGTAATAGATAGTAATGTATGTGAGAGAAATTTGAATAAAAATCAAATCTTTTGGTAGGTAACAAAGTAAGGCACTCTCTTCTCTGAATAAAAGTATTAAGATCTAAGAGATAATTCCCATATGCTGGGTCAAAATATGATTGCTTTGTAGAAGAAAAAAGCTCATTGAGTAGATTTAGTCTGTTTACAAACAGCTGTATGAAAATATCTGGCTGAGTAAAATCACAAAAAAATCCATTTGTAGAGTCATATTCTTCAGTTTTGTATTTGTATCTTGCAAACAAGAGGCACTGATGTTTGATTCTCCTAAGTCTGAATGTTTGTATCCCCATAATTCATATGTTGAAATTCTAAGGCCCAATAGCATAGATCCATTAGCAGATAAAGCCTTTGGGTGGTGGGTAAGTCATGAGGACAGAGTCTAATAAATGAGGTTATCACTGCTTTCAGAGGCCACAGAGAGCTCCCTTTACCTGTGAGTGTAGAAGTGTGTACCACTGGGAAGAGAACACTTGCCAGAACGTGTTAGCACCCTATTATGAAATTTCCAGACTGCAAGCCATGAGAAATAATTTTGGTTTTGTTAAATACCTCTCAATCTGTGCTATTTCACACTAGCAGTATGAATGAACTGAGAGATCTAAATACTTCTCTTATGCCACAAAATAAAAGTTATTTATAAGAGCACAATATTGATAGCAAAATGTATCTGCATTGGTGTTATTTCTGAGATTTACAAGCTTACAGAATATACTCAAGCATACATGGTTAAATAAATTTAATAAAGCTGTATATTTGTTTAAAGCTTTCTATAAATCCTGTCTTTTTCATTTAGGTATCAAAAAATTAAGCACTTTAAACCAGAAAATAGGAATCCAAACAATGAGATCCAATAATTAATCTCCTTAATCTCACAAATCCAAGTAATTTTCACAGCTCATTTATTTGGTGGCCAAGGAAGAACTAATTCTTAATGGATATTCAGAGTGTTCTCCTTAATATAGAATCTACAGGAGGTCATTGTGCCACATTTTCCTTCAAAGAATCCTGCATACCTAGATTTTATATATTGGTGGGAAAATAATTTACAAAATCCACTTCAATTTCTCCACATTTATGGATGGCCATTGCCCTTAGGATAGTCATAGGTTTTTTCTCCTTTCTGGCCATTTTTTCCTCTGGTTCCTGTGCTGCTCAGGATGAACTGGTTCACAAGCTTCAGGGCATCAGCCTTTACCTATTTTTGAATTAGCCTTTGCCGCCAGTTACCACAAACTACAACACAACTTCATTTCTAAATCCCAAAGAAGGCCAGTGGCTATGCTGGGCTTTGTTTTTTGTTCGTGCCTTTAGCAAGGTTAAAATCCTAAGGAGAATAAACTGTCTTCTGAACCATCTGTTTTGTGCTCTATCCCAATCCCAACTTTATTTTCTACATCTTCAAAATGAAGATCCACACAATTCTAAACATAGTTAAAGAAATATCCTTGCTAAGAAGAGAAGCACACCATAGCTGGTCGAGTATGTGGTTTGTCAGACTTCACAGGAACCTACAGAGGGAAGGTTTCAGTGGCTTGTGTTTGATTCAGGGCTAGGTTTATGTTAGTGACAAGAAGAGTATTTATTGCAGAAATCCTTAGCCTGGTTTCTGTGGCCTCCATCTCCCCAGGTTATCATCTTGTGAGAATATAGTGATTATGGTTAAGAATAACTTAACCATTGTGATAGAATGAATTGTTATTGAAATTTACTGTTGATTCCAGGATAGAAGAGGCTCTTTATTGAAAGGGACTGTGTAAAAAAATAGGCCCAGCTGGATCATTTTTTGATCTTTATGAATTCAATAAGCTCTAACCCTGAGATGACCAAAACCCCTGTTCTATTATTTTATTTATTTTTTTGTCTTGAGGCTGTTCTACTCTACTGTCTTCATGTCTGAAATATCAGAAAGAAGCCCAGAGGCATTTGTTCCACCAATACACACAACTGTGATTATCAAAGCCTGTTGAAGAACCCTTAGGATACTTCTTTTGTTCTCCAGGGCAATATTTAAAATAGCTAGAGAAACTATAAAGTGTCAAATCCAACATAATAATTTAATTCATTAGACATGACATATGGAATCAAGAATGCTATAGTCTGCCCAATATTTTCCTAGAGAACAGAATGGATTTCTAGAGAGGCAATTTTTTAAAAACCCAATTTCCTGCAGCTTTTCCATAAGGAAACAGATAATCATATTCACATGACTATAAATGTAAACTATGGTAAGTCCTGCAATCAGTGGGGGGATATAAGTAGAATAAAATAAAGCATTATTTTTTGCCATGCAATGAGAAGTTTAAGAAAACATTCCTCTTTTCTTTCAGAACTAGGTTGCGATCATCTGTTTTTTTTCCTTCTATAGACAACAAGGACATTCTAATTTAGGGGGCAATGCAATAAAGTCTAATTTAATCAGAGTTTTGTGAATCTGGATAAAGATGTTCTTTCTATTCTACCTTAACGATGGTTATTTTCCTGGCAGGAGAAAGACCCTACTTGCAAAGAACCCACTTGGAGGACTTGGACTTAGAAGAATCCACTTTGAATGGATTTTGCTTCTTAATTTAGAATAACTGTAAACACATTTCACTTTAAAGAATTTTCCCATGGAGTAGTCATAAGAAGTCTTTAATTATAAAACACACATTTCATAATTTAAAAAAAAAAGAATATGCTATATGTTCTACCCACTATCAGAATCTTCAAAAATCATAGTGACACAAAGTATCTAAAATATCCTAGTCCTGAGGCCTTCCTGGTGGTGCAAGGGTTAAAGACAACACTATCAAGCTATCTGTAGCCACTGCAGCACAAGTTCAAGCCCCCACTAGGAAGCTGGCCCACATGGCACAGCAGATCTCTCTCCGGTCTTGCCCGCTGCTCCTCTCGAAGTGTATTTCAGTCAATCCACCAGGCGTGTCCCCCACTCTGCCTCTGGTGAATCTTCTCACTCCCTCCATATACCTCTGGCCTACACCCCAGTTCTTGTATGCATAAATAAATATCTTTT
>NW_004567106.1:17042094-17046141 GCF_000260355.1 Condylura cristata | reverse complement strand
TTAGATATCAGGTTAGAGCAACTTGGGCTGAGATATTACATTTATATATTCTATGTGAAATCAAGAAATCAGTCTTACTGAGAATTTTCATGTGCTAAGTATGCTCTTAAATTGCTAAATTCAGTATTTCACAATACTAAGTACACTTCAAAATATGGGTATTTTCACATGAAGTAATGTACCGCTGAAAATCTAAGGTATTTTCAATACTGGATATATATACAAACAGTTTGTAAACTTTAGTCTGTCTCCAAATCCAGACATTCCTCTATCTGCATTACTCCCACTATCTCTGCATCTAGCATGATGGAGTGAAACTTAATTGCAAATTAATCAGAGAATATGAGAATAAAGAGTGATTTGAATTTTTACGTAGTAAAAGGTCTGGGAGAGGACTTCCCAACTCCAAGGTATATGATCAAAAGTGCTGCTTTTTTATTAATTACTCTCCTTTTTCTCCATAAAGACATGAAAATGAGCTCTCTGAATTTCACCTGTTCTTGAAGTCTCACTGGGCTTACCCCAGCCTGGGATGGCTCAGCCACTCGTGGCAGCTCCCCCAGAGTTCCCCCTGCCAGACCACTGCTCCTCCTTGCAAATAGGTCTACATTGCTTTACTCCATCAGCCAGCCACTCCTTTGGTCCACTGAGTGGACCCAGTGAGGGATAAATAATGTCAGGAATTTTTTCTGGCATAGCTAAAATTTATTTTGGTGACCTTGGTGGGGATTGATAAATGTGAGACATTCCCCAAATGAAGAATATATAAGAAGCATCTCTAATCATAACTCTTCTTATCATTTTTTAATAAAAATTGTAAACATTTTCTTGGATATTCTAACTTCCTACTTCTATTTTAGAGAATTATTTTAAAATTCTTTTTTCTCAATTGGAAATGACTGTTAGAATTTTAATAATTGAAAAATGAGAACCACTAATAACAGTGTCAATAAGCATAGTTATTCCTAATCTTGAATTCTACTTTTCAATATTTATTAGAATGTTTTTAATATGTTGCTGAGTGTAGAAAATGTTTGACTTAAAAAAAATAGTTTTATTTTAATTCGCTTAAAGAATTGCTCTCTTAAGGAAAGGGAGATGAGAACTTACCTTTACTCTCTGAATCTGGTATTACATTTCATCTCTGTATCTCTCATAGTTTTCTAATTTGAATAAATGTTTTCAAGATCTCTTCCAAAACATTTCAGTATTCCTAAGGAGTCATCTAGTGAAATATCCGAAGGAAGTAAAAACACTTCTTGTTTTCAAGAATTCATTCATTGGTTTTTCAAAAAAGGTGAGATTACTCATCAAACTCCATAGTGCCTGCTTAAGTAAATCTCAGTACTAGGTCATAGACATTACTAAACATTATGGACATAGGGTTTTTAACACATGTAGAACTTGCATTCATTATAAAAGCAAGAAGCTTCTAGAAATTTTTGGCTCAAATTTATTCTTTATAATTACTATGTTTTAAAACTAAGACTAACAGAGGGAGGAGGAAAGGAGAACACAAAAGGAAGTGCTCAACAACATGAGTAGCTAAAGAAAATGTGGAGTATGTGTGTGTATAAGTAGATATACCTCTGTGTACACACTGTATATATACAGACATTGTATATTATGGTGTGTGCATTTACACTCTGATCAGCTATAGCATAAAATGAAATCTTGCCATTTGAGACAGGATGGATAGAGTTGAAGAGGATTATGGTAAGTGAAGTTTATCAGAAAGGGAAAGGAAAGCACCAGATGATTTCACTCACATGTGATAGACAGGGAAAACAACAACAACAAAGGAACAGACAAAAACAAAAAAACCAAAAAACTAAACCAAAGCAAATCCTAGAGAGTGCAGAATTGAAGCCCCCAGGGGAGGAATACAAGGGTAAGGAGCAAAAGGAAGTAGAAGCCCAAAAAAAGGAAAGACTGGGAGTTTATTTGGGGCTATTTCCAAATTAAGAGGCAACAGTTCACACTATAGTCTGAATTAATTATAAATAAGCAAACAAAAAAATAAGGCAAATCGGTTTCTGGGGGAAAAAAATTGCCAAGACTAACTCTTAAGTCATTTCACCACAAAAAAAGAAATAGTCATTATATAACATAACAAGTGTCAATTAAAGATGCAGAGGTAATCATATGCATCATATAAATGGATCAGGTCAATCCACAGCATGGAATTCTTCAAAATAAAATAATAATTGTTTATGTAATATTCCAGCATACTTTTTCGATTTGAAACAGTGTTAGCATTTTTTTTAACAACTTGGGAAATACTTAACTAATATATTTAATATCTAATATATAAAAAGTATTACCTAGGGCCCTTCCTAGTGCCACAACGGGTTAAAACACAGCACAATGAAGCTATCTGCAGCCACTGCAGCACGAGTTCAATCCCTGGCCAGAGAGGTGATCCACATGGCAGTGATAGACCTTTCTAATCCACCTGCTCCCCACTCTGTCTTTGGTGAAATCTCTCACACACACCCCCTAAACCTCTGGCCTGCACCCCAGTTCTTGTATGCATAAATAAGTAAATCTTTAAAAGGGGGGTGTCTAATATATATTACAGAAAATAGTATGAACTGTCTTTTGAGTTTTGATAATTCATTTTCATTTTCTCCACTTATTTCACTTCTACTGATCTAGTAAGATTTATACTGACCAGAATCATCTCTCTAAAAATAAAATATAATTTTGTCATTTTTTCTATAAGGTAGCTCTGTCATTCAGGATTCGAGGAGGTAGGGTAGCCATCAGTCACCCTAGGTTATTTCATAAAAGACATTTAAGTTGGAAAATTAGATGAAAGTTGCTCAAAGACTTGAAAAGAAAACGTGATGAAGATGAGGTCAACCAGAGAACAAGAACTGCGAGAGGAAGTGATTGCCTGACTGAGGAAAGGACAAGTATGCAGTGGCTGTCTCAGTGGAGCTGGGACCCTGAAAAAGACATTACCTTAAGGACTAGGAAGGCGAGAAGTGCCTGATTTTTGGCTTCCTCTTGCCCTGCAAGCTCTTACTAAACCAAACCAGGAACAGTAAACCACAGAACCCAGAAACATTGAATTTTGGTGTCAGCTTCTGAGACACAGGTAGGAAGGAACCTAAAGATAAAGAACCAGTGTAACTCATTCAAATGGGACATTTCTGCTTATCTGCATCAAATCCCACACGGAGAACACTATAAGGCATTCAAGCATAAAGGTCATTACGTGGAGCTGCTTTAATATTCCCCACAGACAAAATGTCAATTATCTAACATTTTGAACTTTGCTTCATTCAGAACAGCTCTTTGGTAATTCAGTCCGTGTAAAATGAAATGAAATGTCACATCTCAAAACCTGTTTGAGTATGAAGTGAATGCACCCAATTCTTAAAAAGAAATAAAAAAATCTAAGTAAGATAAAATACAGAAAAAGACTCAAATTGTCAAGAATTACATGTTTCTTATAAAAAAAAAAGAACATAATACTATAATGTATTTATCTCATTCAAATGTCCGTCCTGCTCATTTAAAATAGTGTGTATGCAGAGTGTCTGGAATAACATTCACTGGTGAGAGAAAATTTGCTAGGTGGTGCTACAAAATAAATGTAAGACCAGATGTTGGATACATTCAAAGTAAAACATACAGAAAATAAAATGATTTGTTGAACAAGGAAAAAAAAAAGATGAAGAACCCACAGAAACACAGCATGAAAATTGCTTTCACTACAATAACTCAGACTTTAATCTCAGAGTCCACACTACTTAACCTTACAAATGGTAGTATCATTGAAAGAAAAGTCCTTTGATAGCTAGACTAGCATTAATATAAAATTATAATACAATGAAGGAAAACTCCATATATTTAAAGCAAAACTCCAACATATTTGATACATTGTTATATTAGCATGTGAATCAAGTTTGGGCAAGGAGTATATAACAGATTAACATAAAGCATAATTAGGACTACCCCCAAATACCACTGTCCTATGCTCCAATTCCATATCTGTCATATTTCTTTTGAGATCCAAAATAAAATGGATCTTCAGGT
>NW_004567106.1:17038169-17038840 GCF_000260355.1 Condylura cristata | reverse complement strand
ACAAATAAAAATATTTGCTTGAGGTTTTACTACAAATCTTATTTTATCGAAATGATACAAAGATATTTGAGATTTTAGTTCCTACAAGGAATAAACAGAGCTCAGAATTTTTCACATGCAAGTTATTTTACTAAATTAAAAAAAACAAAACTGTTTTCCCTAAACCCAAACTTTCCTGCTAGCTATCCTGTGATCTGACTTTAAGAACACTTAAAGTGTTCTAAAAGCACTTTTTTAAAAATGCCTTCATTATTTTATTTTTATTTTTTGATTCACCAGGAAAGAGTCTAATTTTCCAATAGTAGCTTGAGTCTGTCACATGATAAAGAAAATCAGGGTATAAATGATTTTAGATGCTGCTATCCATAAACAAGCTATTCTTATATGACAGAAAGAAACAATATGAAAATACATATATCCATACACATGCACACTCTCAGATACACACATGTTTAAAGGCTGTATCAAAATGGTTTCTGTAAGAGACAAATGATTTCTTATAAACTTAATTCCCATAGATAGTTGTAAAGAATCAACAACTCATATGAAGCTGAGAAGTGAAGAAGGAATAATACCTAAAGACAATGAAAATATAAACATCAGTATCATAAGTCTTATACTCAAAATAAATCATTGCATGACAAATATATATATTTCAAAACAAGATACTC
>NW_004567106.1:17032360-17036470 GCF_000260355.1 Condylura cristata | reverse complement strand
ACTAGGGAACTGACTCATATGCTGCATCACACCCCTCTTGTATCACCCACTGCTCCCCTCAGCAGTATATTTCAGTAGATTTGCCTGTTCTGCTCCCCACTCTGTCTCTGGTGAATCCTCTCACCCCGGCGCCTCTCACCTGTACCCTAGAAATACATGGGAAAAATCATAGCTACTGACTCAAAATGACTGTTACCTGGGAGAAAAATAGGGAGGGAAGGAATGGTTCGAGTGCCTTGAATGTATTTTTAATTCCTTGGCATCATGCCCTATGATAACTATTTCTTTCTATACCCTCTTAACCCCTCTATAGATTTACTTTATTTGCATCTTCTAGTTTTTCTACATATTGCGTTTTGTTGACTAGTCTAGAATGTAAATATCTAATATTTATTTCTGTCATGGTGACTTCCTTTACTACACCTAATTCCTTCAAACTTCATTCTCTTCTTGCTGTTGATGGCAACATTCTGTCTTTCCTTATGACCGACTACACAGATTTCTACTCAGTCCTCTATCCATGGAAGCTTAGGTTGTTTTCATGACCAGTGTACTGGACACAGTGCTGCAGCAAATGTTATAAAGCATATAATTTTTTTGAGTGATGTTTCATGTTCTTTTGCTAAAAGTATGGCTTTGTATTTAACATCTAGTTTCTTAAAAATTTGTAGCATAAGCAAATATGGCAAATTAAGCTGAAGTAAAACTTAATCAGAGTCAATAAAATATAAAGTGAGAGAATTATTTTCTTGCTCCTTTTTATTCATATAAGAGCCAGGAGTTAACATGCTTAACGTGGTAGAAGGAAGAACAGTCACAGAAAAGGTGATTTTGGCATTCTTGCCATAAAGTTCATAAAGACTGATACTGTTTTCACCTAATTTTTTTGTTTGTTTAAAGTAGCAAACTCATTAAAATAATTATACATACATACATTCCACTCAGCTTTATGTTTTAAGTGACTTCTGTTCCCTAAAAAGCAATCATCTACTTTAGTTTAGAATTAAATATGCATTTTATATTTATTTTTAATGTTTCCTTTTCTCCAGAGAGGTTTTGAGGAAATTCATCCTTGAACCTAGACACTTTGAAAGTGGCAAGAATGCTATTATAATTACATCTGTACTCTACAAATATATGTGAACTGTTGTAGGCATACTAGGTCATGCGGCCACCATAAATATGTTAGGATAATTTCTTTCTAATTTTTAAGCCCTAAATGTTAAACAAAGATTGTGTTTCAACCCTTCTATAAGTTTTTCTACAAAAGCGAGCATCAGTTCTGAATGATGTTTTCTAAAAAAAAAAAAATGTTTTTTTAGATATTAACCCATTAAATAAAATTTAAAATAGATGAGGAAGCAAAAAAGGACAGTCATTTGTGGTTGCCTAAATAAAAACACTTGATTATATGTTTACATATTCACATTTATGTCTATATCAATATTTCTAGATCCATATCCATGCTTTTTATCTATCCCAAGAGTCATGGACTTATAGAGAATACGTTCAGAGTCCCAAATCCTGAGTTCTAGTTCTATTTAAGTTTCTGTATCACTTTTCTTTTTGTATGTGTATTTCAGATTTTTTCTATTTTATAAAAGGGTGGATATACTTATATTGTCTTACATAATTTTCCTGAAATTAGATTGAAATAGCCATCAAGAAAAACAGTGATAACACAGTATAGGGTGTTAGTTATATATTAATTATTTTTAATGAACTATCTTGAATGTTGTATATTGAATAACATAATTATCCAATCCATAAACCCTGGATGTTCAGGCCCAGGAGAAGGACTAGGAGGCTACTTTTTTGGGAAGTAGAATCATGTAGACAGGTTTTTTTTTTTTAAATATTTATTTATTTATGCATACAGAACTGGAACACAGGCCAGAGGTGCAGGGGTGGTGAAAGGTTCACCAAAGACAGAGTAGGGAGCAAAACAGGCAGTTTACAAAGTACACTGCTTAGGGGAGCAGCCGGGAGGTCAGGAGAGGTCTGCCATGCCATATGGGTCACCTTAAGGGCAGGGATGGAACTCATGCAGAAGTGCCTTTAGCTTTTTAGTGCTGTGCTTTAACCCACTGCTCCACCAGAAAGGGCCCATGGACAGTTTTTTGGTGAGAACATCTCTGATTCTGTGTTCTATATGCATGTACCATACTTACATGTTCTATGTAAATATACATAATACTATAAAACTTAAACTTGCTTAGTTTATTTTAAAATGTAGTCTTAAACTTTGCTAAAACATGTCACAAGTTTTTGTAATTACAATTATGTAATTGTACATACAATTGTACAATTAAATAATAGCAAGTATGTTTTAAAACACATATTTTACACATACTCCAGGGGAAAATTATACAGATGTCAATAAGCATATTCTTATCCCTCTAGTAAGCCTACCTCTAAAAGCAAACAAGTTTTAAAACTAGCATCAAAGTCAGTATTATTATTAGAATATTACTCTCTTCAAAGATCTGTATAATTAAAGATTAATTTGTATTGTAATATTGCAATATTACAATATTGTGGTTTATAAAAATAATCAACTATTTATATTTGGTAATTCAGATGACCAAAATATATTTCTAATACATGTTTGTTCTCTGCCCATAGTTCCTGGCTCAACAGTTACCAAACTTGGAATTTCCTAAGTGTTGAAAGTTATAAAATGTCTTGTTATGACTTTTGGTGACTTTTGGACCTAACCTAAGGATGAGCACCAGTTGCCAGCCTGTGATTATAGACAATGAAAACATCAAGCCCAGCTCTCCACAGAGAGAGGGGTACTGGTAGTTGAGTTCACTTGCCAATGGCTATGAGTCAATCAATCATGTCTACGAAATCTCCATTATAAACCCCCAAAGGAGAGCCCTCCTGGTGGCAGAGCGGGTTAAAGCACTGCATTGAGAAGCTAAAGCCACTTCCACATGAGTTCGATCCCCGCCTTCCCTGGAGGTGACCACATGGCATGGCAGACCTCTCCTCACCCGCCCGCTGCTCCCCTCAGCAGTGTACTTCGTCGATCTGCCTGTTCTGCTCCCCACTCTGTCTCTGGTGAATCCTCTCACCCTCCACATCTCTGGCCTGTACCCCAGTTCTGTATGCACAAATAAATAAATCTTAAAAAAAAAAAAACAAAAAAAAAAACCCAAAGGAGAGACTTCAGAATTTCTAGGTTGGTAAACTTGTGGATATTTGGGGAGACTGGCAGGCCTGGAGAGCCTGGATGCACGATGGCTTTTCTCCTATCTTGCCCAATACATATCTTCCAAATGGTTGTTACTGAATAATATTCCTGTAATAAACCTGTGAGCTAGTGAGTAAACAGGTTTCTGGGATCTATGAGCTATTCTAGCATTCAATTAAGCCTGAGAACCGTGGCTAAAGCACCTCTGATTATATAACTAGTCAGTCAGAAGCACAGATGTGAGTAGCATCTAAATTGTGAGACTAAGCTCTTTAACATTTGGAATCTGATAGTATATCTAGGTACATAATGTCAAAACTGAGCTGAATTAAGTTACACTTTTGGGAGCTCTGCTGATGTTTGATAGTAGCTTGTTGGTATGCAGAAGCCTCTTATACATACATACATACATACACATATGCATACACACACACACACACACTCATGTTGGATTTTGATGCAAGAATTCACAATACCTGACAGTCAGGAAATTTGAAAACAATTTGATTTAATTCTAAATACACTTTTATTAATGTATTTTTTATTTAAATGCTTATTTTAAATTGCATTTTGTCCTTTCTTAACTGAATTTTCCAAACAATGTGGTAAATGAAAATGAAGAACGAGTTACTAGACCCGGGCCCTATGGGATGCTGGAGAGGCAGTACCAAGAGGGTTGTCCACAGCAATACAGGCACACTCAAGAAAAATATCAAATTTATTATCTAATTTTATACCTCAAGGATCTAGGAAAAGAGCAACAAATAAAGCCAAAAATCAGTAGAAGAAAGGAAATTTAAAAATTAGAGCAGAAATAAATGAAATAGAAATCAAAATAACAGTTCAAACAATCTATGGAATCAAAAGATTTTTCTTTTAAAAAGATAAAACAAGCCGGCCCTCCCTGGTGG
>NW_004567106.1:17011789-17032148 GCF_000260355.1 Condylura cristata | reverse complement strand
AAGCCACTCGCTAGCCACACTAAGAGAAAAAGGGAAAAATTCTGAAAAATAGGACTGGAATTAAAAGGAAGAAGTTATGTGCCCTCCCCGGTGGCGCGGCGGATTAAAGCAGAGCACTAAGAAGCTTAAGCCTCTTCCACATGAGTTCGATCCCCGCCTGCCCCAGAGGTGATCCATATGGTGTGGCAGACCTCTCCTGACCTGCCCGCTGCTCCCCCCAGCAGTGTACTTTGACTATCTGCCTGTTCTGCTCCCCACTCTGTGTGTGGTGAATCCTCTCACCGTCCCTGCACCTCTGGCCTGTACCCCAGTTCTGTGTGCATACATAAATAATTTTTTTTTTTAAAGGAAGAAGTTACAAAAGACTTAGGAAACTCCAAGGATAGTAAGAGCCTACTTTAAACATCTTTATGCCCATAACTTGGGTAGCCTAGAAGAAATGGACAAATTTTTAGAAGCCAACAACTTTCTAAAAATGAGTGAGGAAGAAAAAGAAAATCTTAACAAACCAATTGTAAGCAAGGAAACTGAAACAATAATCAAAAGTCTCTCACATAATAAAAGCCCAGGATCAGATGGTTTCACTAGCCAGCTCTACCAGGCATTTTTTGCCTTTTCTTTCTTTCTTTCTTTCTTTTTTTGAGTAGGCTGCTTTTAGTTTTGGAAATAGGTGAATAAATAAGTTGCTAGTGAGCTAAATTCCAAAATGTTCAACAACAATATTGGTATTCCAAATGCAATATTACACCTATCAAGCATTACAGTAAGTAAAATTTTCCCCAAACTTCTTTCTGAATGTTATTTTAATGTGCTATTTTGGTCTCCTATCACCATGGTTACCAGAATTCTCAAAGTCACAAGAGTAAATTTCAATTTGTTGCTCATTTTCCTTCCAATTAATGTGATTTGGCTCAGAACACTCATTGATTACATAAGAAACTATGTGTGAAAGAACCATGTGACTGTGGAAAAGAAAATATTCATTCTATTTAACTCCTATTTTTAGAGTTTCTTTACTAGATATTAGCTTTGTAAAAACTTGTAAACAGGGCAAAACTTGGCTAACCATAACACAATTTTGGACAGATTCTCCTGTCCCCTTTTTCTGGTGGTCTTCCAAATATTTTAAGATTTTTCAAATATATATATATATATATGCATGTATTAAACATCAGACTTAAAAACTACATTTGATAGCTAAGAATCAGGTCAGCCAACAAGACATATTTGTATTGAGTTATTATATATAGGTAGATAGATATTCAAAGTAGACTTAAGGGATTTATATAAATTTAATTTGTTCACCTAATTCAAAGACTCACGTGTCAAGCAAGTTGCCACAGTCTGAGACCCACATTAAAAGGTATTAGTTTTAAAATCCAAATGTACTTTTTCAGTATCTTACTAAGGATTCCTAAAAGAAGCTATGAAGCAGATGATACCTAGATAAAAATTAGGACAACTAAAATATCATTTTGGAAAACTGAGTTTAGCAACTTCAATCTGCATTCTTTTCATTCTTTTATTGAGTATATATACTTCTAGCACAATGATCATGAAGATGAAGTTGTGTGGAGATATTTTAACCTGAATGATTTGGGGATGGAGATGGGAGAAATAGCTTCTACTGTCACTTAGGGGGTAGAAGACAGCAATGCCTTCTACAAAGCAAAGGACAACTCCTTTGCACAACTGTTGAGAAACTCACCCTAAGTGAAGAATATCAAGAGATTTTAATCTAAAGGGCTCAGTGTAATCAGCAGTGAATGCTGTATTTTTCTTTTTTAAAGGAAGATTTTGAGGTTATTTCCTATCATGAGGAAAATGATGTTGGTATTTTACTGATGTCTCTCACAGGAAAATTATGAAATAAGAAAGCAGTTTCCATTTATATCCTAGACTTAATGATTACTAGCGTTCTAATTGTTTCTCCTTGAAGCACTGAATGGCTAAGAATTAAAATGCTTATTATTTCACAAACAATTTTTCATCCCCATGGTTACTATTTCTTCCTATGTGTTCTGGCAAAGAAAGGTCAACTTGAAGCTGGAGAAAAAGGAAATGTGGAATCCTTTTGAACTTGGAGAAGATTTTCCTCAGAAATTGCAGGAGTAAGCTACTTCCACTCAAAATCCCATGTATTCAGACGTATCTGAAGCCACCTGCTGTCACATGTGTCCTAATGATGCTTCAGTCAACAACAGACCATGTGGATCCAAAGGTTACTTCATACAGTCTAGATGCTTGGTGAGCTATCTCTCTCAGTGAACTATCTTTAGATTGTGTAATCACACTCTGTGCCAATGGCATGAAGACAAAAAAATGCCAACTAATACTCTTCTCAGAAGTCTTCCTGTCCTAGCATCCTTAGTGGCACATGACTATATTGTTCACTGTGTACTGGGCTTATACAAGCACAATTAAAACTATGTGAAATCTAATAGATCATTAATCCAGATGCCTTATTTTATCTTTCAATTAGTAGTTATTGCTTTGATTTTTCATTTATGATAGGAATATCAGACTGAAATAACACAAGTCAAGTGTAGGAAGGTTTCTGAGAAGTATTTTCTAGATGCATATTGATACATGAAGTTAATGCATGGTTACTTTCCCAGTCCTAGATCACATGACATTGAAATCTACCCAAAAATAACATCTTGATGATGATGATGATGATCAAAATTCAAACTGTTTGATTTCCTAAAGCAGCAAGCAATAAAGCATGTTTTGCAAAAAAATGATGCAGTGTATGCAAAGATGAGTGGTAATTATCATCAGCTTTTATGCTTAATAGTGATAGGGCATTATTACAGCTGTCATATCTAGTAGCTGTCTTATAATCAAGTTTAAAAATAGTCTCAAGATAGCAGCACCCAGCTCTGTATTTAGTGACCAAAAATGTGCATTTCCTGAAAGGTTCTCAGCATGCCAAAGGAGGAAAACAAAGTAAACATAAACAGAGGAACAATTAACATTCAGTTCCCACTTTTGGTTTCTCCCTTGGGCTGCATACCTAGAGAAAAATGTCTCTTTCTACTATCATGTACGTTACCATTTCTATGATTATCACATCATCTTTCTCAAATATTCAAGTGGTTTCCTGTCCCTCAGAATAAACCAGATGTCTTTATGGTGGTCAAGAAACTCCTACACAACCCAAACATTCACTAGCTTCCTGCCTTCATCTACTTCTCTCTCTTTTGCTTACTCAGTATTATTTTTACTGATTTCCTTACATTTTCTTCAAAACGGTAGACAGGTTCCTGCCTCAGGAAGTTTTATTTGACTTTTGCCCTGCTTTGAAAATTTTTCCTCAAGATTTCTGTAATTTACTCAGTCAATGATTTACTATTTTATTCAAAGACTATCACCTTGACTATGGAGAAGTATGATGCCCCCAACCCTAGATTTATCAAACTCTTGTCATCTCTTATATTTCCTCTATCCTACTTATCTGCTTCATTTTTCTTCCAAGGGGTGTTTTCTCTTTCTCTGTTAAATATTTTTTCTTATGCAGTCTGAATCAGTTACGTATTAATAGGGACATTCTTACCTTACATTTTTTCATATAATTACACATTAATGGACTTAAACACCATATTATTATTATACGAATTATCTGATCTGTAATAGATTTAAAACCATTATTTAATTACAGAGCAATGTGGGGTTTTATTTTAAATTCCTTATGCATTATGTAACTTTAGTGGGTTTCCCTGAAGCATAGGGTGTTTTTTATGTATTAGCCTGAAATAAGGTGTAATTCAACCACACTCAAAACTGGCAAGCTTTAGTGACTTTACTGTTATTTTTCTTCCCCTGCTTTTGAACTTTTATTTAATCAAATTAAGAATATGCAATCTCACAGATCTTTATATTTTCACTTCCTTATACTGTGCTGCTATAAAATGATCCAACAATGTTAGTTTCATTAAAAAATGGATAAGTTTAGGGGCCTCCCTGATGGCACATGTGGTTAAGTCTTAGTACTATAAAGCTATCAGCAACCACAGCAGCATGAGTTTGATCTGGATCCCTGGTCAGGGAGCTGACCCACATGGCACAGCAGATCTCTCTTTTCTTGTCCGCTGCTCGTCTCAGCAGTGTATTTCAGTGGATCTGCCTGTTCTGTTTCCCACTCTGTCTCTGATGCATCCTCTTACCACCACCACCCCACACCTCTGGCCTATACCCCAGTTCTTGTATGCATAAATAAAAAAATATTTTTAAAAGACTGGATAACTTTAATATTAGAACTAGTTGGCCCTCCCTGGTCTAGGTTCTACCCCTCGCCAGCAAGGTAACCCACATGGCACAGCAGACTTCTTCTGTCTAGGCGGCTGCTCCCCTCAGCAGTGTACTTCCTTGATCAGCCTGTTCTGCTCCCCACTCTGTCTCTGGTGAATCCTCTCACCCTCTCCACACCTCTGGCCTATACGCCAGCTCTGTATGCATAAATAAGTAAATCTTTTTTAAAAAATAGAATTAGTATTTAGCAATGAGAATTAATTAATAATATAAAATTTCTAAATCCTTTGTTGAAAATAGGCACTTAACAAAAACCACTGTGCTCATCTCTAGCTTCAAATATGCATAAAGCCCTTTATATTATCGTTGTTTTCAAAGACATACTAATGAACTTTTCATTTTCTAGTTAAATTCTTACCAACCAGTGATACCAGTAGGAAGTACCTTTCATCAAAATTGTAATTTAAATCCATATTAGGGAGTCTCTTTTTACATATCTGAAGTCCATACCTCTCTTAGAGTATCTTGTATTAACAGATCTCATAACTTTACTATTGATTTTCTAAATTTAGTAACTGATTGTTAAAATATAACACTATGCCAAAAAAAAAAGACCTGCTTCTGTCTCAGCTCCTATGTATATATTTAAAGCATTAAACAAATTTTAATTTTGCAACTATGTTTCTGATCTGTGACAAATTTAACTTCACTATTTCACATTTCTGTGTTGAAAGCTGTCTTATTTTCTAGGCTACCAGAACAAATATCTACACACTGAATGATTTCATATAACAGACATTTATTGTCTCACACCCCTGGAGAATAAAACAAAACTGAGGCATGAGCAGGGCTGTATTTCCTCTGAAACCCACAGAGGAAAAGCTTTCCTCACTTCTTTCCAACTTCTAATAATTTACTGGCAATCCTTGGCCTTCCTTCACTTACAGGTACATTACCTCAAGTGAAGGAAGGTACAGTCCTCAGTACAAGCATCTCAATGACTCTTGGTGAAGGAGTTTTCTAACAAAGGAAACTGTATTTCACGCAATTATCAAGTGTGAAGATAACGGTATTGTAAAATTTATTGTGAAGCTCAGGAACAGTGTTCTGAAGTCAGTGAGGCAGAAAAAGTGGTTTTCAAAAATAATTTAAAAATCTTCCTTATGTAGGAATTCAAATAATAAATGTAGAAGGAATGAGAGAAAAATGAAATACTGCCATTGAACACCACTGTTGTTAACTACTACAGACAAGTTCCACTGATGTGATAATTAATGAGCAAAATATTAAGGAGAAACAGGACATTCACATAGCCTGAAAGTACTTTCCTCAAGTTATATTTTAATTATTGTGTGATGTTAACATATCTCTAAACTTTGGATTTTATTTCCTCTAGGAGGAAGAACCAAATTTCCTTTTTCCTAAGCATTGACCAAACTCAGCAATTCTCCTCTAAGGAATCATTATGGAAAGAGAAAACATGGAAAGTTTACAGGAGGAAAAACCTGGTAGATACCACTTTATAAATACATGATCAATGTTTATATCATATGTAATAAGTCATGTTACTCTCATGTACCCAGATATAATGTGATGAAAAGAGAAGTTTAACTCTGTGATAGTTCTCCCAAAATTCTATAACACAAATCTAATAGATTCTCTAATACGGAAAGCATTAGCTATTTACAAGTAAATGGGATGGACATTCTACTAAATACCTCTTCAAAACTGTCACTTTTTTTTTTTCCTGAAAATAGTTAGATGCTCTTGGGGGAAAGGATGTCCCGAATGAACTCTACAGTTAATGGGTTTCATGGACTCCACCCTCACCCCTGAAACTGGAACTACAAATCCCATCAACACCAAAGAGAAGCATGCTGGGACGTGTGGGTGGAGTTAAGCAGCCAGGTAGGGATATAAAACCAGACATGTGGGCTTTAGCACTCACTTAGCCTCTTGGCTCATGGCTTGTCTCTTTGGCTTTTTACCAGTTTTCAGCATGCTACTGGGTTCCAAGTCAGAGAAGGTGGTAGGATGCATTAACTTATCTCTCCTCTTTCCCTGAGTTATTTATTTCCCTGTTCCCTTGTCAATAAATCCATTATTGACCTTTTGTGTGTGTGTCTGCAGCTGAATCTTAAGCACACAAGTGAGGACCCACAGTCAGGCTACTCTATTGGGCTGCCCTGTAACACTCGCATATATTGGGGACACAGGCAACAAAGTACTACATGGTACCCTGGATTCAATCCTGGACAAGGAAAAGAATTTCAGTGGAAAGATGACTGCAATCAAAGTACAGTCTAAATGTTGTACAAATACTGATTTCTTAATTCCATGGTTATATAACATTGGAGAGAGGCAGATATATGCAAGGTTATAAGGAACACTTAGGTTCTTGTAACTGTTCTTCAAATCAAAATTATTTCAGAATAAACATATTAAAAAAAAAAGAGAGAGAGAGGAACAAAACATCCAGTGAAGCCAGTGTAGAGAAATCAGAGTATACAGTTCTTTTCTAATGAGGAGAGAAGCCAGAATATCCTTTTCCCAAACTAGAGAAAATTTGAATACTAAGAAATATCCATTTCAGAACTCTGGAATTTGACTAAAGAAAGGTAAAGCCCTTGTTGGAGAAATGTTTGCATATGGAAAGCTGCTTGCTAGATCTCAGAGCAGTAACAGTGGGAGTCTTCAGTCCTTTCTGTCTCTCCTTGCAAACTGCCCTGCTCTGTCAGCTTTAGTGCATTTTCCTGGGCATCACAGGGTACAAAAACATAGTTTCATTGAGGGTAGGATTTGATTTTGAAAAGTGGGTAAAACCAAATCAATAGTATTCTCAGTGAAAGAAACAACTGAAGTTCTGGCTTAAGACAAGGATGTCCATCTCACCTCTCTTCAACATATCAAAAGTATTGGAAGTCCTAGCTAGAATAATAGACAAGACAAAGATATAAATGGAATCCAGATTGGGAACAAAGAGATAAATTATCATTATTTGTAGATTAGGTAATCATGTGCATTGAGAACCCTAAGGATTCAGTAGAAAAACTAAGCAAAATAATAAACCAGTTCAGCAAAGTGTCAATTTAAAAAAATCTATACACAAAAATCAATTGCCTTCTTACATGAAACAGTGAGCTAGATGAACAAATTAAGAAAGCCACCCCCTATACAGTCAAACCAAAAAATTTAAATATCTAGGAGTTAACTAAGCAGTTAAAGAACTTGTAAAAGGAAAACTGTAAGACATTGTTAAAGGGAATAATAGAAGTTACAAAGGAAATATTCTCTGCTTGTGGATTGGAAGAATCAACATTGGAAATCAATGTTTCCTGCAGCTCTGCTATAATAATTAGTTTTGGATGAGGTAAGGAATGGATGACCCACACATTTGACTGAGGCCTGGTAAGTAAGAGTCATAGGAGCAAATAAACTTTGCATACTTCCCTGGCTGACTTGGAAACTATTCACATGACCAGGGAGAGAGCCAAGAACCTAGTGAAAAGTCAGAGCTGGAGAAAGACTTGAAATTGTCCAAACTTTGAATAAGTTCCTTGATCTACACAAGATCATATTTTCAAAAGATGGAACTTTTCTAGGTTTTGCAGTGTTTTCATACAATCCCTGCCTAAATCACTAGTTGATCACTAAGTTATTCAGATACAAGAATGTCTAGGAAGCTAGACATAAAAGGGGAAAAAAACAGTAGCTGCACATGACGGGTGCAGACTCCAGTTTATGTACAGGCAAGTTTCCAAACAAACACACCGAAAAAATTAGAAACAGAAAATCCAGATTGGCTGCAATACATTTATATAAAAGTATCTAGTTTTCAACAAAACTTGAGTGACATAGAAATGTACATTTAAAAAATATGTAAAATCAAGTGAATAGAAACTGAGCAACTCTAGATGTTAGATTTATCAGTGACTCCTACAAAATAGTAAACAGTTGCTATTATAAAATATGAAGTAAAATTAAAGAAACCTTGTTAAAATACTTATGGAATAATATAGTGATTCAAATATGATTCAAAATTCAAAACAAATATGATTCAAAATCCAAAACAAAAGTAAACAGACAAGTATAAATCAAAGACATTTTCCACTGGATGGGGAAGGAGAAGGATCAAAATGAAGGAGATAAGACATAAGGGACTATGGAGATAGTGCACAGGTGAACTGATAGTGGGAATTCTACAGAGACTATATCTGAGAAAAGGAAACATTGTTTTTTTTTAAAGATTTATTTATTTATTCTTCCAGAACTGGGGTATAGGCCAGAGATGTGGAGGGTGAGAGGATTCACCAGATACAGTGGGGAGCAGAACAGGCAGATCGACGAAGTACACTGCTGAGGGGAGCAGTGGGCAGGTCAGGAGAGGTCTGCCAGCCATGTGGTCACCTCTGGGGCAGGCGGGAATCGAACTCATGTGGAAGGGGCTTAAGCTTCTTAGTACAGTGTTTTAACCTGCTGCGCCACCAGGGAGGGCCGAAAACATTGTTTTTTTCTTTTTTTTTTTTAAAACTGATGTGAAATATAAATAAATAATTTTTTTTAAAAAGAGAGAATTAGGGAAATAATGGCAAAAGACCAAATGAGCAATACAGACTTGAAAATAATGCAGAATCCCAAACCACAATAGGGTATAAGGCAAAGAAAATGGATCCCCTTCAACTTAAGACTTCTAGTTCCTCAATTCAACTGTGCTCACTACTTAGACCCATATGGTGTTTCATTGTTAAACTTCTCTCCCCACTTCAGTACAAAATAGCATAGCACAGAGCAGTTAAAGAACCCACCATCACGCACACACATTCACAATAACAACAACCACTAGCAATCAGCAAATAAAATACCCCAGGATTCAAATGAACTGTAGAATGATGTGGACAATGAGAGTGAAAAGGCATGACAGAGAGGGGCAGTGCTGACTAACGCTGATTACAGTTACATGTTTCAGTCATACGATTTAATATAATGAAATGTTGAACATGAAACTTCCCATATCTTTATTTTTTTAAAGATTTATTTATTTATTCATACAGAACTGGGGTACAGGCCAGAGATGCAGAGGGTGAGAAGATTCACCAGGAACAGAGCGGGGAGCAGAACAGGCAGACCAACGAAGCACACTGCTGAGGGGAGCAGCGGGCGGGTCAGGAGTGGTCTGCGGTGCCATGTGGATCACCTCTGGGGCAGGTGGGGATCGAACTCATGCGGAAGTGGCTTAAGCTTCTTAGTGTAGTGCTTTAACCCGCTGCGCCACCAGGGAGGACCCATCCCATATCCTTCTTTATAAGGCGGCTTTAAAAAATATGTAAGAAAGGGCCCTCCCTGGTGAAGCAATGGGTTAAAGCACAGCACTATGAAGCTGTCATAGCCACTGCAGCATGAGTTCAATCCCTGGCCAGGGAAGTGACCCACATGACATAGCAGACCTCTCCTGTCTTGCCCTTTGATCTCCTCAGCAGTGTGTTTCAGTAGATCTACTTGTTCTGCTCCCAACTCTGTCTCTGGTGAACCCTCTCAGCCCCCACCCCCAGAATCTCTGGCCTGTACCCCAGTTCTATATGTATAAATAAATATATCTTTAAAATATATATATATATATATATATATGAGAATTAAATAGTATCAAGTTGAGAATTTCTTGTCATTTAGGACAGAAAAGAGACATAGTAACAGTTTTACCCAAGCAATCTTTCCCCTAGCTTATCATTTAGCAATATCTGAGCCAATCTTGGCTTGACTGTAATTAAATGAATTACAATAAGGCAACAAATATTAGGAGTTATTCTATTGGTAGAGAAAACCATTTACAATGAAAAAAATCTTAAAATAATTTTAATATTAAGTATTAAAATTTTCTGCATGTAGAAATATTTTAATATCAATGTAGGGATGCAAATACCTGGAGAATGTGAAAATCTGAGTAGCTATGCATTTTATTCTGCTTCTCTTCTTTGTTCACTTTAACTTTTAAATATCTAAAATAACCATTTGATGACAACAATACAAGTTTTCCTCAGACCTAATTTAATCACACTTTTAGTTATAAAATCTATTTAAATTAATGGGAAATATTTTATTAAATGTCATTTGCCTTAATTATTTTTATTTAATTTCAGATTTCCACCTTATCTCCTCCTCAGAATGGCTTGCTACGTTGCAGGAGTTTTTAAACCATGTATATTTTGGGGATTTTCTCCAGGTAGACAGTGTTCAATTGAGCTGAATTTAATTGAATTTTTGAATATCCTCATGATGTCTGAATGTTGGTTTTTCGTTGGAATTGAGTTGAATTAAGTTAAATATTAGAAAACCAAGCTAGTGTCCAGAAAATAATTTTTATGTTGGGGAAGTTCTCTCAGGAATCCTATTTACTATGATAGCAAGAAAATGTGACTAACATTCTGTTAAAAGCATTAAACAATATTTCAGGTGTAAGTCAGAGACAAATTTCACAGATTGAATGAGTGAGAGGACATCTTATCAGAAGCAGCAATGTGACATGAAGCCACTTTTGTCTAAAATGAGGAGAGTATGGTAATGTAGATTAAATTTTTCTCTTTAATGACTCTGCAATCATTCTAGAAAATAATGTTGCACATGGAATTAAACAAAGAGTTGAAATACATCAAATGCTTGTCATTATTGGTTCTCTCTAGTGTGCAGTGATTAAAGTCTCAAGACTATCAAGCTGCAAGCTATTACCAGCCACTACTTCACAGGTTCTATCCTTGGCTAAGGAGGTGACCCACAGGACACAGCAGACCTCTCCAGTCTCCCCCACTGTTCCCCTCAGCAGTGTACATCAGTAGATCTGTCTGTTCTGCTCCCCATTCTGTCTCTGGTGAATCCCCTTCCACTTCTGGCCTATATCCCAGTTCTTGTATGCATAAATAAATAAAAAAATAAATCTTTAAAAGAATATTTTTTAAAAAGTCTGTCATTACTTCAAATTGTAATGGCCATGTTGTAGATCTGACTTACACTCATTTCATTTATCAAACATGTAGAAATAAAAGTTAGTAAAATTATCTCAGTTCCTACTTTAAACTCTAAATCCATTACTGGAATAGTAAAAGTCTAATATCAGAGAATTAAAAATTCCCTCTTTTTGATGTCCTTACCTAGTTCCAAAGGACTAGAGAAGAAAATACTACCTGGTTCTCAAATGTGTCTATACTTACTAAAAGTTACTAACACATTCATTGACTAGTCTGGACTTCAGACATTCATCTTTTGGGTCATCACTGAATTTCCCTTGCTGTTAGCAATAAGAAACCTCATATTGATATAATTTATGCACAACTGTAAGCCCTAAGTGATACAAATCATGCTACAAATTCTATACTGCCTTAGAGCATTTACCATTCTGATTGTGTCTACTGTTTGCTTGGACACATCCTTGAGGGTTAGAAATCCACTCTTCTTGCAGATTCCACAAATAAGTACAAGAATTTGCTACTTCCAGTTGTTCACTTTCTCTCTCATGTGACTCTCTCAGCTTAAGAAATTTCTTCTGGTGTATCAGTGACTAGAGAGTAGGATGGTACGAAGACAAAGAGGAGAAACTATCCTACTCAATTCCATCACTTTCATGTTACAGCCAAACTATATTTGCTGCAAAAGCAAAATGATCATCATTTGAAACTTGTTATATGCAGCATATCAAGTGGAAATGTACTGTGGCCATTGATCTATAAATAGATTATGCAGGTGTTAACATATATATATACAGTGGAATACTACTCAGTCATGTACATGCATATGAAATCCTGCCACTTACATCAACATGGTCACTTACAACAACATTTTGCTTAGAAAAATAAGTCAGATAGAGTGACGGGAAAACACCACATGGTTTTACTCATGTGTGGTACACAAAGACACAAAACAAATGAGTGAATTAAATAATATAAAGTTAAACTTTTAAACTATAAGACCAAACTAGTGTTTAGGGGGAGGGGACAAATTAGACAAAAAATTGAGCTAACTCTTTTTAGTATGATAAAGGATAGAATCAGACTTTCATGATGAATATTAAATATATACATATGCCGATACATACCTGAAACATATGTTGTAATACAAGGTTACTTCAATTTTTTTAAGATTTATTTATTTATGCATACAGAACTAGGGTACAGGAAGAAGTGCATGGGTGGTGAGAGGACTCACCGGAAACAGAGTGGGGAGCAGAAAGGCCGACTGATGAAGTACATTGCTGAGGGGAGCAATGGGCAAGCCAGGAGAGGTCTGCTGCGCCATGTGTTGTTCACCTCCAGGACAGGGATCAAACTCATGCTGAAGTGGCTTTAGCTTCTTAGTGCTAGGCTTTAACCTGCTGTGCCACCAGGGAGGGCCCTACTTCAATATTTTTTAAATGTTATACTATAATTTACAAGCCAGAAACCCTGGGGTGGTAGGAAAGGACAATCCATAATAAAGTAGCCACAGGATTCTTATACAACTATGACAACCACTGATTTATTCTTCTATAAACCAACATTGGTATTAGCTCCCAAAGGTTTTAGTTTTAAATATGAAAATCATTTAGGAATCACTTTCTATCCTATCTCCTCCTTCTCCCAGGTGATGAGTATGGAGCATCCTTGGTATTTGATGAGGCAATAAATATGGGTAAAATACTATCAGGCAAAAAAAGACATTTATTTGTATTTTAAGTATATTATCCTTCTAAGCGCTTTATTTAAAAAGAGAACTCAGGATAATCATTCCTAACTAAAGCAGAAAATAATACTGACAGCTTTTGTAGATCCATTGTAATTGCAGATTACACATGCAGGTTAATAAAGACAAGGTGCTTGTAGTGATAATTTAGAGCAAAGATTTTTCAAACTGTAATCTGACAAAGTATTTTTTAGGAAGATAGTTTAAAATTCAGATTAACAGGACTGGCTAGCAGTTTCTGGTTTTCAAATAACCATTTTTTACAGATACTTTAGTATAATAAGAAAAAAAATCACTGCATAATTTGAGAGTATTGAAAAAGCTCAAATATTCCTAAAGAATTGCATTCTTATGGCAGATGATTTTTCTCAGAGTTCAGTTATTATTTTTAAGGGATAGAATGTTTTATAAGGGCCAATTAATCAAACTTATTTCCTTTCTTTCAGAAAAGGTATTCTTGGAACAGCAGCTTTTTTTTAAAGACTCAAATACAGGGACCTTTTTACCTTGAATCCAGAAATGACTGATACAATGCATCAAGTGTTACAAATGCCAAGTAATGTTTGCCAGTTGAATATAGAAGTGTTCAGGATGAAAGATGTGGGCTCTTTAGAAGTTGTTAATCCTCTTTGGATACCTAGGATTTAGGAATATTTATAATAAAGCCCAGATTGCTGAACTTTTGATAGATTAATAGATTGCTTAATCACCTCCTTTCATCCTTCCACCCCCTAACCACTCTCCCACTCCACCAAATCCCAGTTGAACACAGGTAACTTGTTGTCAAGGTGACAAATATAAACCTAGTCCATATTTTACTGTGTGGGTATAAAATCGTATAGCCACACTCAGTTAAAATATCTGTCAACTTACAAACTATTTCCTTCTTGGTTTTCAGCTACGTTCTAAATGTCCAAATTAATAGACATTCCAGTGGGAAAATAATTTTAAGGTTATCTCACTTGAGAGAAAATGCCAGATTATTGAGTAGTCGTGGTCACAAACTACAAGATTTTTCTATGGAATCTTTGTAACGTCATGTGCCTAAAGTGATTTTATTTCCCAATATGAATCTAAGAAGACTACAGTAGAGATACAGTGTAATTGTCCCTTGTAAGCAAGACAAACTACTTTGTTGTTCTACAAGTTTGAACTGCACTTTTTCTTTGCTCTAGATTTCTAATACTATGTGTGATATTTTAGAGAAGGGAGTGATCAATGCTTTCATTCTTCCCTAGGTGCTGGGATAAAAGAGTATTAATTAATACTTATTGAATGTCTCCTATATCAAGAATGATGATAATAAATAAATACCCAAGTCATCTGAACCAGAAAAGGAAAAATGCAAGAGAACTAAGTAATGATTTTTACTCAGCTGAAAAAAGACAGGACTCATTTTAATAAAGCCTATCTTACTTGACAACTCACTCCAAAAGACCGAAATAGATTTTTCTTGTTATTTAATAAACTTGGCATGCTTGTGTAGAGTGCTACATCTTTAGTTGCCTTCTTCTCTAGTCCCAAGATGGTTACTAGATGGTTACAATAGTCCTCATGGTCTCATGACTAATTTCCCAGCATTTCACAAATTCTTGAGTTGTTTTAATTATACCAATTTAGAATGTAGGTCTGTCTTTAATCCCTAAACAATAGGGACCTAACCTATGTTATGGATTTTGACAATTACACACAGACAATCTATCTCTGAATGATTGGAGGGGTTATCGAATAATGCTCAGGATAGTGATACAGAAGAAAGGGTGACTGTCAACAGTGAACTAGTAGATGTCACCACCATATCCAGGCATTGTAATAGGTGATTTTTGTTCTTTACACAATGTGGTATGGAACAAGCATATAGGCAATGAACTATAATTTTATTGAGAAAAAAATGAGGGTATTTTAAAAATTATGGTAAAAATACAGAAAATTTATTATTCAGCCATGTGAAGTGTAAGTATTTTTAGCATTAAGTACACTGAAAATATTCTACAAAAACCACCACGATTTAGAATTTGCTTATTAAATAAGAACTTCCTATCTCCCCGATCCCCTAAAAAACCACTATTTTACTTTCCATCCCCAATAATTTGTCTATTCCAGGTACTCATGCATGGAATACAGGTGGAATCATGCAACATTCTCCTTATGTATCTGGCTTTTCTCACTTTGTATAATTTTCAAGATTCATTTTAAGAATTATATCAAAATTTACTCCTTTCTAAGGCTGAGTAGTGTTCCATTAGATGTATATGCAACATTTTATTATACATTCTCCTACAGATGGACATTTTAGTTGCTTCTACCTTTTGGCTTTTGTGAATAATGTTGTGATGAACAGTGGTATACTAGTATCTACTTCATTGATATGCAAGTATCTATTTCTTTGGGGATTGTCCCAAGAGACAAAACTGGCAGATCATGCAGTAATTCTATTTTTATTTACCCTTTTTAGCCAAACTTTTCTGCAAATGGCTGTACCATTTTACATCCCTACCAGCAATACACCAAGGTTCTCATTTTTCCACATCCACAGCACACTTGTTAGTTCGCATTTTTTTTTCCTTTGGATGTGAAGTTCTATCTAATTGGTGTGTTGCTTTGCATTGCCCTAATGGCTAGTGAAGTTGAACATTTTTTTGTGTGTGTGCCTACTGACTATTTGTAAATCTCCTTTGGAGTAATATCTATTTGAGTTCCTAGCCAATTTTTGATTTTGCTTGTTTCTTAAGAAAATAGTTTTATGTTACCTATAATCTGCAGTAAATTGTCTAATATGTAGGTGGTAGAAATAACATTCAAATTCTACAGGCTGGGCCCCAAAAAAATTGCTGTCATTATCATTCCAAAAAGGTCTCCTTGCGAGCTAAAACAGCTTAGTCAAAATTCATTCTCTCCGACATTGTGGACACAATCCAAGAGGGAAAACAAACATTTATAAATTATAACAGCTGTTGCTCCCACTATGACTACCTCTCAAATAACAAACTCCTCCGGCATCACTGCTATAAAGTGATAAGCAGCCCTCCAGGTAGTGGCCCAATTTTATAGCTTTTGTTATGAAATAAAAGTTGTTCAAGGTTATCACTTAATTTAAGTAACATTTTCTTTCACATAAAATTCCTACTAATACGTACATCTTTTCAGGTGAATTCCCTGAAGTACTAAACTCCTGTGTGCTATGTACAGCAGATACCCTGCTGAAAATGAAATAGAGAAAACACTCCAAGGAGGAGAATAATAATAAAAATGTCTGTGTTTCCATTAGGTTTCCTATATAGAGGAAGAAAAGGGTCTGAAATCAGTGTATCTAAGAAAGCTGTTTGAAGTCAAGATTCTTTATTTCTTATCAAAGCAAACAGCAGTTGATGTAATATATATGTAAATGATCGATAGATTAGTTCTAAATCATGAAGGGAACTGAGATCACCTTTTTATATGGAAATAAATATATTGTCTAGGGAGAGAAAGCCAGCTTGATTCTAGCAGTGGAGAAACTAGTTTAGAAGTAGCTTTGATCCCAGTGACCAAGAAAAAGGAATCACACAAAGACTGGTGCATCACACAAAGACTTGGTCAGGCTTTTAAAGAGGCCACAGAGGAGTCTCATTTATAATTACTGCCTAAGGGTCTGGGGACCATGGTGGCAGTCTGGGTGACTGAGGAGGTGGCCTCTCAACCTCAACCTCTCCTCAGCAGGTGGCAAAAAGACTTCAGTTCATCCATCTGCAAATTAATAGGGTTGGCAAAGTGTTCCACTTACAGCGCTGACTTGCTTTACACAAATTCATTGGAAAAGTGACTATTATTACAGCAACAATAAAGGTCACTGGAAGGATAATTACAAATAGAAAAAGCAAAGCAGTACAACAAAAATAAGGCAATGAAATATCTCTTGTTATATCCCAGCATGTTTCTTAATAGTCTGGGCTACTTTTACCCTGTAATTTCATTTTCAACTGTAGCTATATCTTTTAAGAATTAAATTGGAGTACATTCATTTGGGAAAACTGCATCAAGAAACATCCCTGCTTTCCTTGGCTAGAGACTGAAAGAGTAAGTCAAGCATAAAGGTGGCCAGGAGACAATGCATCCTTAAGAGGAATGTCACAAAGCTGAGAGGACAAATCTAAAAATCCTACCAGCAATATGTGCTTCAAAGCACTCTTATAATGGTCCAGTCCCTCTATTGGGAAACTGAAAACTGGCTTTTCTTATGCAAAAATATTTTCCCACCTCTCTGGACTGATGCTTGCCTTCCCTCAAACCCCCACCCCCACTATGCTTTTCTAACATTATCCCTTTGACAAGGGGATAAATGAAAGGTCTCTGACACTCCTCTTCAGCAGACATCTGTGTTTGGCCAGAAAGGTCATCACTCAGTTTCTGTTCCCTTCCTGAAGATGTTCAAAATAAATATGTTATCACTATAAATTAGTGAATGTTAACTTTCTATTGATAATCAAAGCTATTACTACAAATCAAAAGTATGTTTTGATCCTGAAATTGCTCTGCAATTCAGGAAATTTAATACATAGTCTCTGGTCAAATGTTTTGTGCACATGAATTGTTACTATCATCCAAATATCAGAATTGTTCTCAGAATTATTTATGAGTCACTCATTAACTTCAATGTCATCATTTTAATTAACCCAGTCTTGATCAACCACCTCATGCAACAAGGTTGGCTCCAAATAGGTTGGCCTATTGTTGCCAACTGAATTCTTATTCAAAGTATGAAATTAATGACTCATTATGAATGTATTCATAAATGCTGGCAATTTCCAAAAGAGTAGCTAAAAAATAACTGACAACAAAGGTAACCTCTTTTGATAAATAAATATCTAACTCCTTTCATCCCGGGGGGTGGGGAGGGTTACTTTGAAATTTAGTAGACTCTTTGGAACATGTACTTAGAATGCAGCATCATGTCTTTGTTTGGTGTACTTTTATTTAGCACTAGCCAAAACCAGCTGCTCTTAAACATGCAGATAGTAGTATAGGTTAACAGTAATGTACTTGTTAGAAGTTCTGTGAAGGGAATTTTATTTGTAGGTTTGCACATGTAATTTAGGATGTGGTTATGATTCTACAACAATAGCTAATGTCATAATTAATATTTCTCCAGTGTTAGAACCCAGTTAACTAATGCTGAGTATTGGTTCTGAGTGATTTACATGTAATACCATTCATACCAGACAGCATTATTTGCAATTACCACAGCTATGTTACAGATGGGGTAAAAAAAAAAAAAAAAAAAAAAAAAACTCTATAACTTAGAGTAAAAAAAGCTGCTTGCTGAAAATTGGTAAACTATTTAGAGATTGGCAATCTGCCTGTAAAGCTCATCCTCTTAGCGTTCACATTATAATGTGCTTTTAATTTCTTTTTAATAATTTAAAACAAGAAATTAATACACTGGGCAATTTTTTAACTTTAACTTAAATATATGGAAGACTACATTTTCCCAAGATGTTCAGGTCTCTCTCTCTAAGATGCTTAGAACAAACCTTCCCAGGACATGCTATCTTGACAAGGTGAAATTAACCAAGTAAACCAGTTGGTTTATGAGAAACTTTTACCACTCTCGTAACTACCTAAAAAAATTAAAATTGAGAGGCTGACCCAGTAATAGGATTATTTCCAGAAATGAAATCAGAGCATATGACACAGCAAACACCCAAATACAGAACGTCTATCCTGGTCATTTGAGTCACCCTCTGCTTAACTCATGAACCCCATCCTAGCCCCTTAAAGGCATAAGCCCCTAACCTCTTCAGGATACCTAATCTGCACTTTGCCTCCATGTATCGGGAATACACATGTCTATGTAGATTCCTTGCCCAGTAATCTGATTCTGTATCCTAGTAATCTGTCTAATGTTAATTTGGTTATTCAGCCAGCAAAGGTACTCAGTGGTAGTTGGAAATTTCTTTTCCTCCCCAACAATATATTTTAGTTAAGATGATTAAAAACAGACCAACTATATAAATTAATAGTTTTTAAAGTGTGTTTATATTTTTTAGACATTATATAATCCACTTGTGTATCTTCTACCCATTTAAATTGTATTTACTTGGAAAATGCAAGTATCTCAATATTCCTCTAGCTGTTGTAAGTTTTCAGAAAATGTAATAGATTAAATGAACTCTGATTAGGATTTTATATAGCAAAGTAGGTTATACAACTAAAATATACTTTTTCTCTTCTGTCAGTGAATTTTTTCTCTAAATTGTACATATGGGGGAAGCAGAGCAATCCAGGGCAGCGAAACATGTTTCATGTCTAACAGCCTTGAGTTCAAGTTTAGATTGAGCCACTTACACGATATTATACATGGATAATTCACTCACCTCAATTTTCTCATCTTAAATTGATCTGAACATTACTTCCTCTTAGTGTTATGGGGAAGAGTAAATTGAATTTGAATAAATTAACAGCATGGTAATTTTGAACTAAAATTACTAGTTCTTTATTCTGGGGTAGAGAGAATGGTGGGAAGGGAGTGTCTGTTTCTCTTTTCCAGAAAAAAATTGAGCTGGAAATTATAGTCCAAAGAAAATATACTTTCCTTCCTGTTACTGTGTTTGTACTGTGTTTTTCATATGCCTTTGTAGTCCACAGTATCCCTTGAGGTTAATTTAATACAGATTTAAACAACTCTTCCATATCAATAATAAAAACATTAAACACAAGCAGATGTAAGAGCAGGATGATGTCCTGGCAGCCATCATAACTAGCTCCCTCGCTGCATATCCTGTGTTCTAACCCTGTGTAGCTTCTGATAAGATACTGCTCGTAGGGCTCAAAAATCAAAGGTCACTGTGGATCTAGACGTTAAAGATTAAGTAAAGAATTAGTTAATGCCTAAAACTGGCCTCGGGATATTCTGTTCAGACATATCCCAGGTTATGACTGTTTCACAAAAGCCTTGGGGAAGTCATGCTTAATATAAAATATGTTGGAACCACCAACAGTCTCATTATATAACAGTCTGAGCAAAGAATGATGATAGAAGCCAAGACTTTAAAGTTGTTTTGTTTAGTTACATAATATGTGTCAGTCTCACAATGACTTTCTTATAATTTTTTATAGTTAATAAAAAGAAACATATATTTTATTTATTTTTGACTTTAGATGAATTGTATTTTTGGTTCAAAACATAAAGTAAAGAGCAGTTGTGTCTATTCCTTCTCATTCTTTAAAAAGAAGGTGGTAGGGCTTCCAAATATGAAGATGTTTTAGAAATATCATAAAAAATTTCCAGGAAGTTTAAGCAAGTGCAGGGTAGAAAACATCCATATCATTGGAAAACCCTAAAAGCTCCACAGAGGAACTAATCAAAACCATCCACCAGTTTAGCAAGGTAGCAGGTTATAAAATCAACACACAAAAGTCAGAGGCT
>NW_004567106.1:16987617-17010214 GCF_000260355.1 Condylura cristata | reverse complement strand
GTTTCACTCATAGCAGGAGTATAATGGACCAGGTGGAAAATAACAAAAATAATGAACAACCATATACCAGAGACATTTTGTGGGGGTGGAGTTGGGAATGGGATCAAAAACGGGGTAGGGGGAGGGAAATGCATGGGATTATGGTGATGGCACATGGGTGACTTGGTGATGGGAAACCCGTGGGGATTACAATTGAGATAGAAAAAAAAAGTACAAAATGATGTAAAAATAAACTTTTGTAATAAAAAAAAACAAAAAAAAATCCGTATCATAACTTATGTTGGGTGGTATGTTTATATCACGTTTATTTTTCAGATGAGTGTTGCAATATCCCTGAGGGTAAATTCAAAACAGTGGTGAAATTTAAAAGCAAAAAAATGACTTCCTACAGTCACAGGGATTTTTCTCTCCAAGTTCTATAACAATGTATAAAATTAACTTAACATATTATAAAATTGTATTTTGTAAATTTGGACTTAAAATATCTCCTACGCAAATTCTTCTCCAAATGCTTCTAGAAATTTCAGTTAATTAGACCCTATTGTGAATATTTATTAAAGGCCAGATTCATTAGATCAATAAAGGCTCCACTGGGGAGATCATGAAGATAATAAAGATAGTGGTTTTGTTTTTCTACTGCCAAGTGTGAGGATGTAACTTTGGATGCCCACGAGAAGATAAATCCTGGAAAACACCTTTATTTAAAACAAATAAATAAACTAAACATACAAAAGATACAGTGAAGGTATTTTATCAATTTTGGTGGCTGAATAATAATTTAAATGAATATTGATCTTCTATTTCACAGAACTGCACTTGAGGACAACTGCAATTAAGTTCACAGTTATATTTTGGAAGGTAGCAAGTGAATACAAAACCATTTTGAAATATTATTGTCTGCACCATTCAGGTAAAAAATATTTCACTTGACTTTTCAGATGAAATCAAGATAAAACACTGGTGCTTCTTTAGATTTTTGGAGAATCTTGCAAAGAAATTATTCATTTGTTCTTACAAAGTTACATTACTAGGTAATATGTAGATCGCCCATTACCTATGACAATTCTCTGTTTATCCTGTATTCTTATTTTCCTTTATGTCAGTGTTGTATCAAGTTTATGTTATAAGCTAACTATTAAGGGAAGATTGTCCTGAATATCCTGAAGCCAGGTTTAAGATTTAACTAAACTGATACAAATAAAAGTAGGATACTGCTTATTAAATATGATAATAAAGACATAGCTGCTTTGGTGTTTTCTTTGTGGCAAAGAAAATAAGCTGAAGCAAAATAGATAGTTTCAAAGTAATTCAAAAGTGTTCTCAATGAATTGTAGTATGGCATAAATAAGTTACATGTATGGGATGACCAGACTGTAGGAGTGGGTGGTTGGCTGTGGTTAATAAAGATCCAAATACTTGCATATTCTACTTACGTATGCACAGACTTCAGTAAATAGAAAATATAAAAAAATTGGGTCTACATTCATATTTTTTTCTATTATGTACAGTATACCTACAATATATATGTAAGACATGTATACATATAACTATATGTATAAAATTGTGTGTACTATATTTGTGTATATAGTAATGTTTTCTGTAAAACTGTCCAGTTAACATTTATAAAATGCAATCTTTATTCTGGAAATATAATCCATATTTTTTATATATTCTATTTAAAGCAACAACATTTTGAGTTAGATTTTAGCATTATCTTTTTGTCATATTAAAAAATTTAGGCTCAAAGAAATTATTTTCCTCTGACATCGTATCACAAGTACATGTTAGAGCCACTATTAGATAAATATCCTCAATCTGTTGCTTTATTACTTATGTGGTTAACAACAACAGTATGTGACTAAATAGTAGTCAGTTTGGGTACAGTTTGGGTTTTTGCTACAATAAATGCTTTTAGCATCTATTACATAAAAAAAACTGAATCTCAACACCACAGTCAGTTTCAGACTTTTCTTTTATAGAGCCACATTTTACTGATAAACTGACTACAAAAGTGTTCACTAATGATAATAATGCCATGTTTGGTACTATTGATATTCATTAATGAATACAGCTGACTCTCCATAATGAAAACTCGATGTTGAGATTCCTTACCCATTGGTGTGGGGCTGACAGTTAAATAAGAGTGGTGTGACCTACAACTCCCATTTACTTTGGCCAACACCACAATTTCCAATTGAGGTAAGTCTGATCCTAAATACTATAAAATAAGAATTATCAAAGACTAGCAGACCTGATGTACTTTTTGAAGCTATGAATGATCATTTGAAGATATCTGTACACATTTTAAGTTACTTTTATGGACCATTTCCCCGCAAGTAGGACCACTGTCGTCATTCTGCTGTGTTAAAGAATTGCTCAGTATGGCTTGTGATCCTGTGACTGTGTGACGTTAAGAATTTTAAGCATATTCATAAACAAGGATATGCACATATACGAGGAAATACAATGATTGCTTTGATTCTTTTCCCAAAACCATTTTGGCAAAGAGACATTCACACTCCAAAGCTCCACATCTGCAATTGCAAAATAATTAATTTGGTGCCAAGCCATTGTGCATATTCCAGGACTCCCGCCAAGATCTAATACTGGCATCATTAAGTAAAAAAAAAATATTGTAATGTTAAATACTGTATTTCCCTGCTCATTTTGCCAGTCGATGATGTCAGTAGTATCCTGTTCTTTAGGAAACTTAAGTAAATTCTTTCATTCAGATAATCAACATTTGTGCTTCTAACCACTCTTTAAATAGAGTCATTCTTTGTCTGGCAGCTGTGAGAACTTTTTTACCCCATCCCCTCACAGTCACAAATGGAGAGAAAAGTTCATTTAACACCGAGATAATGAAATCCTGTTTGAGATATCATTCACTTGCATGTTGCCGTTGCATGCTTATCCTGAGATTTACTCAAACTGAGTGGGTAGCAGAGTCAATGAAGTTTGGTAAAAGGGAATTAATTGCCTCAAGTGATCACGTCAAAATGCCTTTTTCTCCTCCAAGCCATATTAGAGAACAGACAAGGTGAAACTGTGAATGGTATGGTTTAAAATGAGAGGATATGACAAATTAAAATCATAATTTTAGATTACAATAAGAAAATTTAACTATTAACAGATACAAATTAGAACTAAATACAATTGTGTAGCATTTGAGAACCATCTCGAAACATATGCACCATCACAGTGGGATTTGGGTTTCATTTTAAAATTTTTAGTCACCATATCTCTTATTGTTCAAATATAGTATCTAGAATAATTAGCAATAAATACTTGTTTCTCTCTCTTTCCTTTTTGTAAATTATGACCTGACAAATGTGTACACACATACACTTAAACAAGGCCCACTTTCAAAAAGAAAGTGTTTCTTTAGGTCATTCCATGTATATTTTTGACTTACGTATCCTGTATATCCCTAATGTAAATTGTGCATTTATAAACTTCAGGTGAATTTGTTAACTAGAATTTCAAATAAGCCACTTGCAGATATTTAAAATGTTTATGGAATACTGATCTCTGATCTTGGTATACCTTTAAGAAGTAATATATAATTTGAAACTACACCCATCCTGAATTTTATATTTGTTCAGTTTTACATTATTTTATCATCTAAGTTTATTTTAGTATGACCAAACAAAAATAGAATAGTATCTGTTTTCAACTAAACTTCACTAAGAATAACATAATCATAACCTTGAGGAAACAAAGTTGTTTTAAGTAAAAAAGAAAGCCATTGAAATGTATTAATAATAGATGAATGAAAATAGTGCTTATGTCTAAAAATATCATCACAAGTAAACAAACTTAATAATAAATAAAAATCAATATACCTTATATTTACCAGGACAGTTTGCTCTCTTTTTTTATCAAGTAGATATAAAGTTTAACTTTATGCAAATAATTTCTAATAATTGGTTGCTCACTAAAAGTTAATCCTACAAAGAGGTATTATGAACAGAAATGAGCTTTTTAAGACAAAATAAGTAAAACGACACATTTATTGCTGCTATACTGTTTCCTCCCATGTAACCCCTAAAACAAGAGCTGGGCACTAGAATATACCTTCATAAAATTTATCATAACCATCTATTTAATCTAGCATCAACCTGTAGCTAATGCAGCAAAGCTGATGGCCATTTACCTTATAGTCATATTTTGGAAAGACTATGCAACTTAGGTTATATAATAAAAACACTGTAAAATTGACATATTTAATTAGGCAACATCTAAACAAGGTTAGAAAATCCATGCCCTCACTAATATAGTATTTATTTGGCATTAATCATTTTATATTAACACCACCTAAATTAACTACAACTCTATTCTTTTTGTTTCATGGGTATATAAAGACTTTTATCTTTGACTAAGTTGCAAAAGTTACTCCTAAGAGAGCAATCTGCAGCCATTATAAATCCAGCTGTGTTTGATTTCCTCTTGCTGACTCCCCAAATCAAATAATTGTGGCCCAGCACCTGTTTAATTATCTTTAAAGACATACTTTTAGCACTAACCATATTTGTCACTTACTAGGATAAAGGAAGTACAGCCTCTGAATATAAAAGATGACAGTCATGTAGAGTATGCATATATTGATCTATTTCACAATACTAAAACAGGGCACAGGAAGCAATAAAGTAAAAAAACTTTTGCTTATTAGCTGCAAATCCATTCACTGTGCTTTAGTCAATTAGAGATTTACACACACATTTCTTTGGGTCAAGTTCAAGGTAATGTAAAAAGCTTGTTCTGCAAGAACAAACCTACTGTGAATGAATGAGGAATATTATTCTCAAGCAATGTAATCAACAGTGCTTTTATTTAATGGATTTTCTATTTTTACACCGAAAGTATGCAGTACTGAGTTCTTTATCACATGAAAGAGGGAAATCATTTTCTAGCGCAACTGCTGAAAATTAATGTTTCTTTCCTATCGAAACCTTTCCCTAGTTTCCCAGTCACGTTCCTATTGCCGAGATCACTGCTCCACTCACATGCAATTTGCATGTGAACGATGTTTGCGAACCTAATATTAGAATTCCTGTTCTAAGATAAATACCCCAGTCACTAAAAATATGTATTTTTACCATACCCCTGAAATCCTAAGGATGTTTTCAACTTACTGAAAATCAATGCTGCCCACACATAAAGAATTTCAAAAGGATTGAACAGATTGTGTGCATTGTATATAGGACATAATGTCCTTTGCTGAGAATGAGCAGGCATATGTGAGTCTTTATCCATAGATCGTCACTCAGGTCACTTTCTCACAATAATGACTTTAAAATAAGAAGGCCCCCCCATCTGCAGTGGAGCATGATTTTTCCTGTGGCAGCTTTACAATTTATCATATTGTCAACACGGCTTGTGTGAGTCCAAAATTCAACTGATTTTTCTTAGTCTGTTTCTTTCCATTCTCTTTCTATATACACTCTCTATATATGCTCTCTCTATATATGCTCACACATAGAAAGATAATTCTATGTAACTATAAACAATACATATAACATATAGAGATAATTCTATGTAACTATAGTCAATACATATAACATATGTTTCCTTTGATTCTTAATATATAAAATGGTTTCCTTTGATTCTCACCAACAAATGACCTCTTCTGTTAGTAATCATTAAAGGAGGTTTAACTTTAGGTGTTAAACATTTGAAATTTGGTTAAATTTATAAAAGGCAGAAAAATCCACTGGGAAACTTTTCTTTTTGGTCACCAGGGAAGGCAAAATGAGCCAACAGAAGAACATCCCACTGGCAAATCAAAATTATATACTAACCCCAAGCATTTCTGTTTTCAGCTTGGTTTAGAAGTCCATTAACACTAAAACATGAAGTTGCTATTTTTCAGCCATCATACAGACAATCCAGTTTTAAAATAGTAAAAGGTGACCAGAGCAAAGGAAACAGAAACTCATCACATGGCTGGTGGGAGTGTCAGCTGGTGCCACCCATGTGGATTCCTTCCTGCTCATGTCTTTAAACATGACGCACAGTCCTATGTCAAACAGAATTATTGTCTTCCTTTTCACCTCTTTGTATCTCTAACCTATTTTATGTAACCACGTCTTTTCCCCACAAGAATTGGAATGAAACTCCCTACTTCCTGACCTTGGCCTTGTTATTCAGTTTTGTCATTAAAATGATATTAGATATGCATGACCTTTGCATTTCTCCTTGTACACTTCTGCCCTCACTGTAAGAGGAGGGTAGCTGCTATTCTTTACCCTGAGAATAACTGCACAAGGAACAGAGTTAACCTAACCACGAGTAGGGAACAGAGTCCAGCTGAACCCTGAAACATAGCTGCTCTATTAAGCCCAGACTCAATGACCCAACCCCAAGCCAACTCTTAGACACAGGAAAAACAAAAATCTTATATGTGTTTTACTCAGTCTCTGATTGTTACTTACACGGCAATAACTAATGTATTGCCAGTGACTCCCAAAAGGATTTCCTTCAGCCTGACTTTTAACTCCTAACAGTCAAAAATGTACCTACTGCTACTCAACATTTCTATATTTCAGCCTCATCATCTGCAGCAGTTAAGTTCTGATATTCTTCCTCAAACCTGCTCCTGACTGCCTTTCCCTCAAGTTAATGGTAACTGCATACCCCTCACTGCTATATATGAACAAAAGTAGAGTCATTTTTTAGTTACTTTTAACTCACCCCTCACTTTCAAACCTGGAGCTGTGTCTTCACCATCTGATCACTAATATCATTTTTACAGTTTTTACTTGTATCCAACCGGCATTATTTCCTTTTGTGGTATTTCAATACTCTCCTAACTGTAGTCCCTGCTTCTGTTTTTGCTTTAGATAATCCCACTGTTAATACTGGAGTCAGAATGCTAAGTCAGAAGGTGTCACTACTCAACTCACACCCTCCCTGCATTCCCTCTGACTGAGGGGACAGGAACATCATTACCAAGTCCCAGAAGGCCTTCCAGAATCCAGCCCCACTTCTTTTCAACTCCTTTCATTTGGTCCCTCAGTCACTCGCCTCCAACCACACTGCCTCCCTTCCAGTTGCTTCCAGAATGTAGGTGCATACTTGACTGAGGCAATGGGAACTCGCTGGTCTCAGTGGCAGTTGAAGGAAAATACTTTCCTGCAGAATTTTTACCCTTCTTTGGATTTTTACCCAATTATCCTCTCCATGAAGCAGACATCAAAGCGTTCTGTAGCTGATACACTTAAAACCACAGCACCTGCCTCTCTTTCCTTCCCCAGTACAATCATTTTATCTACCTAGTCTCTTTCAATTTTCTCTCTGGCTCTTGTATATTTTACTTCTCTATCTTATTCATTATGTCTCTCCTACAGGAATAAATGCTCTCACGAATACAAAGACTTTTATCTGTCTTTTCACAGCTCCATCAAGTGCTCAGAATGGTTTCTAGCACCAAAATAGGCATACTCCAAAAAATCTCCTAGGAAAGGATAATTGGCTAACATTTATGAAAAAAAATCATAAACATTTCCCAAGAATTCCAAGATAAATGAGAGAGATATGCAAATAATTAGTCATAACAAATATTATCTATCAAAATTTATTTATAAAAGCAAAACAAATAAAACTAAATATTTGTCATTAAGATATATATAAGGACCATAGTATTCCATATAATAAAAATCATACAAAAGCATCATGTGAATTAATACTTAATCACCCATGCAACAAAATCCATCACCATGCACACTGACATACAATACCAAGTTTCATTGAAATGTTCTTAGGTAATAGATAACTAATAGATAGGAATACAGATTAAAATTTAAAATATATTTCCCCTGGGTTGCCTGAGTAAGAAAAAATGATTTTGTTTGTGGTTGTAGTGTTATGATCTTTCCAAACTTCCACAATTGAAAGAGGTTACTTACATAGCTAGAAAAATAAAATGTCTGGAACATGTATCCATTTCTAGGAAGCAGGAAAACCACAGCTTTCAAAAAGCAAGACAAAATTTGGGTGACAGATTTACTCATACACACATACATAATTCCTACCTCCGCTCTTCCTAAAAATGAGGATCCAGAACTTTAAAATCGAGAATATATAGGGGACATCTACATCTGTTGGAAATTCCATTTAAAATTTTTTTTAAAAAAAGGAAAGTCAACTTGAATTACTCAGTTCTACCTTCCCTGCAGCATAGCTGTCTCAGTGTCTGAATGGAGGAGTGTGGAACAAGCAGGGCTACGAGAGGCCAGACGTGCTTCTTCCTGACTCAGGTCCTTAACAGCAAAGCTTTAATAGTCTGGCCTCAATGGTAATTTCAGCAATACAGAGGTTTAATTATTTTTAGTCATTGCAATATATTATTAAAATTGCTGCTCAAAGTAAGTCCATTGATTACAGACATAAAAACCATTAATGGGGGAGATGAATAAATTGTAATAATTTTGCAAATGTGTCTCTTAATCTTTTCCACCATATTCACAATTCACATTCATCTTGCCAATTTTCTATGTAGTTTATTCCTTATAAAGTTATATTTCTTGGTGTCAAAAACAATTTCAAAAGAAAAAAAGAATACTAAATTCATTTTATATTTTTATTTATTAAAAAAGATTCCATCTTTACTCAGAATGTGCTATTTGCAAACACATGTAAAATAGTCTGATAAGTTATCTTTTATTTCCACCTAGAAAATCTATTTTATAAAAATAAGTGCATGAACTGAAAATTCAAGAACAAGTATTAGTTCATTTAATCAGTTCCTGGATTTCCAAATAAGAATACATGCTTAAATTCAGTCTATATTTTCATATACAGAAATCCTTAAACATACTATAATGTGATTTGTAAATATTTGGCAATTAAATAATGGTAATAAGATTATTAGATTTCTATAAAGATAAAATGGACTTTATAGTTAAAATTTGATAAAATGTAAATATTTTAATGTTAGTTTTTTTATTATATAAAAGCTAAAATGAAGAAATTATTTCAAAAATCCCTTAAAAGGAATTCTCTCCTTAAAGGAAGACAGTTCACTTTCTGAAGGTGGGAGAAATGAAAGGGGTGCAAGAGCTGGAGTGTGTCACACATGTCACACAGCAAGCAGCCTTAGCTTCCCTGTGCACTCACAAGCCTGATTCCATTTCTTTCAAGTCGTTATTGCTTTACAGCCTACTGGAGCCACACAAAGACTGCGAGAGAAAATGAAAGTAGGAAAAGAGTAATTGTTCTACAAATTACTTGGGATGCCTAGAGCATGTTATTTCTCCTTGGATAGGAAAAAAAAAAGGGGGAGAAAGATATATTTCCAATAAATTATTTCTCAGTGATGGGAAGAGGAAATATAGAGGACACTGATTTTATTTTGAAGATAAATATGACCTTGTCCAATTTCACATAAAGCTGTGTTCCTTTCCTTGTCAACTAACTTAAGGTATGAGGGCATCTGAACTTAAGAGCTGAAAATGCCATGCTGAGGCTGTTTTTGCTTTATAGGTCTTTCAAACTGGCAGAAAAAAAATAAACATGGGCTCAAACTTGAAGTTCCTGCTTCTCCTATAAAACTTAAACAGGCTGGAGCACTATCTGCAGCTGGGGGTGACTCAGACCCACAAGGGACACCGCTTCCAAAGTGGCTTCTCTGTTCTCCTTTTCACTCTATCAGCAACAAATGGATTAGACTGCACCCTCATTATCCAAAGCATCCCACACTCCAAGGACCTGACCTAGGCATTGTTTGGGAGAAGGCTGAGGCTTTCTTATGAAGAGAAAGCAAAAAGGAGAGAAAGAAAGGGCACCCTGGGCTGGTGATTAAGGATCTGAAAAACAGTCACAAAAATAAGAGGGAAAAGAAATTCCTGTCAATGGAACCAGGTAATCTTTGTAGCTATTACTAATTGATTCATTTTTATCTTTCCAGTCCTTTAACATCAATTTTCTGTTAGCGGAGGTGTTATATACATACACAAAGATTATATATATGTGTATATATATATGCAGAGATCACATATATTTATAAATACATAGTATATTTGCTACACATATATTCTTGAATATTTTCAAGCTATTTTTACAAAAATATTTCCCCCCACATATACAGTCACACATATATACACATACAAACTTCCCATCAGCATTGGTAAAGAAAGTAGAAATGAAAATGCATAAAAGCAGAGGGAAAAGTGTTCCAAAATACAGGTAACTGGAGAAAAAAACCGGTGAAGATAGTTGAGTCATGTCAAGACATAAAATTTAGTAAGAAACTGCTTGAGAATAGAAATTCAGTCAAAGATGGATGATTTAACTTGGCATTGCTTTTTAACAAGTTCTCTCAAATCATACAATAACTAAATTATAACCATTTGTGTTCTTTAAGCTTAAAATAATCTGCCACCTAACTTGCATAATAGTATAAGAGGATGTTAATATGGTGGATGTTAGTATGGTGAGGACTATCAATTTTTTAAGCCATTGTGCAAGACTCTTTGTTTTTATATGCCAGTAACTTTTAGCTTCTTTCAAGATGCAACATTTTTTTCCTCATCAAAAAATTCCCATGCAATTGTTCTCAGTTTGGTGGAAGCAATTTTAAAAGATCATTTATATCCAGGAGAATAAATGAAGAATGGTTTCTTGAAGCTGGATGCAAAACCTCAATAAAAATTGGTATTCTCAGAAAACCCTATTTCACAATTCTGGGTAGTGAGCCTGCACAGGAATTGAGTTTCTCTAGCATTCTACAATTTTATCTTATGTAAAGGGAGGAAAGAAGACATCTTTCTAGTCAGCTAAAGGCTATTTATCACATACCTTTTTTCAGTATAAACATTTCACACACAGGGTAAAAAAGGTTGGCAAACCCATGTATTGATGAAGTGGTAGATACCCACCCACTGCAACACTGATGTCTAAGCTCACAGCTGAACAGGCTGCCTTTGTTGGACATGGAATGCAGATTATCTTCTGGTTCTACTACCCTTTTCTTGCCTTCTATTCATAAGTTTTCTATTACCTGCTCCACTATTGTGTGACTCTGAGAAACACACTGTCCTTTGTATGGAAGGGTCATCTGCAAAAGAAGTAGCCCTTTAGCAAGTCACTGCAACATCTGATTTTGGAACTAAATGCATTGCTTCCCAAAATGTGAGGATTTTATCAGGCTGGTAATGGAGAAATGGAATGTAGGATTAAATAAAAGAGATGAAAAACCTTATTTTTAAGTTTTCACATCCTTAAATAGCAACAATTTTTGATTCTTCCAATGCTATCTAAGTAAATTTTCCCTTTTATTATTTTAGATTCTGAAACATAGCAACAAACTTGAGGAAAATGAGAAACTGAGTATGTAATCTATCATCGCATTAGTAGATTCAGATGAAAGACTATGAAATGTCCTTGAATAGGGCTTTTGATTCTTCTATCATCCACAAAACTAATCATGACAAATGACTTTATAATACCAGATTTCTGGCACAACAGAAACAAATTTAATCTTTGCTTTATGACAACACTATGAAAATATAATGGACCTTTTATGCTGTGAAGCAAAAATACATTTCTTGATTTATTTTTCTTCTTCTATGTAGCTCAGGCTACCTAACAAACAAAACAAACAAAAATGGTATGTTGTTAGTATTTGGTCAGCTTTCCTTGCAGTAACCTGACATACTATATGCTGTGTTAATTCTTGTCTAAAGTGGTTTGTAAGTCCAAATAGTGGGTGGTTCTGATGTTTTAATGTCACCTAACACTAATAAGACAAGATAACTTTTCAGATAGCCAATACTAAAATTAGATCTCATATAGATAATGGAAATAGTATATAGCAAATGAGTTATTTAATGAGAAGAGCATTATTACTGTCTAAATAATATTACACAGAAAATATAAAAATTAGAATATAAGTGTCTTTTGTTGATAAAGTCCACAATTTAAGACAATGAAAAAACAAAAATTTATGAATTCACACAGACCTTTCTGAACATTGCAACTTGAAATTTAGTTAAAACTGAGTATTTTTGAAAGGGTAATTATTTTGCTAACACTGAATTGATACTTTGGTGAAAACATTTTAAGGTCATAGTTTAAAATTAATACCGTGTCATCCAAGAGCATGTATTTTTCAGATGTACAGTAATGGATACCACTTCCTGGGGTTCTCAATGTGTGATCTAGGGAGTTCTGGGGACCTCTGGGTGTCTATTGAGCTCAAAACTATTTCATCATAATAAGCTATTGTTTTCTGTTTTATACTCATTTCTCACAAGTGGATTGTGAAATATTCCAGAGGTTACATGACATGTAATATTACAACAGAAGCAGATCTGAGAATCCAGTTGTCTTTTCTAAATCAGACATTAATGAGATTTGCAAATATGGAAAACAAGGCCAGCCTTCATGTTCATTTCTTTGTTTTATAAAACTATGCTACCACCTAGTTTATACTAATATACAGTAGGACAATAACTGCTATTTTTAACGAAGAAAAATATTGAGATGACAATTTTAATGCCTTAATGTTGAATGCTAATTAAATATAAGCTATATTGAAAAAGATTAAGGGAATCCTCAATACTTTTTATTAGTATTTGAGAAACTTGGCCTTAGAACATGCCTGTGTTTTACTAGAGTGTTCTAAACTTTTGTAAACCTTATAATTTGATTACTGAATGTAGGCTCTAGCCTTGTTATTTCCTCTGTCTGTACATTTTTCACCTGCAGCAACATAGCCACTGAACAGGGGCTCAGTAAATACTTAATCATGAGTGATAAGCAATGCTTCAATTAGAGTAAAAGGAAAAGACAACAGAGGTTTCCAGGAGCATGGCAACTATAAAACCTCCCTTGCTAGCAATTTCATTGAAGTTTATCAGGTTTCCTTTAGTCAGATTTTTCCTGATAGGATAGCAAACAAAGTATTCAGAAAAACAATACTCCAAGCACTCTGAAGATAATGAGTCTGTTGGGCCTAAAAATAGTGACAGATAAAATGTGAGCTTGCATCTATATTTATTCTCTATTCTTTGCTCAATAATGTCACAGGGTAACTTGTATAAAATTGCCTTGGTAACATTTAATATCAGTCCACCTAACAGATAAAGATCAGGACTCTTTCCACAATAGTTTCTAGAAATTAAAAGCTATTTTATAGATCTCAATATAATTCTGAATCATTATTTTCCTATACTGGATAGACACATTTGAATTAAAATATAAGATGTGAGTTATAATCTGTGATATGTACATTATGAGGTAACACATGTAAATTGAGATTGTTGAGTAGAACTATTTTTTTCTCTGCCAGATTTTCTCAGAATCAGAAATATTAGTTTGTTTTCCCAAATGTGGTTGCAGATTTCTTTCTTCCCATTAATAATAGGTGCTAGTACTTTATCAAGTTAGCTTCAAATATCACTTTAGTTTCATAAAAAGTCTTCACTGGAATTCTTGCACGCTGTAATGAAAATCAAAGCAGTATTTTTTTTTTTTTTTGGACTGGTCACCTAACAGGATATCATCTCCTGAGATAAATTCAGTCATTATGTGATCCAGTGAAGGATGCCATTCTCGCTATACAACACACTGCTAATTAGAATTTTCAAGTTGTGCTTTCACTAGAGGAGGGTGGTGTGAGGAACAGAAACAACCCAAGCTGGAAGTGCCATTGTTTCAGTCCTACCTTTGAAACTTACTGACTATATGACATTGTCAAGTTCATTTAAAAGTCTAAATCCCAAGCAAAGTATAGTGGGGCTTCCATGAACTATGGTGCTTAGCAGTAGATGTGGTATGAAAACAAACCTTTAAATAGGTTTGAACCTTCCCCTCTGACTCATAGATGGTAATGTATACTGAAGTTACTGCAATAAAAATAATACAATAAAAAAAAACCTAACCCCTAGAATGCTTTTTATAAAAAGCAAAGAGTGTTTGTATTAAAAGACAATTATGAGGCAATATAGAAAAATCCAAGTGTATAAAATACCATACTATAATTAAAAATAATTATTATTGTGTAGTAATTAGGTAGATTTTTGTCACCGTTTTAAAGAGAGCAGGAAGGGATGAAACAAATTGTCTAAGAAGTCATAAAATCTTGTGATGATGAACACAATCAAGAGAGCAATCTTTGTTTTTTAAAGAAAGGTTTTGCATTTATTCAGACAGACTAGAATGACAGACTCATGCATGAGGAATAATGTTAGATGTCTAAAATATCAAGATTTGGGGAATATAACAGAAAAAATATCTTGGGTAAACCCATATGCATTAGTAGTCATTAAATCAATAATTTGGCGAAAATGTATCATTTAATCTCAAGCTACTAAACTATATATGTATGTTACACATATTATAGATATATACACAAACACCAGTCACGCATATATACACACATCCAATTAAGTAATATCTTGAGAGATTTCTTGACTAGAGGATAGATGTGGGAAAGGCAGGGGAGTCATTGCACTTGATCGTTATTTAGATAGATAAGTTACTGAGTGTTTTAACCTATAATGTTACTGGGTACTTCAACTGGAAAGGAAAAAGAATGTCAAACAAATAGGAACACAAACACGAAACAGGATATTGTAAGTTTTATTTTGAGCAAGGCAGTTTCAAGTGTCATTCCAGTAATTTAGAGTAGAGCCAATGCTTTCTGGTCATTTTCCTTGTGCATAGTTTGAGGGTGAGTGTGTAAGAATACAGCAGGAAATGGACATCTGCTTGCCTAACTAAGCTTACTGGTGCTCTCTTACAGATGATCATTACAGTCAAATGTTGAAACAATTTCCAGGATGTACTACTCTATCACAGAGTTCAACCCCTGGTCAGCATAGCAGATGACCTAGGTTCCCTAGCTGCAGGGTCTTGCACAAATATTGACTTTCCTATACTTGTAGAATAGGTTCTTCCTTATTGAAACTTGTATTTACTTGTTTCCAGGTTAAAGCCATCCAAATCCATTTCTGCCTATGTTCCTCTGAATCCTGTCAGTACATGGTGAATGGGCACTAAGAATCCTTTGGATTACAGGCTATTTCTAACTACACAGGGCTATTTCTGTGCTCAGACTATTAGAACTCAATTTTTGTTATAGGCCTAAGAGCAAGTAGTGGTGATGGTAAAGAAACGTGTGAAAAACAGACATCTTTGAAAGTCACCTGCTAAGAGGGTTATTATCAGGGCTCTCCTCTGCCTGGTGGTGTCTCTAGGAGTTAAGGCAAAGTTTAAGATTTTCAGACTTGAAATCTTGGGTGAAATGTCCAAACTAACCCACTGAAATGTCACCATACAGGTTTTAGAATTCCATCCCTTGTCCATTAGAATCCTGCCTTTGAAAGGAGATATACTGAAACTAGTCATTTAGTCTCCTAGTCAGTATATAATCAAATCCTAGACCCGATGTTCAGCAAGTCTACCCTGTGGCTACAGGAAACAAAATTCTCTTTGACAGTCACCATATAGTTACTCTGGCTTTAGAGCATGGATTTAACTTTGCAATTAACTGCCCTGTACCTATCATTTCCCTTTCAAAGTCTCCTGTGTCATTAAAAGTACTTGTGTTGTTTTGTTATCCTTAAAATTATCCTTATCCTTATAATGATCAAATGCCTACAGGTACTTGATGTTTAAAATGCTTTCCTTCCAACTGCACTTTTACATGGGTCAGCCATTAAGACAAAATTTGAGGAACTCTATATCACTGCATACCAGAAATTAGTATTATACCACTCTCATAAGCAAAGTGGTTCTTACTTATTTTACACTGGTGAGAAATCATCTCCAATTCCTGTCCCAAGAATTTGATTTTTATAATGACTCTGGTTCCTAGAGACACACAGAGAAGCAAGGAATAATTACTAGTAATTTATTGAATTTAGAGTTCCTAGAAAAGAAAGTAGGAAAATAATAAATGAAACAAAGTGATGTGTGAATACATGGGTTTTTGCATCATGGAAGTTCATGAGACACCATGCTTATCATCATGAAGGATTTAAAGAAAAAAATGAATGGGTAAGTTGTGCCTTTGAATGTTCCATCAAAGGGAGACAGCGCAAACAGATACACAAAGAAACATCACTTGGCTAGACAGACAGACAGATATAGAGATAGAGATACATAATTATGCATTCACAGTATGGAGTAGACTAGAGGGAATTAAATTTGGTGAAATAAGTCAGATGAGAAAGACAAAAATAATCTGTATTCATTTGTATGTGGCATTAAAGATAATAATCAAATTTAAAAAAAAAAAACAAAAATAAGCTTTCAGGACTACAAAACAAAATTAGTGGTTACCAGAGGGAAGGGGAAAGTGAAGTAAATAGCTTAGGTAAAGGGTTCAACTGGACATTTCAGTGGTGACCTTTATGTAGCGTGTTCATTTATATACAAATGTTTATTTATAATAATGCACAATTGAGGACATATATGTCATGATATTGATGCTTTAGGAAGGAGAAAGTGAAACTTACTGATCTAGTTTCTTTTCATTTCCTGTCTTCCAGTGATCAAAGTTTTCCCCAACTGATTTATCTGTTATAGTTTTAGAATGTTTCATCTAGCTCCTTTGGCATCTACTTGGAAGACAAATCCATACCATGTCATGTGATGTTTTAATCTATCCGACAGTGAGGAAGGATACCAAAGACTCAATATGCCATTGTTTTCAGAGAACAAAACTACTTTGACTAGTAAGAAGTTGGTTATTCACAATGTCTGACTGGTATAAAGTTTCACCTGAGGACCTAGAGTCAGTTGAGCTAAGGAAATCTACAAAAGTACATAGTACATAAACATGTTGTGAATTTGGAAGAGTGATACATTTAAAAGCATAAAACAGCATAAAACCTTTCATGACTAGTATCTGAGACCATTCATCTCAAGGGAAATAATGTTTCATGCCAGCCTTCAAAAATTGCAGCAAGCAATGCACAAAGCTGAGAGTAGAGCACCATGTATCAATAGCTAAGTGTCCTGATTAGTTTGCAGACTGTCTGAAAAGAGACCTTTGGTTACATAACAAGACTAAGGATCATATTTTAGAGCAAGGAATAAAAGTCATGCTTGGAAACATCAAGCCACTTAGTTTGAGTATGACAAGAAACATAAAAGGAAAAACAAGAAATTGACTCACCAGAGTCTAGGCAAATCAAACTGAGTGGGAAAACCATTGCAGGTAGAACCCACACACCTGCTGTTGCCCTGTAGCCTTTGCACAGCCAAGTGCACCCAACTTGGAGAAGAAAAGGAAGCCTTGCTGTCAGGCCAAATTCTATCCAAGTTTGAAATTCAAGCAATCACCCTGCAACAAACTTTCCACTCATCAGCACAATTTCAATAAAGTGGGGTCAGCATGCACTAGCCCAGCTTTGCATGTAAGTAAGCACCCTCCACTTGGACAACAAGGAATCTTGGGTTCCAGCAGTTCTGGGGTCTGTGTCTTCTGGAAAGTTGTCCTGAAGCTCCAAAAAAAAAAAGTTTTTCTTAGTTCCAGTTTCACCATACTGTGGTTTCTTGATTGAAACGAAAAGTTACTAAACATCTGACTATTCAGTCATAGTAACCACTCCCCCAACATTCCCCAATTACTAGAAGAGGGCTAAGAGAAGAAAGATCTTGCTAAGAGCAGTAAGAGTAGAAAAAGCAAAGAAAATATGACAAAGCAACTAGCAAAGACTGTTCTTGTGTACCACAGAAGTGCTCACTGAATTTTAATGCAAATATGAAAAATCTAAGGATCCTAGTAAAATACAGATTCTGGTTCAGTTGTCTCGGGGTAGAATCAAGATTCTTGTCCTTGGTTATGCCAATGCCAATGGTCTGCATATTACATTTTGCAATAATACAAGGTACTATGTAATATTAAAAGCTACTGCAGATGATACCTAACACTACCAGATAAATCCTGAGACAGCCCTCATTGTTTCCAGAAAACAGGAGGAAGTATTGTTTTATAGCATGATGAAGGGCACACTAGAGGATACAGGTTTTGTGATAGCATCACAAAACATACAAACCCAATATGGTCGCAGGGTAAGGATAAGGGTCATAGATGCATTATAAACAAAAGGAAAAAACTATACTATGACACACGCAAGGTAAAGGGTATCTAGGTAAGCCGGGAAATGACTTAGGTGCTTCAAGAAATATTCTTGGTATCAACACAGTCGGCTCATAATAAGTGGGAATCTAGCCCCTACTTCTGAGAGGAAAGCAGCGTAACAATGGAGATAAAAGTAATTTGGGTCTCGGTATTTCTAGGTGAATGGCCATAGGTAACTGTTACTTTAAAGTCACTTAAATAGAGAAATCTGATCTACACCTTATGGTGAAAATTGGAGATTAGAATTATGTGGTTTATGTATATTAACCAGATATCTCTAAGCTGATGGAGATAACCCTGACAGCCTAGGGACCTTTAGAGAAGAGAAAAACCCTGTCAAAGCTGTGAATCCAGATTCAAGAAACCTAAGCCTCCCTGTTGGTGCAAGGGTTTGTTAAAGCACAGCTCTATGAAGCTCTTTGTAGCCTCTGCAGCTCGAGTTTGATTTCTGACCAGGGAGGTGAACCACATGGCACAGCAGACCTCTCCTGTCCTGCCTGCTTCTCCCCTCAGCAGTGTATTTCAGTCATTCTGCCTGTTCTAGTCCCCACTCTGTCTCTGGTGAATCCTTTCCCCCCACATCTGTGGCCTACACCCCAGTTCTTGTATACATAAATCAATTAAAAAAATTTTTTAATGAAATTGTGTGTTTTTGTGGCAGGTGAGCATAGGGAAAGGGTATTGCTGGAATTACAATGATCAAGATCAGCTTTGAGACCCTTGAAGATAAATGCCTAATTTTGGTAGCAGGTTTGCCTAGGAACTTATCAGAACATAGGACCCAAAAAAAGGGGGGGGGGAGGGAGAGAATTATTCTAGTCTATATTTGCTCTTTAGAAACAAATCAAACTGAATTCTTTAAATAAAAATCAGAAAACTAATTTCTGATTGTTAATTCTTATGAAGATTAAATGAATGAAAAGAAATTTAGGGGAAGTTTTAAATGGAAAAGATATGATCTTTACAAAGATTGTAAACTTTAATTAGTATTTTATAAGATTATGCTAGTAACCCCTTGATAAATTCATTATTCTGAGTGCCTAAGTTCCCATGTTTCTCCCACTATACAGGTATAGCGTCAGAGTTCCTGAAGATTTTTAGAATAATTCTAAGAATCCTAGATTCACAGAATTGATGAAACTGTGTTGATAACAAATTTTGAACTTAATAATTTAGGAAATAAAAATACCAAAATCTTTTATCTAAACTAGGTATGTCTCAAACTTTATAACTATACTTAATAAGATATCTTCTCTTTGATGTCTAAAGGATACCTCAGTCCAACTCGGATATGTTACATTTATCACTTTACCCCAATCACTGAAACTTACAATTTCTCTTTTCATCTCTTGCCTTTTAGTTAATTTTGATTAATATATATCCAAGGATCCAAAATCAGAAACCGATAACTCACTTAGGGGTCCCACTGGTTATATGAATCTTGAGTGGTCTTTTTAATATTTTTTGAAATATTTTAAATTTTGAGAGACTCTTAAAAATTTACTATATGAAATTTTCATTTCTTAAGACCTTGTTGTCTTCCAGTCAGACTATTCTAACAGGTTCCTACCTAGTCATCCTTCTAGTCATCCCTCTCTCAAAAGATCTCATAACTTCTATCTACTTATACTATGAGTTCAGGTATGCTTTCCAACTTGTGTTACCATATTCACTGAATTTGTATTTTGCAAAAGAAAACATTCAAACCTTTTAAAAAGGAATGTGGAGTATTACTCGGTGTATGTATCTAACAAGAGCTCTCTCACCACTCTAATAACTCCTGACTCTGCAATAGCAAATGTAGTCCCAAATCCAACATGTTCTGTCACTCTTTTTGTAATGACCTTTACCCTCAATTCTGAAGGTCTGGACACTCATTTTAGTTTTCATAACTCTGTATAATTAAAAATTAATACTTCTTTTCCTTTCTTCCCCCTCAAAAACAGAACTAATCACTCTTCTGTACTAGTTGTTTATTTTAGATATAATTTGTTATCACTTACCACGCTATTCATGATATTGTGATTACAGAACCATGCTTATTACTGAACATGACAAAGGAGGCAAATACATTAATTATTCATATTCACCCATGCGAAGTACTGTAAATTGAGATACTTAACAAGTCTACATCGGATAAATGAATGAATACATGTCTACTTGCATGTAAGAATAACGACTGATTGAATGTATCCCAAGTTCATTATTTTCAAGCTATCTGAATTGCTTGAGTTCCTCTCCCTAACTCCCTCTATTCTGATCCTCCTTTCGTATATTCTTACTCTTCATACTATAATTGATTCAACCCTTGTATGTAGTTAAAATAGTAACATCATTTAGAAACACTGAAAGGCTTAGGAAATTGAACATCTATTCCCAAGTTGTTTTCTTTTAATGTAGATGAAGCTAAGTCAATTATTAATCTTTTATTAGGAGTTCATATGTGTCCTTTCTTAGGCAAACCCATACTAATCTTAACAACACGTCCCTGCTTTCAAGTAGGATTAATTATCTCTTCCAACTAGTGTCCAGTCTATAGCAGTTTGGAGTCTTCACAAATCTAAAGATTTTGCTGCAGCAATGTAATAGTGAGAACCTTGTAGTTCAATTGAACTGATTACACGAAAATAGATAACATAGATCACCAGAACATATCACAGAGATAGTTATTTTCCATACAAAGGAAAAGTAAATCTATTTCTCTTCCCATATAGTAACAGTGGGACTTAATACCCTTTTCATTTAAGAGGGCTTTCTGAAGAACATCCCAAATACCTACATGGCAACTCCAGACTCACAATTTTCCTTCACTGGGTCTCAAGCTTGGTAGCTTCCAACTGAGGCCAAGAACTGTTGCAAGTGGTGTCCCTTCCTGAGAGGGATTTCTATGAAGTCAAAAACAGCCTTGGAGATAATGCTTAAAAGTATCTATTTTGAAGAGGGGATAACTTGGAGAGGAAACAGAAGGTGACTGGAGCTGAGCAAAAAAGAAAGGAGAAGGAAAAAGGTTAGTACTTGAGTTCCAGGTTGGAGTTGCTTCAGTGTTTTGGGAACCAGAGGATTTGAGCCCCAAGCCCCGGACAAGGCTGATCATGGAAAAGGTAGCTGCTGACCTTTGATGGTAGATGCCGGAGGAAAAGGCTTTGCAAGTTGACAAGGACTGAAAAGTTCCTGTGGATATAGCCTGGGTTAGCTGGGTGAATGAGGCTTTTCGTGGGGTCATTTGGTGGCTGTGGCTGCTGTCCTGCGTGTCGCTCAACTGGTGCTGTGCCGAAGCGTCTTGCAGCTCCAGAGTGACTCCTGTTGTGTCCTCTGTTGTCTTGGAGATTTAGAGCCTGGTCTGGAGTCTGGCTGCTGTGTACAGCCCCAGGTTGGCAGAGCCAAGAAGATGCCATCTTTGACACATGTCCTATTGTTTGGGAGAGGACCTGCACATCCTCAGTGACAGAAAGATGCCATCATAACAATCTTTGTGCAAGACAGTACTGGACACAAGTTTGGGTAAAATGCATGGATGTCATTGGCCTCAGTAACTCTTGCTTTGCCCGTTTGTAAAATAAAACCCTCTGTGGTTTCCTGAGCCTAAACAGTGCACAAAGGTGAAGAACCCAGATAATATTTGGTAAAATATTTGGGCAGTAAGGCCTTGGTGAGTTTAGAGTGCCCTGCCACCCAGTATCAGTTTCACATTGTAGAATTTCTCCAGTGGTTTAATGTATGGTTAAGGAAGTTAATCACCATTAAAAGATTTTAGAGGCACTACTGTAAATGACTAGAATTAACTTTGAATAAATAACCTCTCTCCTGTAACAGAGGAAGTTAGGGCAAAGCAAAATAAGACCTAAATATAAACAAATACACCCCATCTGTATGCCAATAAATGCAGTGCATTTCTACAGGTGTTATATTTTCAGTCCTCTAATTACCTCTGTATAGTCTTCACTGATTCAAAGGGTAAGCCAGACAAGTGGAGAAATGGAAAGGCTTTTTCGGGAACATTTTCTCCTAACTTTTGGTAAATGGCAGCCTTGGGGCATAAAGGTAAACTAATATGCAGAACTTTCTAGCCACAGACTAGGCACAGAAGTGACAAGTGACTAGTCTAAAATATGTATTAAATACAAACTGTAGTGATGGCACATGGGTGAATTGGTGGTGGGATGCCCTTGGGGATTACAACTGAGATGAAAAAATGCACAAAAGGAAGAATGATGTAAAATATATATATATAAAATAAATAGGGGCCCTCCCTGGTGGTGCAGTGTGTTAAAGCACAGCACTAAGAGGCGAAAGCCACTTCAGCATGATTTCCATCCCCACCTGCCCTGGAGGTGATCCACATGATGCACCAGACTTCTCCTGGCCTGCCCACTGCTTTCCTCAGTAGTAGTGTACTTTGTCAGTCGGCCTGTTCTGCTCCTCACTCTGTGTCTAGTGATTCTTCTCACCGCCCCTATACCTCTGGCCTATACCCTATCTCTGTAAGCATAAATAAATAAATCT
>NW_004567106.1:16961519-16987517 GCF_000260355.1 Condylura cristata | reverse complement strand
TATATATATAATAAATACAAATATGAGAAACTATGAACATGAGGGCCAAACAGATAGTTTATAGGTCATATATATGTGTATCTATACAATACTATGGAACTCATCCAAGTTTTCTGTCATCTATACATATAAGAGAATGTACAAATAAACTTCTACTGATATTCACAGTAGTCTCTAACCACAGCTTTAGTAACACGTAGGCAATTCTAATGGTCAAATATAATGCATAATATTCATATAAATTGTATTATAACATATCATTCAATTGTTATGTTTTATTATTTGTTATACTGCTATGTAAATCTCTTGCTGTGCCAACTTTATAAATTAAACTTTACCATAGATATGTATGTAGAGGAAAGACATAATCTATACAGATTTTGGTATTATCTATGGCTCAGGTACCCACTGGGGTCTTGGGATATATCCTCATGGGTTGAGGGAACCACTGTAATTGTACCTTCTCTCTCTGCTCTTGTACACAGCAGCATAAAGCAAATTAGAAAAGCAAAGACTACTATAATTTATAGCTAGAAAATATTTTAATTCCCCATAAGTATGAAAACATATTACACACAGCAGGTGATATAAAATCCATAGACTTTACAATGCCATATAATTCCAAGAATAAAACATAATATAAAAATATGGTGTTTGAGAAACTACAATGCATGAATTGATTAATCAGTTTTAGCAAATGCACTACCTGGTGGAGAATGCTGATGATATGGGAAGTTGTGTACATGTGTGTGTGTAGAGTTTGTGGGATACATCTGTGCACATTCCCTTCAGTTTTCCTGTGAACCTAAATCTTCTCTTAAAAAATTAAGTCTTTTAAGAAGATATTCTTCTCCCAAATTCTAATGTAACCATGATGGTGGGGATTGGGAGAAGCAGGGTAGAAAGGAGGCAGTGGAAGGAAGAGAGGGAGAGGGGCAATAGAAATGGAGGGAGAATTCATATATTGTCTAATATCAGAGAAAAGTCTGCTTAAAAATACATGTAAGGGTCTTTACACTTAAGAAATTTAACACATTTTAATATGGTAACTGTCATTACATCTTTTTTTTAAGATTTATTTATTTATGCATACACAACTGGGGTATAGGCTAGAGGTGCAGGGGTGGTGAGCGGATTCACCAGAGACAGAGTGGGGAGCAGAGCAGGCAGATTGACTGAAATAACACTGCTGAGAGGAGAAGCGGGCAAGACAGGAGAAGTCTGCTGCACCATGTGGGTCACCTCCAGGGCCAGGGATCGAACTTGGCACTGAAGTGGCTGCAGCTAGCTTGCAGTGTTGCACCCCAACCCGTTGTGCCACCAGGGATGTCCCTGTCATACATCCTAAGTAGGATTTTTACAAATGGTAGATGATGATGTTTCTAAAACTATATACTTCATGACCTTGTGCTTCAGTATCAGTGAGTCACAAATGTGACTCATATTTATGGAGTATATGAGTGTGATTATGTGTGCGTGGGGTGGAGGGCTTCAAAAATTCTTAAGTCAGAGTAGATGCGACAGGTTTAGTGATAATTTAAGAATTAAGTGTAATTAAGATTACAAGTATTCTAGTGAAAAAATAAGGGAAATGGAATTTCCAGGTAGAAATTATTTTTCAGGGATAGAGTACTATAATTTCATAGATTAGCTAGTCTATATAAATGACAACTCAAAATGCTTGCAACAGTTATTTAGTCTTTCATTCAGCACATATTCATTGAGCATCTATAATATGACAGGTGTTATTCCAATGTTGGGGATAGTTGAGATCAGATAAAGTCTTTTTCTCATTATGTCTGCATTCTTGTGGGGCAGGGAATGAAGGGACTAAAACAAATCCTAGAACTATGACTGCAAACTTGAGGCTACTAGGAGAAAGCAGAGTAGGGGGCAAAGAGGAAGGGGAGCCATTGGATTATGAGAGAGGACTACGGGTGCCTATGGGTGGCTGTGGTGTGGCAACATATATCTATACCCCTAAGTCATATATAGTATTGTACACTAACGTTACCTCAGTAAAAGTACTTGTATAAAGGAAGTAAAACAATAACATGAGTTAGTAATAAATATCACAGAAAAAAAAAGCTAAATAAACAAGAAATTCCACCAGATTGTTAAAGACAAAAGTTTGGTATTCATAAGCTAGAAAGTCTACTCAGCAAGATATCAAGTGCTGAGTGGGTAATAGTTTATGAGTTATTTTACATGTCTAGGAAGAATATGCTTTCAATTTCTAGGTCCTGGTATTAATTTGATTTTTCTTTCAAGTGAATACACAACCAACCAGACAGTCCCAGAATGCTTACCTTCTTCTGGAAGGTTAGTATGATTTTAAAGCTACAATTCATCGCACAAAGTACACACACACATATACACACTGATTCAGATATTAAGGGAAGGGTTGATTTGCATGGCTCATGGTCTTAAGGGAAATCTCAAAGAGCTTTAAGAATGGCCTATCCAGCCCTCTCTAGTAGCGCAACGGGTTAGGACACAGCACTGCAAGCTCACAGCAGCTGCTTCAGTGTGAGTTTGATTCCTGGCCCTGGAAGTGACACATAGCACAGCAGACCTCTCCTGTCTCGCCCACTGCTCCTCTCAGCAGTGTACTGCATTGATCTGCCTGTCTGCTCCCCACTCTGTCTCTGGTGAAACCTCTCATTGCCCCTTCACCTCTGGCTTGTACCCCAGCTCTGTACACATAAATAAATAAATCTTAAAAAAAAAAAAAAAGGCCTATCCAAGCCTTAGAAATTTGGATTGTTGTTACAATAAACATAGTTGAGCTAATCTGAGTCAAGAAGGTTTACTCACTTTCAAAATGTAGTATCCATGAGGTTGTTAACACTAAGTAAAATTAGAATTAGAAAAAAATAAATGCTTTATTTAGAGTTTTTCAAAATCTAAGTCATTTTATGTGAAGCTTTGGGTGATATATTCACGCCAGGAGGAGGAACAAGAAAGAAGTGATGGGGTAAAGTAGGCAATACAAAGCCATGGTCCTCCTCTTAACTTCCTGGGGCAAAGGTTTCAGATGGGTTAAGGAAACAATTTAGTTAGTGTGAGGAATTTAATTTCAGTCTCCCCTTTTTTTTTTTTTTTTCAGAAGTAAAGACAAATAACTTCAGTTATCAAGTTCTGCACCTATCCTTCTCAGTCTCTAAAGAAAAAAATGACATTCGTTTTAAAAATGATTTAAAGAAAAGGAAAATGGCCTAAAAACAGCTGCTTTAGACTGATTATCATTAAGTCAGTTTGTAAAATTCAGGCCTGCTTGGTAAAACATAATCCTTGACACTTATCAGTCATAAAAGGAAAAAATCAAACTAACATTTGCATGCCTTGTTCAAAGAATAAGCAGCAAAGTCACCACAGAGCAAACACACAAGAGGGAAGGATTAGTAGGTCTGCATGGGAGAAATTAACCACCAAGGGGAGTCTGCTCCAGATGGCAAAGTAGTGAAAATGCAAACCTGGGGATGGTATGACTTTATTGGTAGAGTTGTCCCCTCAGAAGTTGCTAGAACACACAAATCTCAACAAACATTAAAAACAGGAAGTGTAATGAAGCTCCTTTTATTTATCATTTTCTGTAGGGAAATTATGTAGTTGAGTATGCTAAGTGGTTGAAATGAGAACTGGGAGTACTGACCCCTGGATTGCCACAAGAGTATTTTGTGACACTGGCAAGCTACATGAACATCTGTAAAAAATGTTTTGTTTTTTTCTCTTCACAGACTCAACTCTTGAGCTGTAAGTAGGGGAAAAGCTAGTAGGTATTTCATAAATACTGGTTCTGAAAGTGGTTGTTATGGGAGACAACTAGTGGTTGAAAGGGAGGTATTTTAAATGCAAAATGATATGTAAATGTTTAACACCACAGTAGAATCTACTTCTGAAAATACTGCATATTTTATGAAAGAAATAGATTAGGGAAAAATACTATCATAGTTGGTCTTTAGCCAGCCAAAGCAATGGAAAAATTAAAATTTTCCTTTAGTATTCACTTCAAGACAAAAAGGAACATAGAGCTAGATGTTTTAAAATATGTAGTAGACTGTAGTAAAAACATTCTTTTGTAAAATTAAGTTTTACATACTTTTGCTTGTAGTGGTAGATTAAAGTTGTAGTGCTTTAATCTACTAATATGGGAATGAAGGACAAAATGGACAAGATAAACATAATTAAGAAAATGGGAAAGAGACTTACATTTATTTATTTTTTTTTCATTTTCTGCACCTTTACTAGAGATCTTGACAACACTACTTTAAAGTGAACACCTTATCAAAAACTTAACAAAGAGTGATATGTAAATAACGATATGCATGTCGACATAAGTCACATTGCTAACATACTGATTTTTATATCAAATTTATTTCTATATATTTTATCATTGTTCATTTTTGTTCTATTTGCTTTCTTTTCTCAGGTGTAGTACCCAGAGAATTTATACCACCAATTCACCTATGCACCCTCTTCACAGTCCCTTGTACTCTTCCTGCCCTCCCTTTGATCCATTCCCACCCCCTCCTCTGTAGAATATCACTGATTTACAGTTGTCTTTTTATTTTTTATTTTTTCCTAAACCATCTATATTATTCCTCTTAGTGAAACCACCATTATTTTTCTTTTTCCTTCTGACTTATTTCACTGAACATAATCCCTTCTAGCTCCATCCATGTTGCTTCAAATAACATTAGTTTATCTTTTTTTGATTGCTGAATAGTATTCCATCATGTATTTACACCACATCTTCTTGACCCATACGTCTGTTTTGGGGCATATTGATTGATTGCATATCTTACCTGTTATAAGTAATGCTGTAATAAACATTGGGTTGCATACAGTCTTTTGTATTAATGCCTCTGTGTCCTTTGGGTAGATCCCTAACAGTAGAATTGCTGGGTCATATGGTAGCTCCATTTTTAGTAGACTGAGGAAACTCCATTCAGCTTTCCATAGTGGTTGGACTACTTTGCATTCCCATCAGCAGGGTAGGAGACTTCCTTTTTCCCCATATCCTTGTCAACAGTTGTTGTCGCTAGTTTTTTTAATTACGTGCCATTCTTACTGGTATAAGATGATATCTCATTGCATTTCTCTGATTCTGAGAGATGTTGAACATTTTTTCATATGCCCATTAGTTATTTGCATTTCCTCTTCAGAGTAATTCTTCTGCCCATTTTTTAACTGGATTGTTTACTTTTTTTTTTTTTTGAGCCGTGTGAGTTCTTTGTATATCTTCGTGATCAATCCCTCATCAATTGTATGGAGTGCAAAAATTTTCTACCAGTCAGTGGGGTATCCCTTTGTTTTGGTCAATGTCTCTTCTGTTGTACAGATGTTCTTTAATTTGAAAATATAAGCAAAACATGACATGACATACATCTCAGTAAGATCATTAAAGACACATCACCTAAGGCAAAGAATGTGAAGGAAAAGATACACAGCTGGGAATACATCAAATTATAGAAGTATATTTTAAACTTAATATGTTCATGGGTCCTAGCTTCTTTAAAAACAGTTCTATGGTGACAATTCATACACTACCCAACTACTAACCCTTTGAATATGCAAAATTCTATACTTTTCAGTATATTCACAAGGCTGTACAATCATTATCACAGTCTGATTTTAGACATTTTCCACCTAAATAGATCACCTGCCCTATAACAGTCACCCTTTTTTCCAACTCCATTTCTACTCCCTAGGAGCAACTAATTTTGGTTTTGATAAAGTTGTATAAAATAGACATCTATGAAATCATACAATTTGTGTTTGGGTGGAGGAGGTTTCTGATGTTTTGGAAGTACCACCCCACCTCTATCTCTCACAGTTTAATATTTACCCAAGTAGCATAAATATGTACTCTACATGACATCCCCTTTTCAAATTTCAACTATTATCTAATTAGGTCAGGAATATGAGGTGAGAAGAATGGCAGAAAAATTATTCCTGTGAAATTCATTTTCATATGCTGACAACTCCCATGATCCTTTGTAGGACTCCACACAAACTACATAAGACAGCTATATCCACGAGTCCACACTAGTCAATATTTCCAAATCAGCCTTTATTGGAGCCCCCATACAATTCCTGGGCTCCTAAAACCTGTTTTAAAATGACGACATTTGTACTTCTCTTGGTTTTGCTTTTTTCAACCTAATGTTCTTTCAAGTTGATAATTACTTTCCAACAACCTTAAGTAAAGTAGGTTTGGGTCTTTTTCACCTCTCATTCCCCTTTAAAAATAATCCTTTCCAAGATATTACATGTCAACCTAGGTGATAGGCACCCCTAGCTGGAATCAATATCCACTTGTATTAAGGCTATTTACTGACTATTCATTAAAACAGCAGGTCACATCTCTGAGGAATTAAAGTGGTTAAAATTTCCTGAAGGAGCTGAGCAGTTCTAACTTTCAACAGTGTTTGTTTAGTCGTTAAATTATGTTGACTGCAAAGCCTGGTAACCCAATCTCTAGATTGGTACAGAAAGATTTGTTTATTTTGCAAGGACATTGCCTGCATAGTAATTGTAAAAGAAATCCATTTCAGAAATGATACAAATGGTTATAAATGACACCAATGAAATCACCAAGCAGAAAAACTGATGTTGGTTCTTAAATGGGCAAGCAGATCGTTAAACTCTGAATTGGTAGTTCAAATGCATCAGTGCTACCAAGTGTTGTATCAGGTATATTACTGAATATACAGAAAGGATTAAAGATAATATAGTTATTATGAACTAACTCCTACAAGTAAAGTTGGGCTAATATCTGCCACTGCCTTTATAAAAAATGCTTATTCCAAGATACCTGTAAAAATTAACGTTCAGGCCCTCCCTGGTGGCATAGTGGGTAAAAGCACAGCACTAAGAAGCTAAAGCCACTTCAGCATGAGTTTGATCCCCGCTTACCCCAGAGGTGATCCACATGGTATGGCAGACCTCTCCTGACCTGCCTGCTGCTCCCCTCAGCAGTGTACTTCACAGTCAGCCTGTTCTGCTCCCTGCTCTGTCTCTGGTGAATCCTCTCACCGCCCCTGAGCCTCTGGCCTATACCCCAGTTCTGTACAAATAAATAAATAAATATTAAAAAAAATTGATGTTCAATGGCAATGCTTTATATTTCTATATTTTTTAAATTCTGTGAGGTCAAGTTAGCTGTGGTTGATAAATGTTTATTTTAAATTAACTGTATATTTATTACATTATAATAAATGTATTTCTTTTTCATGTGGCCCTCTTTGTTATTACTTAATATTTTGCGCCATATAGAAAAAAGCTATCAATGCTAACAGTATTGCAGACAGCAGTGATATTGTTTTTTCTATTTTCTATGCTTATGTGGAAACATTCTTTAAAGTATCAATATTCACTGCTCATGTACGCACAAGTAGCCAGTAAATTTAATGGCAGAAAAGACAAATATTTGTGAAATACATAGTAAAATCAAAGTCATACTTTGCAAACATGCTCTAGAAATAGAAAGATCTGAAATGTTGAGACAGGCTTTGTTTAGCCTCTCAGATATGTTTGAACCAAGATTTTAAATGAAGTCTTCATGTATTTTTTTAGATCAATCAGTAAAAATATAGCCTAAGACATATATGTGGTTTTAAATTGGAAGTTACATTAAAAGAAGATAAAAATAAAAAAATTAACAATTTTGCCACCTATGTAAAGTGTTCTTTTTTGTAAAAAATCCGTGCTCTTTCCAAACTAAGATGCTATTAAAAGCCGTTCAATAATTTAGAGACATAGAATTCTTATCTCAGCCAAGTTTATCTATTTTTCAAAATTTAAAGAGCTTGTTTCATTTATTCTTCTTATTGAAAGGAAATGTCAAGTTTGTGGGAAATTTGTTGAAGATATTTCTTCATTTTGTCCACTTTAATATGATTTAAATATTTTACATAGCAAAAAAAAGGGCTATTCCCTTTTCTCTGTCCAAGTAATTTGCAACCACCATTCTTCATGAAATCTGTGACATATCTTATTCTGGTCTTTCTTTCTCTTTACCATTCTGACAGTAACATCTTCACTCAATGCAACATGCAGTAATTCTTTATTTCAAACTGAAGAGTCGTCCCATACTTATTTTTCTGACTAATGTAATAATTGAAAGATTTATAATAATAATTAATATAATTAACATATTGTCGGACCGAGACCAGGACTTTGACTCCTATGCCTGTTGAGTATGAAGCACACCTGAATCCCTTCCCCCACTCTCTTTCCCTTCCTGCTCAGCAAGCTTTGGCGCCAAAGGGACAAAGAGATGACGATGGATCCCTCCCCTCAAACCCATTGGCCTTTAAGACATTAGACCACCAGATCATCCCCGCCCGTACCTTCTGTGCCGCCCTCAGGTATATATATATATATATGACTGTTGTAAGAATAAATCTCTCTCGCACGTGTCTCCATCTTTGCCTTCTTCCTCACGCTGTCCCTGGGGCTCTACCCCCTCACCTTGCTGGTCAAGGCCCCCCACAACATATAACAATTCAATTGCAAATTATGTAGTCATTACTGCACAAAGGTGAATAAGGGTGCCACTGTTTTATGCAAAATTACACTCAAGCCATATTGATCCATTGAGAGTGACTAGATGCCCACACTGAGCCACACACCACAGTAAAACAGTAAAACAAATAGCAACTCATACAATGCAGCAGTTAAAATGAAAGGTAATACCACCAAAACAATGATTATGTTTAATCAAAAAAAAAAAAAAACTTACAGCACTTCAGTTTCAGATTTTTAATTTAGTTAATGCTTTTTTAATATATAAAGTGTTCTTCATCATACTGGTTAGTGGTTGCTATAGTTCTAGAAAAATGGTCACCAGATCTTACTAATTACAGAGAGTTACAGACTGCACAGAGATACTAATGTTGATAGGCATCTCTTCTATGTAGATCTAAATGTTTCCTCTATTCACAAAAAGCATACTTATCAGAGCTGGTAGCTGCCAATTCTCTTGGTGGACAAGTTGCAGGGGTATCTAGGAAGTTTGGTCTATCAAGATGTTGATGTGGGACATGAAATGCTGCTGGTGATGAAGTTTATGGGAAACTGCCTCTCTGCGTGATTGCTGTGATTGCTGCTTCAGTTGGCCAATCCCCAGAGATCTAGTTAGGCAACTGCAGAGGCGCCTGAAGGTCAACTGGGCCAGAGATGCGATGGTGAATAGGGAACAGTGAGGATAAGCTGGAAAGTCCCTCACATCAGGTCTATAACCATATCTCAGCACCCAACCCTTCAGAGCACATGCTACTGCTTTCACTTTCACCTTCAAAGTACATTTCACTTTCTCCTTTGGTCAACTCTAACCCAAGACCACAGAAAGAAGGGGATTTAGAGAAAAATAGATTTCAGATTAACCAAGCTGATATAGTATGAAAGATGATAAACACTGTGCTCAAAAAAATCCCAGTTTTAACTAGTGACAGGATCTCTACATACAATTATAGCAAAGTATATCACTTATACTTTTCCATATTTGAAAAAGACTAAAAATTACATTTTTCCACTTACTGTATAAGTTGATTCAGGCTTTGCTGATCATGGAGAAGATTCTGCTGGAAGGACTGAATTGAAGGAAGAGAGATTCTTACATAATTTTAGCCAGCCCTTAGTCAGGACACTATTATTGAAAAATGAGCATCACTGATTTTTTAAATAATGGTGTCCTGACTGACTAAATCAGTACCTGTCTGGAGATATATGAACTACTTCTTACAAATTATCTTCAGAATCCATATCTGTTTACATTTTTCTAGATCTACTTCAGCAACTCAAAAAGTACAAATGACTTGTGCTTGCTCTTCAGAAGATATTTGTGTTGCAGTAAATAGTGAGCTCTTTTTCTATTGTACACAAACAAACTTATAAGATAGCTCAATAGCAAAGGTCAATTTGCTTTTTTTTTTTTTTTGCCTTTTGTTCTGTTTTAATATTACTGCTTTCAGTGTTTTTCTCCAGCAAAAAAAAAAAAAAAAAGACTCCCTCTAAAAAGACATCTCCATAGGGCTGATGCCAAGGAAAGGAGAAGGAACGTGAACGAAAGCTGACACCACTTAGCTCTCCACCACGAGAAGCTGTGACCAGTGCTCTCTGCCCTGCTCACCACAACCACATGTCTCCTGGGACCCCAACTCTGAGGAGAGCACAAAGAATATTCCAATTGTGAGCACAATGTCCCAAGGCTTTTCATTGACCATACAATGTTCTCAACATTCCCAGCAGGGAGCAGAACAAGAAACTACTTAGCAGCATGATTGGATAATTTCTTAAGGAAAAGGAAAGATGACCAAGAATGGGAGCTCTAAGTCCAGAGGAAGAATATAAAAACGCACAGAAAGCTGCTCCCAGGGAGCAGACAAGGTCCCCAGCTAGAGCTGTCAACACGTGCCTACCTAAGATTTCCAAACTGCTTGGACCTGGTGTGTGCTGATGTCTCCTGTAATGTTGCCGGCCAGCCTGGACTCTAGCCAGTAGGAGAGTATATTGTGGATACTAGCCACATTCCACCATTGTATGCTGGGCGTATGTCTGCTCATTCGCAGGTCTTCAAAGAAATCACAATCAACTTAGCTTTAGCTAAAATTGATCAGATGTCAGGACTATGGACCTCCAACCTGAGCCTAAACCCATCATGATTTGAGACTTTGGGACATTTTGGCAGGGACAAGTTGGTTTCTATTTGTTGCTAGGTAAACAACGAGGCCCTCAGTTTGAGGTGATTCCAATGCTTTTGCAGCCTACATATGCAAATCTAAACCTAAACCTGTATAAACCTCACGGTTAAGGAATGGAAACCTAAGAACAACCAATCAATTACAAAGAGCCAACTAGGTTTGTCCAAACAAAACAAATGTTTAAACTATAGCCAATCAAATAATGTCCTTATCTGTTTCGGCATCTTCTCTATGAAAGTCTTTCCTGGAGCTCGTAGGCATGGTGCACTGCTAAAACTTGCAGTTTAGTACCACCCAATTTAAAGCGGTATTTCTTCAAATACACTCTTAAAATTTTAATATGTTTCATATTATTTTTTAATTTTGGAGAGATTCTGATCATCATCAATGTATTATAGGTATATTGGATTTTCATCCAGAGGGCAGGTGGAAAGCTAGAGAAATACTCTAGTAAAAATAAGTTATTCTCTTTCTATTAGGATGTGCGTTGACTGAAGGTAACTGACTCTGGAGAAACAGAACAAGTTTTTGAAGATGGACAGGATGTAAGGACTTAAAGGAACGCAGCATTTTAGGATGACACTATTTTAGTTTATACCTAGCACAACTGAGGACATGGTGATCCCATTTACTGAGATATAGGGAATAGGAAAGGATTGTGGAGGAACAGAAAGAATTCAATTTTAGATAATGAGTTTAGATTCTGTGGAACATTCAGGCAGCAATATCCAAAACATGATTACATTCAGAGGAGGTATGAGCTATACACTGAGGTTTTTAATCAAAATATTATATAAGAAATGGACCAGTGGAAATGACTACTAAAGGCAAAAGATATTGTGCAGCATGGTAGAAGAATTAAGTCTGCAACTGAACTCTGATATATATTAGGACATGAGAATAACACAGAAAAAATCAACAAAGAACAGAAATGAGCAGTCAGGGACATAAGCAGAAAGTTCTAAGATGGTGGCATCCAGGGAAGGCAAAGTGTTTTATAAAAGTGACAGGGACAAGTTTCTTTATTGCCAGAGGAAGAGAGAGGATGTAATATTCAAAAAGAGGGTACAAGGAACAACATTAAACAGGAAGTGAAATAAATTTTCTAAGTTGATAAGAGAATCAAATGGAAGAGGTGCAGGAAAATGTATTTGATAGCTTTTTAATTTCACCACTAAACAAGCTTCATTGCTATAATTTGACAATTAAGGAGGAGGGAGGGGATGCAGGTGCAGCAAAGCAAAGGTAAATACAGATAATGTATTTACAGATTCATTACAAATAAATACAGATAGTGTCAGAGTCATTTTCCTAGAGAAAACTAGGAAGACAGACAACCAATCAAGAAATTTGAAAGGTGAGTTGGAGAACGTGTGGAGGCTGGAAGTGTATTGTTTTACCCAATGATAGAGAAAATTAAGAAATATTGATTGTGCTTGGTAATGCACAGGTTGACTGTACTCTCACAAGGGTGGTCTTAGTAGAGAGTTGACATTAGACCGGGGAGAACAGATCCTGGAATCTGAATACTGGGTTCTAAACTATCCAGTTGTGTGACTATGAGAAAAATTTTCACTTTATTCCTTCGGGCTTTTTTTAAGATATAAATTGAGAATAAAATACCAACTTACGTAATTGTGAGAAATAAACTACAAGGTATATTTATAAAGATTAGAATAGTGCTGGGCATATAGCTAGTGCTCAAATATGTTAGCTGTTTTTTATCAGTATTGATCTTCAAGTTAGTATTTGTGTTAGTATGGAATTAGTATGTACGAATAAATAATTTTAAGTAGGAATTAGTATGGAATTACCTTTTTTTGGTGGGAAGTGCTAGAACATAAAATATAACCTTGGAAGGATGAGAAATTACTAAAAAGTGTCTGGTACTTTGAGGTAAAGGAAAGTTTCTGGGGGGCTTGAGCTCAACCCTTAGGCTTAAGATTAGATTGAGTATGAATAACTGTCTGAATATGAGTTTGATGGAAAGACAGGAAGTTATGATCAGATACTGAAATTAGTTATACCAAATGAAAAGACTTTCCAGGTCTTGACATGTCAAGTTCAAGGTGTGGTTCTGCAAGTGGGTAATTTAATGGAGAGAAACTGAAAGTAAAGATGTGGAAAGTATTGAAAGTAATATCTACATAAGACTCTGCAACCCCTCAGGAATATCTACATAAGACTCTGCAACCCCTCAGGAGGGTAGCAGGATCTGTATGCCTACTGAAAATATTGCTTCTAGAAATGCAGACTGGTGTTTTAAAACATATCAGTGCTCAAATTTATTATGATTTTAATAATTAATACAATCATACACTTGGGTTAAAGCATTTTACTAGAGAGGGACTTCATACATATTTTATAGGATTTAAATTTTTAACTAATCTGTTACTCTACTCAGCTTATTAAGAATGTTTTTAAGTCCTTGAGAGTTGACTGTTTAGTCTTGCCTAATAATGCATTGCAATGTTTGCTTTTATGGACAGGAATTTGCACTGAATACTTGCAGTGTTTATCATGCTTATTGTGTGATAATTTTATCCCAGGTGCTAAGTATGCACCAGAACATAGCTGACCTCTATCCTCACAGGACATAGGTTCAGTAGAGAAGATAGACATAACCATAAAACTAATAAGCATGTGACCTTTAGAAGGTGATAGATGTGATGAAAGAGGAAATGAGAACTGAGTATGGAAAAATACAGAAGAGATCAGTAAAGTCAAGTTTTAGAATGGGATGACTCAAGTGGGCTTCGGGTGTGAAATGCCATTTAACAGACATCTGAAAGAGTCCTTGCCGCATTCCAAAGAAAACTCCAGTAGGTAATGGTCCTGTACTTTATTGATGGATTTCTTATACCTCACTTTCTTTTACACAGGGTAATCTTGATAAAAATCAGCACATGAAAATTAAAAATGTCTTCATTTTAATTAGCCAGAAATAGCTTATGTACACAAATTCATATGCAGAATAACTCAAACCCCATTTCTTGCCATTTGCTTCTCTATTGAAGTCCAGAGAAAATGGTTCATAAGTGTGCAAACTAAATAGTATTTTCAATCATTTGGTATAAACTTAAATAAAATGTTATCATAAGAATGAATTTTATAGAAGTTAAAATTCATACTCACTGTTTCGCTGATAAGAGAATTGTGAAATTCATGACACTTTTATAATTAGTTTTAAAATCATGCATCTGGAATATACAGCAAAAATCAAACACTTTTGTTCTTTGTTTAATTTTATTTGGGTTTTTATGTTTTGGATTTTTTTCTCACACACATTTACTAGATACTATGCAGAAATTGTAAGCATCCATGGTGCCCACTAAAAGGGTTATGGAATTTCTAACAAGAGGAAAAGGAAGAATAGAGTTTAAAAATTAAAATTTTGATAAGAAACAGACATATACTTAGTAGCTTCGGGTAATGTCATAAAATATTAATCACATACTTCCTGGTTCTGAATCTAATTTTAGTTAATTTAGAAAAGTCATTAGAAACAAATCCAGATACCTTTGATGTCTTCCCAATGAAATAATGATATTTCCTTTTTATTTTTATTTATAGTCTTCCTTTTGCTGTAGTTCCTTGTGAGTTCAAATTACATATACAGCTCTTTTTCTGTAAAAATAAGATCACTGCACCACAATGCTCTGCAGTTTGCTTTCCAAATTTCATTTCAAAGAGCCTTCCTTTATCTAACAAATTATGTGGGAAAGGTTAAAAAGATTCACCACCACCATTCAATGCTCTGTATATACATTAGATATTTCTCCCATTTCACAAATTTAATTTCTATCCAAGGCACAAGCACCATTTTTTTATGAACGCTTCAAACTGACATTGCATATTTCAGAAGACTGCTACTGTATCATTTTTTAAATATGTGAGCACACAATACTCTTTTCTAATTTCATTTCCCCCTATAGATATCACTTACTCATTTGTGAAAAGATGTTCATTTAAGCATTGCTTGTAAGATGGAAACAATTTAGAGCTTCATCACACAGTACAGTTCAAATAAATTATGACAGGCATACAGCAGAAAAACGTAACTATTAAAGTAAAGCAGATATTTGTGGACTAGATCTCAAAGGTTTCTATCATTTATGAAATAACATCTACTTACCAATATTGATTATCCCCTAAGATTATTAAAGTCATAGAGCTATTTTAAGTTTGGAAGAATAACATAAGCATACAACTTTTACCTGAGGAATATGCATTTTTTTTGCCAAATGTCACTAATTGGTAATTATTTGAAATAGAACCTTTATTATTTATTAAATCTCATTTAAATGAGTTTCTGACTACTATATTTGGTTCCATTTATTGATATATCTAAAAAAAAGCATTCTAAATGTAAGTTTAAAGTTTATTTTCCAAATAAACATTAAAAGAGAATCATCAAATTCTCATAAAACTATCACAGATAAATTAATTTGGAGAGCTATAGCACATTTACAGGGGTTTCCAATATGTTAATATATTAAACAGAAAATGTAATTTGATTTAGTAAAGACATCTTTCTTTCATAAAGCTATAGACTTAAAATGATTTATATTTACATTCCCTAGTTTGTCTTAAATTTATTCCAGTATATTTTATCTTTTGATTTGCTTTTTGTAAGAAGATAACTTCTTACATCTTTGCAGCTTCTCTTCATTAATTTTTTTCAAATATTTTTATTTATTTATGCATACAGAACTGGTGTACAGTCCAGAGGTGCAGGGGCAGTTAGAGGAGTCACCAGAGACAGAGTGGGGAGCAGAACAGGTAGACCAATGAAGTACACTGCTGAGGGGACAGCAGAGAAGCAGGAGAGGTGTGCCCTACCATGTGGGTCACCTCCAGGGCTGGGGATCAAACTCGCACTGAAAAGGTTGTCGCTAGCTTGCAGTGCTACGCTTTAACCCATTGCGCCACCAGGGAGGACCAATTTTTGCAGCTCCTAATGCCTTGTTTTGTTGTGAATATGAACACTACTGATTATTATGTCAACTTATAACGAGAAATTTTAGTGAAAATATCTTTTCTTTCACATTTTTCATTTAAAACTGTTTCTTTAGATTTGCCTGGGTAAATATTCTATCAACAGTAAAAAAACAAGTACGTTGTCACTTCCTTTCTCAGGTTTAGCTATGATTTCCTCTAACATAATTAATGAGAACTTATACAAAACAGTATTAAATAGTGGTGAAAGAGAATTACATTTCTTTGAGACCTGAATAACAATGAATTTATATCATTGAGGGTGACTCTTATTTTAGTTTGAAACAATCTATTTCTATAAAAACAGAGCAGAGGGCCCTCCCTGGTGGCGCAGCGGGTTAAAGCACTGCACTGAGAAGCTAAAGCCACTTCTGCATGAGTTCGATTCCCGCCTGCCCCGGAGGTGACCACATGGCGTGGCAGACCTCTCCTGACCCGCCCACTGCTCCCCTCAGCAGTGTACTTCGTTGATCTGTCTGTTCTGCTCCCCACTCTGTCCCTGGTGAATCCTGTCACCCTCCGCATCTCTGGCCTATACCCCAGCTCTGTATGAATAAATAAATAAATCTTTTTAAAAAAAAAAAAAAGAGCAGAAATTTATAAAAGTCCAAAAAAAATGTCAAATAATCGATGAAATCAAGATGGTTCCTTGAAAGAAAAAGGCAAAATAAACAAGTTTCTAGCTAGATTCACAAAGAAAAATTGTAAAAAACAAATAGATTTAGAAATAAAAAATAAAGTTACAAAACAGACTTCTCAAAAATAGAGGATCATGACACAACTATGAACATCTTCATGTGAACAAGTAAAATGGAAGGTCTGAAAGAAATGGACAAATTCTTAGAAGCATACACTCTGACAAGACTGAATCAGGAAGGAATAGAAAACCTGGACAGACCAATCACATGCAAGGAAACTGAAACAATATCAAAAGACTTTCACAAAAGGAAAGCCCAAGACCAAATGGTTTCACTAGTGGTTTAGTTTTACCCAGCTTTCAAAGATAAACTTTTACCTATCCTTCTCAAACTCCTCCAAAAAATTGAGGAAGAAGGAATATTCCCAGTCATGTTCTATGAAACCATTGTTACTCTGTTAGCAAAAGCAGACAATGCTATCACACACACACACACACACACAAACACAAAGAAGAAAACAAACAAACAAAAAACCCTAAAGGCTGATTTTCCTGATGAACATAGATGCAAAAACCTCAACAAAATCTTAGCAAACTGAATTCAACAGCACATTGAAAGGCTCACATGCCATGACCAAGTGGAATTCTTTCCAGGCCACAAGAATAGTTCAACACTTAAAAAGCAATCAATAGTTCCTTACCACAACAAAAGGAAAGCTAAAAACCATATGATTAAGTCAAGAGATGCCAAGAAAACAACTGACAAGATTCAACATCCATTTATGAGAAAAATTCCAAAATGGGTATATAAGGAAGATGCCTCAACATAACAAAGACCAATATATGTTAAATGCACAGTCAATTTCATATTCAGTGGAGAAAGAATGAATGCTTTTTCTCTAAGTTGAAGGAAGTTTGGGATATAAGTGAGATGAGGCACATAGAGGAGATACTGAAGAGCTGGCAGCGTTCTCTTTGTTGCCATGTGCTGTAGTTTTGAGGACAAACTCCTCAAAATAACTGACAAACCTCACCCTATTTTGCTGTGATATTCTTTGCCTGTTGCTTTTTTCATTACCAAAAAGTTATACCTTATTTCATAAACGCACAGAATACTTAAAGTGCATTAATAATCACCTAATTTTGATCTGTCTCCTAGCTTGACTTTTTTTTTTTTCCATTGTTGCTACTCAAAATATGGTATGAGGACTAAGTTGGCATGATATCCACCCCCTGGGAACTATTTAGAAATATATAGTGTCTCATTGCCTACCACAGACCTATTGAATCAGAATCTACATGTAAGTAAAATTTCCAACTGGTTCATATTTGTAATAAAATTTGAGAAGCTATATTCAATAGTATTCTCAGCAGATTGTTACTTGGCTACTTTTAGTTATATTAAATTCAATTACTTTGTTTTCCCAAATCTTCTAGTTATTAAACTTCTCTCTTTTTAAGATGAATTAAAAAATTGTTTTCTGCAATGTCCAGTCCTCAAAAGAAGTCTAGCATCATTTTGGTCTTCTCCACATAGAATGCTCTCAAATTTCAAAATAGTCTTCTATTGTGCAAGTCAGGCACCCAACTTGCTTCTGCTATCCCTTGTTTGATCTGTTTTCAAGACTTTTACACAATCTTATTATATTATGTGAAGAACAAAATCCTTCTAAATTGTGACTGCCCAAATTGTGTATCCAATTATAGAATTCACATGGCCAGTGTGCAGTGTGACCCAAAGACAAGTCAAACATTCAACAGTGTGTATATAAGAAGAGCTCATCTTTACTATCCACATTTAAAAACAGAAAAATCTGAGATGAGAGAAACAATAAATGTCAAAATCACATGTCTTTATTAACCATGAGCTAGGAGATATCTCCTATTCAGAGGCTTACTTCCCCTGAATCTTTAGATCATGACAAGTTTGGAGATAATTAAAATTTTAGAAAATTTGCAAAAGAACTTGCAAGCTTAGATTCACCATTGCTTTACACATGATTGACTTATTGTATAAATATAAATTTCTAAAATTACTTAGGCTATCTAATCTTACCATATGTATAAGATATATATATGTATATGCATATACCCACATATGTGTGTATACATGTGTACTTCCTTACCAAAATATAGTCAAGCATGCATCAATTATATTGTCAATAGGAACCCTGCCTTTCTCCTTTTTGAAATTTTATTCTGGGAATTCTACATGCAAACTTAGGGCAACATTTCCCAACCAAGTTTTAGCAGAGATGCATAGAATAATATATGAAACATATTGATCTTTTCTTCTGATATACTTACAGTAAATGTATCCTGTTCTTTTATTTAATAACCAGCTTTTTAGTTTGTATCTTATCTCTAATGAATGAATTATTATATGTGTTGATTGCACTTCTATCTAGAAGTCAGCAAAAGAGGGACGAGGAGTTGGTTATAGGAGCATCAAAGTAAACATACCATTCAGTGAATAACTACTCTGCATCAGGCACTACAGATAATGAGATTAATAAATTGTAGTCCTGTGTTTAACAAACTCATAGCTTAACTTTTAAGAGAACTATATAAATTAAAAAATTACTTGTGAATTATACATTATACAATGTTCAAAATTCAATGCAGCAGGGAAGGTGGTTCATTTAACATGGGGAGCTTATGGTCATAACTATTAATCAGCAATAGTAGTATACTTTTTCCTTATGATTATAAGTTATTTTGTAATACAAGTGGACTATGAGTACAAGGCATCCAGGGAAAATTAAATTTGAATTCTGAGTCCACCAAACTCTAAGTTCAGGACCTGAGTTAAAGGCCTCCTTTTCCTTATCAGCACAACAGAGGTAATCATGCCTAGAATGGAGGTTGTGCAGAAGATCTGCTATATTTAGCATGGCACTTAATACATGGTAGTTACTTAAAACAAAAGTAGACAGGGCCCTCTCTGGTGGTGCAGCGGGTTAAAGCACTGCACTACAAAGCTTAAGCCACTTCCTCATGAGTTCAATTCCCACCTGCCCCGGAGGAGTCCACATGGCGAGGCAGACCTGCCTGTTCTGCTCCCCACTCTGTCTCTGGTGAATCCTCTCATCCCCCGCATCTCTGGCCTGTACCCCAGTTCCATATGAATAAATAAATAAATCTTTAAAAAAAAACACAAAAGTAGACAGTGCTAGTTATGATAAGAGACATAAACATGCAAATAAGTAGAAGAAATGAGGGAATTGAATTTCATCAAGTGATGATTTTGAAACCAAGAGCTTTGCTGAGACCAGTTTCTTTTCAGAGATAACCTATGTTATCAGATACAATTTAAATGCCTTATTTTGTGATAAAGACACAATACTTTTTCTTTGCCATTCAAACTTATTAGAGAACTCTGGGAAAGTGAAAAGAGGTAGGACATAGCTAGGCTGCATTGCAACTGGGGTCTCTCAGATGGACCGCACGGGAAGTTACAGGAGAGTGGTCAGTTTCTATTCAAGTCCATCTGTGACCATAAATGGCTCGTGGCCAAGTAATCTCTTTGTTCTGGGCCACCAAACAATGGAAATTAGATTATTAAGAATGTAGGGTACTTGAATAACAAGAGTGGGCAGCATTCTAAATCAGTTTAATATTGAGCTCAATTAAAGAAAAGCCAAGCATTTGTGTCACCCGTAAATTTGGTCTAGAAATACTGCTGCAATTTTCTCTGTTGCTAGTCCAATGTGAACATTATGGTGTGTTATTAAACTTGCAGCTTGACACACTGATAGTTTCTCCTATAAATGTGATTTAGAATGTTTATAAAAGAGGGTTGTTGAGAAGTCTTATTCAGTCTATTTTTGCTTAGCTCAAGCATTAATGAAAACAATAGCAATTCAAGCCTACAAGATCAAGAAGTTATTGCCCAGCAGCTGTCAGCATCATGAGGATGCAGAAACTACTGCAAAATTTAAGTCATTACTGAAAACATAGGCAGTTGTTTGGGTTGATTTCAAATTATGCTAATAAGCCAGCTATAACAAAACTCCCCCTCGCCCTCATTAATTCAGTCATTAATTTAAACTTGCATACCCCTATGTTCCTTGCTTAGAGTTTTCATGCTACTTCTCTTTGAAAACAGACCAGACTACATGACAGAGATCAGAAATGTGAAAAAGAAATAAATTCAGAATGTACAATATTAAAAATAAACCCAGTTACATAATTAATTCAGTTTTGAGGCACAGGATAAATATTAAGAGATTCATCACGCTAATATCAGAAAGAACAGACTTATAAAATTTTCTTTGACAAAGACGATACAACATAAACATCACTTTCTCTTTAGTTTTCACTAAATCATGTTTTCAAAACCCACTAAAACATCAGTAAATTTTCACTAACCTCTAACACCTAGTTTTTCTTAAAATAAAACCAGGAATTTTTTTTTAATATTCTAGGAATATTTTACTATGAAGGTTTTTTTTTTTTCATTAGTATGAAACCCAGAAACTACATCTTTACAAAATCAGCAAAAGCACAACCAAACAAAAATACTTTACCTTACTTTGCTCCTCCCCCATGCAGCAATTAGCCACAGTTGATTACTTAGGGTTCATACTTCCAAAATATACATATATTTGTTTATCACATCAATTCAATTACAGGGGCATTTTGTTTCAAATGTTAGAGGAACATGTTTTTAACAAAAAAAACATGGGGAAAACAAGTTTCAAAATCTGAATTTGCTTATTGTATACACAATTGCAGATTATATCATGAGGGTGGAGACAGGCAGAGGAAGATACTTTTTTGAAACAATATTAAGTTATAGGTATCAGTAAAATACACCCTCCTTGGAAAGGAGGTATCCTTGGAAAAAGGACCCAAGGTTTCTTTGGAAAAAGTGTAACCTGATTTGATTCTTAACTGTAAGAAAAGTAGTGATCAAAAGGAAATCTGAAAAGATCCTCTATCGAGAGAATGCTCAGGAGAGTAAAATCACATGTTGATAAGTTCCTAGAAGAGAGAATCAAATATTGGACATAATAAGATAGAGTCAACGACTTGAGACTATTAGATCTTCTCTTTATGAAAAATGATAGAATTGACCAATAATAAATTCATGTCTATAAATATAGCAATTTCAGATTTCTAGCTATCTCCAAATAGTGATTCCAAATGTCAGGTTAGCTTCATTAGACAGATCTGCATAGTGTCTTCAAATTCCAGACTTCTAGATTCACTTGAACTTTTGATCAAAGAGGTCTAGCTTAGGACTCAGAAAACTGTTTTCAAAGTCATCTAAATACACTGACATGTAAGTGAACTTTAGAACTGAAAACCTATGCTTAGCAAAGTACTAATTTGCTGGAAAGGATCCATCTGATAGTAATTTAGTCATGATCATAGTTTAAGAAAACTTTGTAACACACATCTGCATTCTACAAGTCTCATCTGATCCCAAGACTCACTAGTTCATAAACAGCATGACACTGAGGATGATGCCAATCTGACTCATCATTTTTCTCTCAAGACCTAACATTGGTACTACATAGTCAATACATATTTGATGAACAATTGAGCAAACCACTGAATTTAACATTATATTGAATTTCTAAATAGCCTCCTCATGCCACCCAAAAGGGTCATCAAAACCAGCATTATTCCACTTATAATTTAATCAATCTATAAAGCAGCAAATATTTAATGAAAGTATACTATGTGACAGGCCTTTTGTGATACCCTAACATGGCATCATAAAATATCCTCATTCACCAAGTCTCTACCCCTAACTAGTGCTTATTTCTAGTGAAATTATGAAGTATTTTGAATCTTTAAAAGGAGAGGCATTCTTTGAGGACTTGTTTCTTTGAAAATATAATCATATGGAACAGCAAATCACAGAAGTCACATCCCAGACATTTCATGGGAACTGGTTCATTTTCCCCATGATCTGAGAGGGGTTGAAAGTCCTGTTTCTTATAATGACAATTGCAGTGGATTATATCAGAAGCAAAATTTTCAAATTCATATCCTCTTTACCAAAATATTGTATATTTCCTACCAGCTTTTTTTTTTCAACATAGGATTAAGAAAAATATCACGACTTTACACACACATATATGCATATTTTTCTATCCATGCATGTGGAACTTGTTGCACATTAAAATTGAAAAGGAGACCAAGGAAAGGTTCACTTAGGTAAGCAGAATAATATGGAATTGCAAATGACAGGAACAGTCAAATCAGATCAGAAACTAATTTCAATCTACTTCCTATCTCTGAAGTACTATCATGGGAGAATACTAGAAATAGACCTAGAATCTTATTACTATGGAAAGAAGATGAAACAGTTCCTCCTTGCTTTTTTAGATAATTCTTTCAGAAATACCTCTGCCACTAAAATTTCAGACTTTTCTCCAGGTTTTTAAGTTATTTCATACTAACATATTCTTTAAAGCCATCCTGTTTATCACTTTAGCCATTTTGTGGGGCCCACTCCCCAGGCCCAAGCCAGCAGGGTCTAAAAAATGGGCATGAGCAGATGACTTTGTGAATAAATAAAATCAAATCAGTAGGACTTTTTTTTTTTTTTTAAGATTTATTTATTTGTTCATACAGAACTGGGGTACAGGCCAGAGGCTCAGGGATGGTGAGAGGCTTCACCAGAGACAGTGGGGAGCAGAACAGGCAGATCGACAAAGTACACTGCTGAGGGGAGCAGCAGGCGGGTCAGGAGAGTTCTGCCACACCATGTGGTCACCTCCGGGGCAGGTGGGAATCCAACTCATGCGGAAGTGGCTTTAGCTTCTCAGTGCTGTGCTTTAACCCGCTGCGCCACCAGGGAGGGCCAGTAGGACTTTTTTATGTGCAAGTTTGTGTGAGAATTGAAACATTTTCATTTCCTCTACTTAAGCATGGAGACATTTAAGAATATACTTAATTTATATCCTTGGATATAAAGACTATTTAGTTTTTTAATGGGAGAAATGGGTGCCCTAGAATAATGTTTGACAAAAATGAGACTTATTATGATTAAAGTTTTAGAAAAAGAAATGTTCATGTAGTGAAAACGTAGTGAGCTAGGAAAACATCTTGGGAGGTCTAAGGATTTGTTTGCAATAAGAGATAATAGTGAAAATCCTGCAAATACTTAAACCCTTATTTTTCTTTCAGAATTTTATAACCCAATGAGAACTTTCAGTTATCATTTCAAGCAAATACAGAATAGTTTCCTCACTTTAATCTGGTTAATTACATTAAAAAATCATGTATTGTGTGACAAGTGAACGTAACCTGGGCCATGAAGTGGACATAGCAGATTAAAATTTTATTTTACATATAGGTTGACTTTAGTTTTTTGATTTAGAACTTTCATATTACTAAAACAGTGTTTCTCAGCTATCAAAGAAAATTATGACCCAAACTAGGTGTGCTAGCTTCATTCTGTCTTCAATGGGACATTATGCAGTTATTATTCTACTCTGATTTATGAACACTGAACGAGTACTTGGCCTCTCCTAAATGGCACAGCAACATGCTCTGAAGATCACCAACATTATTAAAAAGTGATGAACAGATATGTCATTTTATAAATGTCATTCCCATTTCATTTTCCAATGCTTATATAGGTTTTAAGCAGGGACTCCGGCTAACTGAATTCTAAAGTAGCTCCTGCTCCATAATTACTTGCAATATATGAACTAGATTTAGGTTGGAACTCTAGACATTGATAAGACTAATGTAAATATGTAGGCCATATCTCCAATAGTTTCAGACCAGCTAGGTAAGGTTAAAATTCATGCTTGGAATTATTTAGAATCTGTTAGTTTATTAATGACACAGTAATGAAATGTAATTTTGAATAACAAATATTATACATTTTTATCAGTAATGGGCACCAGACTTCATGCCAGAAAATCAAACTGTAATTGGAACCACTGGAAAAATAAAACAAATCTAAGTTTTCTCCTCCAAAGAACTATTTTAAAGAACACATAGAGAGTGAGTTAAAGTCCAATATAATCAAAGGTGTCTGAACATGAAAATAGAAGAGATGATTAATCAGCCATTATATTCTACCTAATCCAGGGAGTTTTCTAAAGGTGAATTTCCCAGGGCAGCAGAGGGGAGGTAAGAATTCTGAAAAAGGTGTTGGAAATGTGCTGTAATGGAAACAGGAAAGTTTGCAATGTATGAAAATATGTAAAGTATAAAGTCATCATGCTGTGCTCCTTTTTATTTGTCAAATTAAAAACTAGAAAAAGAAATCTCAGGCTAGCAAATTCACCGGGTTCCTAAGGGTTGTGCTTTTCGTTCAGTCTGTTTCTCTAAGTGGAATCCCTTGGAACAACCTCCTAAACTAGGCAGCCACCAGCTAGTGGGAAACTGATTCACTTCCTAGGCAGGACTGTGAGTAGAGATCTGTAGGTGAGAAAATGCTAAGCCAGTCTTCTGCCCCTGACCTACAATGGGAATATTTGCTTTAGGTTTTCTCTATCTTTTTCCTGAGGTACTTTTCCTTTCCTTGATTACTTACATCTAAAATTATAGTTAAAAATTTTGCTATGCCTTGTGCCTTATTATCAGAAATTTTATAAGTAATGTGCTTTGTAAATCTTGTTTAAAAAGCTAAATTCCTATGTTCGGTATTTAGGCAACTGCTTCAAAAATCTCAAATACAGAGCCCAATTTGATTTAATTTCAAAATATTTTTAAATCATAAGCCTCTAAATGCCCATCTCTATGCAATCAAAATATGTCGTTGTTAGTTTAATGTTCTGGTCTTTTTTTGTTTGTTTTACCTAACAGTGAATAAACATAAAGCTAACTAAGACATATGATATTTCACTGAAATAATGACAGACATTAACTTTCCATTTATTTTATTTGGCTTAAATTTTTTAGTTTGAATAGCTAAAAAAAAGGATAATAGCAAACATAGTAACTTTTGAAAGTCTTCAGAATTGAGATACTCTTCTAGCCGTTCTAAGATAGTTTATAGTTACTAAAAAATATAATCAACTTCATTGATTATTTTATTATAGCTATATAAGTTTTAAATATAGTGAACATCATAGGAATGACTAGATATTTTTTCATCTTACATGTGATAAAAGCAAATTTTCTTGTTTAAAAATGACAAAGCTACATGATTATATCAAATCTTTAATTTAGTTATTAATTAATATTATCAACATGGCAGAATTGGCTCTCTTGCTTTTTTCCCCCTAAGTAAAAATGCTGCTCCAGAAATTACTTCTGCCCTACTGTTACTTCGACTGTGATTTTTTTTTTCTGTTATAGCATCAGCCTATTTTCCTATAATCCTGCAAAGCAAAACATGTGGCAATCAAAATCCAAACATTTTTCAACTATTAATAGAAAAGTTCTGTTTTTTAAAAAGTAGCTTTAAAAGTTTTGTTCCTTCCAGATATAAACCCACAGGTTTATGGGCAGCTAATCTTTGCCAAAGGAGCAAAGGAGATACAATGGAACAAAGAAAGTTTGTTAAGCAAATGGTGCTGGGAAAACTGGGAAGCTACGTGTAAAAAAATGAAACTACATCACTACCTCTCACCATACACAAAAATCAACTCAAAGTGGGTTAAAGACCTAGACATAAGAACAGAAACCATAAAATACCTGGAAGCAAAGATGGGCCAAAAACTACACGACATACAC
>NW_004567106.1:16850849-16960744 GCF_000260355.1 Condylura cristata | reverse complement strand
GGATGGTTTCTCTCATAGCAGGAATATAATGGAACAGGCGAGAAAATAATGATAATGATGAACAGCTATATACCGCAGACATTTTGTAGGGTGGAGTGGGGAATGGCATCAAAAACAGTTGGGCGAGGGAAATGCACTGAACTGTGGTGATGGCACATGGGTGATTTGGTGATGGGATACCCAAGGGGATTGCAACTGAGATGGAAAAATGCACAAAAATATGTAAAAATAAACTATTATAAAATAAAAAAAAAAGTTTTGTTCCTTAGGAAATTCTTTAAAATAAGGAATGTTAACCATTTTTTCTATATTTTTAATATACAAGTATTTCTTGCCAATTTTATAAGAAGAAAGGTATTGGGGGAGTACTTTTACCTCACCAATGACACATCAGGGATTATAGTTATTGACTATGTTTTGTTTCAATGTTGAAGTATATTCATAGGTTTCAATTGGATGAAAGATTTTCAATATATAAGATAGAAACCCAGCCACAGATAACAACTGCAAAATTAAACAAGTGAGACTACAACAAATTGTCAAGCTTCTGAACATCAAAGGAAACTACCAACAAAATGAAAATTTGGCCTTCCTTGGTGGCACAACTGGTTAAAGAACAGCACTGCAAGCAAGTCGCAGCCCCTTCACTGTGATTTGCTCCCCGGCCCTAGAGGTGACCATGTAGCACATCAGACCTCTCCTGACCTGCCCGCTGCTCCCCTCAGCAATGTAGTTTTTTGATCTGCCTGTTCTGCTCCCCACTCTGTCTCTGGTGTATCCTCTCTCCTTCCCTGAACCCTTGGCATATACCCCAGTTCAGTATGCATAAATAAATAAATCTTTAAAAAAATGAAAAGGTAACCTACAGAGGAGGGGAAATATTCACAAACCATACATGTGACAAAAACTTAATATCCAAAATAATATAAAAAACTCCTAAAACTCAATGCCAATAAAATAATGGATTTAAAAATGGGCTAAAGCCTTGAATACATATTTCTCCAAAGATGACATGCAAATGGCAAAAAGATTATGAAAAAATGTCCAACATCACCCATCATATTGAAGCCCAAGTCCAACCACAATGGGCTATCACCTCATATCTGTTACATGGTTATTATCAAAAAAAGCAAAAGATAACTAATGTTTATGACAAATGTAGAAATGGAAATAAACACACTTTTTCTGGGAAAACTAGCAAAAAACTACTGTGGAAAACAGTAGGGAGTTCACTAAAAAAATAAATACAGAGCTATCTGATGACCCAAAAATTCTTTTGTCTGGTTATTTATCAAAAAGGACTGTAATCAGTATCTCATAGAATTATTAGCACTCACATTCATTGCAGTGTTACAATGCCAAGACAAAAGCACAATCTAAATGTCCATTAACAACAGATGAGTAGATTAAGGGAGAGCAGTATGTACATACAACGGAACATGATTTAGCCATACAAGGAAGGAAATCATGCAATATGAGACAATATGGATGACCCTTATACCACACTACATGATATAGCCAGTTACAGGACAATTATTACTTAATTTAACTTATATGAAGTATCTAAAAAAGTCTAACTTGTAAAAGCAAAGATGTATTAATTTTTATCTACAAACTCATAAAGGTGAAGAATAGATTGTTAGTCCCCAGAGGTTTCAGGGAGAGGAAAGTGAGGATTTCCTAATGAGCATGTATAAACTTTTAGTTATACAAGTTGAATAAGCATAGGGGATCTGATGTACAACAGTGTACCTATAGATAGCAATACTGTATGGTAGACTTAAAAGATAAACTATGTTAAATATTGTTACCAAAAATACCCCCCTAAGTTTAAAGTATCTGCATAGTGAAATTTAAAATAAAAAAAGCAAACAGGACCCCAGCACATGACTTCAGTCTTCTTTCTGCCAGTCCTCCCACACATACCACATAACTTCATCCTTTCTTCTCTAACCACAAAAAAAAGTCAGAAAAATTAGAGAAAATGAAAATGGCAAAACTATAACTCTCTTGAAGGTCACAGGAACAAGGAATGTGTTAAATCATTTTTCCTTAAAATTTTCTAACAAAGTAGAAAATTCTAAAGACCCAATGAGGAAATGAAATGCACCAGAGGCCACGGAATAGTCCATCTTGAAATATACTGATCTAAAATTTGAAATTTGTTATTTTATAGTGCTTAATAAATGTGGATTTTGCGTTAATTATGTCATTGTGTACACAGATACATACACAAGTACTTAAATCAACTTGTTTCATGTAACTCCTCATTCATAATCTTTATAAATAGTTTTTTATAGTGACTTATTTTACATATTTCCTACATAATGACTTTAACCCAAAATATATCAAATAAAAATACCTTAAGAATACAATTTTTACTTGAGGCCAACATACTCAATTTACTCATTACTGCAGGCATTAGTCAGAGAATATATGAGAGAAATGTGAAATATGACCCAGGTTTTAATGAGCCCTGATGCTTTTTTTATACAAATACCAAATAATGAGAATAAAATCATTGCACATTAGCTCATATGCACAAGTATTGTTTTCCTATGTTTTAAGAATGTAGTTTTAGCTTTTATATTGCTAAAAAGATAGTCTTTTTTTTTACCCTAGAAAAATGAAAGAGAATGAACACAAGAGCAAATTGCTAAAGAAGAGCTGCTGAATACTTAGATATCACTGCATTTTGAAGTGGCATTTTTTAAAAGCTAAAAATTTGGAGATGAAGAATTTCTGCATGGAATACAGTCTTCAGAATCAGAGGAATTCTATTTTACAAAAAAATTATTCATTTGAAATCAGACCTAAACTCATCCAGCTTAAGTAGTGTGGTATTATGTCCTGGGAGAAAAATGAGTTTGGGTGTACCTTCAAAGGAAGTCTTGGCTGCAAACCAGATATATACTCACAATAACCATTGTCTTCTTCTGCACTTTCACTATTCCAGAGTATTATTGAGATATCACACAACACATTGAGCTCCTCCAGGGAGTCAGGTGTCTGACCTTTGGTTCTCCCAACAGACACTCAGGTTCCTTGAGATTACATAGCTTATGTGAATTGTCTGTTTTATTTCTTATCAAAGTGACTGTCTGGAGTAATGTTTAGTACAAAATGGCTACAATAAATGATTATTATATTGTAATGTACAACTGAAAATTAACTGATGTGTTGAGAAGTATACCCTTTCTCAGGTAAAGTACAATAGCAATCAGTGTTCTTGCACAGAGATGACAGAATATATTTAGGGGCCCCCATACTATAAGTTTGAGTTCTGTGAAAATATAAAATTTTTTATATAAAAATTTGCACCAGTCACGTCTTATATCATTTTATAAAACCAATCTCTCTTTTTTCCTTTCCAGCATCTATTGTAGCCTTATAAACTTTGTTTATTCAACACTGAAAGCTTTTATCTGAATTTCATATAAATGGAAACTTGCTGAAATTTTTATGGAACCACAAAAGACCCTGAATAACCAAAGTTCTCCTCAACCAAAAAGGGGGCAAGCAGAGTATTATTCTTCTAGACTTCAAACCATACTACAAAGACATGGTAATTAAAACAGCATGGTACTGCAGCAAAAACATACAAAGACCAAAACAGAACTTAAAGCCCAGAAGTAAAACTGCATACAGAGGGTCAACTAACCTTTAACAAAGCAGCAAAGGACAAATACTGGAACATGGAAATTCTCTTCAGTAAGTGTTGCTGGGAAAAAAATGAAGCATCACATGCAAAAGAATAAAATTAGAATACTATCTCAACTTAACTCAAAATGAATAAAAGGCTTGGATAAAAGACTTGAAAACCATATAATTTATAGAAGAAAGCAAGAAAGCAAAACACTCCATGACAAAAACTTCAGAAATATTTTTGAGGCCTCATCTCCAGAAGCAAGGAAAGCAAAGGATGTTTGATGTAGCTGGGATTACATCAAGTCAAATGCTTCTGTACAGCAAAAGAGATAAAAATTAAAAGAAGAGATAACCTACTGAATAGAAGAAAATATTTTCACGCCATAATTCTGAAAGGGACTTACATTGAATAACTACAAAGAGCTCACAAAATCTACAAAAACAAATGAAACAACACAGTCAAATAGGCAGTCAAGCTCTATAGACAATTCTCCAAAGAATATATGCAAATGTCCAACAGAAATATGTAAAAACATTCAGCATAATTTATTATCAGAGAAATAGAAGTCAAAACCACAATGAGATGCCACCTCACACTTGTAAGAATGACCCATATTAAACATCAAGTGCTGGTGAGAATGTGGAAATAAAAGGAATGCTCTCCCACTACTGGTGGGAATGTAAACAATGTTCACAATGGGAGTGTGCAGGTTCCTCAGAAAGCTAGAATGGATATGCCATACAACCAAGCAATTCTATTCTTAGGAATATAGCCAAAGAACCCCAAAATACTAATTTGAAAGGGAACCCTCACTTTTATGTTTATTATAATATAATTCAGTATATTCAAGAAATAGAAACAACCCAAATGCCCAGAAGAGATGCATGGATCAAGAATATATGCTATGTACACACATAAACACACACACACACAGTGGAATATTATGAAGCTATTAGAAAAGATAAGCTCGTACTATCTGCAGCAGCATGGATGGAGCTGGAGAGATTATAGTAAGCAAAATAAGTCAGACAGAAAAAGATAACATATCATGGTTTTCTACTTGTTTGTGGAATATAGAGATCTAGGCACCTCTACATATGTAGGGAAACTTCTCTTGCATAGTGAGCCATTCTTAATCAGGAAAGCCACTCCCCAGGGATGGAGTTTCCCATGCTATTTGAAAAATGTGGAAAAAAAAGAACACATCTGGAAATCTGACAGGGGCTGTCTCCTATCTTGCTCAAAGTATAGCTTGTTAGAAATAGTCAGATGTGTCATAAGATGCAGTAAAGAACCCATTTTCTATCTAGGAAACCACCCATGAATCACTTTGTAGGAAAGTATATGTAACCAACACTTAAGCCTGCAGTGTGCTACTTGTGAACTTCTCTTGTGGCACAACACATGGATGTTTCCCACCCGACTACGCTTAAAATATTCTTGCTACTAGGAAACACCCTAGATTTTAGAAGCTCAATGGAATATCCTCCACCTCATTTAGTCATTCCAAACAGTCTGCTGACATCTGAAATTAGAAATAAAAGGCTGAAAGACTTCAAAGAAAGCAAATTCCACTGATATCCTTATTTCCCTGTGGGAAAAAAAAAGAAATTGTATTTCAGCATGTCAGCTGCTCCAGATTCCAAAACAGGCCACATGTTTGTGACAGCTGCTGACACAAGCAATTTCCTCAGATTAAATCTTCCAGTATATTTCATACAGAAACAGCCAAGACTTTGCCTACAGACTGAATTTTAACTTAAAGGATGGTCCCTTTCTGTTCTTTCAGTGTACAAATAAAATAACCAAAGAAATAAATGTTATTAATGAATGTAAGCAACTTCCAGAATGTGAATGAAATACACAATAAAAATCAGTGCTGAAAATGAGTTTTGAGACTGTCACAATTTACATTCTGAAAAATAATTGAAAACTCCATTGAGAGTTCATAACTAGCATCTATGATACTATGAGTCTTAGGAATTCACCTCCCATATAGTGCCCTTACTGCTCATAACTCATACTAGTCAAGCACATGAAGATGGAAGATTCCATTTTTAAGAGATATATTAAAACTTGTAAATAGCACCAAGTGGTTTGTTGAAATACATATACTGGATATGATTTTAGGAGATTCCCTCTGTTCTGGAAGTCTGAAAATACTTTTATATAATTAATAGAAAAAAGTGCTACTCCCCAGAGAAGCCTAGATGCCCAGGGCAATAGAAGCATGATTGCCAAAAATGGGGAGCTCTGAAGCACATCTTCCAGGAAGAAGACAACAGTTCTTTTTAGCACAGTCACCCTGCCCTGGAGAAGGAACAAAGCAGCTCAGGTGGTGACCTCCTCAGAATTAGCCTTTCCCTTTCCTCTGCCAGAGATAATCTGCATTTCTGTTGGATGACAACAGCCTGAGAAAGGATCATTGTCCTCCCTACTTTGGTTTCATATCCACACTCTCACTGAATTCTTTTTCGTAGAAAGAAAGTAGTCATGGACCTCACTGGTGGCACAATGGGATAGGACGCAGCACTGCAAGCTGGTCACAGCCCCTTCAGTGCAGAGTTTGATCCTTGGCCCTGGAGATGACCCACATGGCGCAGCAGACCTCTTCTGACCTGCCCGCTGCTCCCCTCAGCAGTGTACTTCGTCGATCTGCCTGTTCTGCTCCCTACTCTGTCTCTGGTGAATCTTCTCACTGTACCTGCACCTCTGGCCAGTATCCCAATTCTGTAAGTACAAATAAATCTTTAAAAAAAAAAGAAAGTAGTCATTCTTGGTTAGTGACACCACAGAGATGTAACATCAGTCAATGCTGAAGGCAGTCTGTATATCACTTTATTCTACAGTTTCCAAATACATCCAGACATCTCATATTTTATTTTAATTTCAATGTAGAATACTATTCTGAGATGATAATAGGCTTCAGTCCAAAATTTTATCTAAGTAAAAGATGTGTGCCTGCTTAGCAAAGATACTTAAGACTTAACCAGATTTAAAAGGATCGGCTTAGACTTTAATTTTTGTATGGATAAGAAGAAACAATGTATGCAGGCAAAGGCTAGAATCTATGTGGCCTAAACCTTACCTTAGTTCCCTTTCATACCATATTCTTTTATTCTGAATAATGACCTTCTGAAAAGAAATCCTACCCCAAAATAAGTGTTATAATCAGAGTTAGTCAAAAGTAAGTGCTCTACTTAGAATTAATCAAGGACCATCTTGGATTAATGGGAAATGTGAAATACAATAATTTCACAATAAACACACTGACCTAGGTTATTTACTAAAATATGCTCCATTTATGGCATACAGATAGCTTGGGGGATCATGTCCATGGTTGTTACTGAGCACATATTTGGAGTCCTTTTATAGGTTCAAGTAATAGAAACACAATTTCAGCTAGCTTGAACAGTAAAGATGATTTGCTCCTTCACATGACAAAGATACGTAAGTCTTAGTTCAGGGGCCTCCCTGGTGGCACAAGGGGTTAAAGTGCAACACCATGAAGCTCTCTGAAGCCATTGCAGCACTACTTTGATTCCAGCCAGCCTGGGAGCTGACCCACAAGGTTGTGCAGAACCAGAAAGCTTGGCAGACCTCTCCTGTCTCGGCCTCTGCTCCATTCAGCAGTGTATTTCAGTAGATCCACCTGTTCTGCTCCCCACTCTGTCTCTGGTGAGTCCTCTCACTCCTGGCACCTCTGGTCTGTACCCCAGTACTTGCATAAATAAATAAATAAATAGATAGATAGATAGATAGATAGATAGATAGATAGATAGATAGATAAATAAATAAATAAATCTATCTTTGTCTTAGTTCAACTGTAAAACTTGACCACTAGGGTCTTGCTTCTGTTTATGTCTCATTTGGTACTCTGTGCTGTCAAATCCTCCGAAAGATAATTCCTCTCAAGATTAGCAAAGAATCACTGGCCCTAGGACAACATGCCACCTTTTTCATTCCCTAAAGGAACTGAGCTTGCTATGCAAGGCTACCTGAAATCACAAGTTCATTTAACAGCCAATTGCTGCGGCCAAAGATTGAATCAGCAGTTTGGCTTATACTAGACCGTGTGCTCCACTGTCAGATTCAAGATTGAAGTTAGCTTTTCCAGAATTTTAAGAACATAAGTGACAAATTGGAAATTCTAAGGGAAGAGGAGAAAGAAAGAACACAGGGCCACAACAGGGACTGTGTCCAGTGAGGGGAATCTCACTACTTTCCGAAATTTCCTTCTCTCATTGGTTATATCTGAAAATCTGCAAATGTAACTCTTCAAGCACTGTTAAGTTGTAAACAATTTCTCTCACCTCAGCTAGCATGAACAAAACATTCAAAAAATCACACCGAGGTAAAGTTCCCTCTCCCTAGAAGAGTTTTACTAAGAATTTTGGCAACTCTCTTGTAATTATTATTGTTTTTGTCCAAGACATATCACTAAAAAAATGAGCAGGATGATGGATAAATTGTGGCTGAGCAAGTGGCATGTTTTGTGTAGCTTGTTTCTATTTGAGCTATTGCTGAAAATACAGCTGACACTTGTAATATGGGAGGCGAACAGCCAAGTTTCAGTAATGAGGAAACAGATAGGACTTTAGAAAATGTACATGTTCTCATGATATTCAAAGAATGTCACATTTGTCCATGTAGATGGTTATTACCACATACTTACTAGGATAACTCAGACCATTTAAGTTGTTATTTCCACATTCTTATTTTACTTTGACTCTAATGTTACCAGAAAAAAAAAAGTGCTCTTATTGTCTTCCCACCTAACAATTTATTCTCATGACCTATTAAACTAGGTCATATGCCAAATACAAAAAATGAGTCCTTTATCTCTCTTTTCTTCTGGAGGCCTTTCAGACAGAATTGCTTGCTTGGTTTCTCTATGTGTGACTTTAAAGTGAAGTTCTCATTTATGCACCTAAATATCTTATTCAGTTATTTCCCAGATAAATTGTATGAATAAATGCATGAGAAATAGGATGGTTTGATAAGAGAAAAACAGAAAGAAGCCAACAAAACTATTATTTAAACAAATTTTGCTGAACTTTTAGGTGAGATATTCTTTAGTGTAGAATTAAAATGTATGAAGCCACAGTAGCTTGCTAATTTCTGAAGACAGATAATCTTATTTTTATGGTGCCCCCAGAATTTATCTCAGGGTCAAACATAAGGTAGGTCTTTATGCAAATTAAATGAATAATTAAATTTTATAGTTTTTTTGCTATATTTTCCAAAATATATTTTAACACATTTCCTCTGTAAAACTTTGTAGATGAAATGATTTCATGATGCAGAATTATTTTTATTTTGTAGTTATGAATTTCATAAATAAAAAGAATGAATTCAGATCAATTATTTTTAATTATTTCTTGTTAGTGTGAATGTCTTGAAAGAGAGAACTCAGTAGGGGACCTGGGGGTTAAGACCACTCTGCCATGCTGAGGTCTTCTCCCAGACATCTGAGGCATCTTGAATGCAGGCTCTAGAAATGCAGACTAAGCCAAGCATTATACATTGCATAGCAGCACTTCTGCAGAGCAGCTTCTGACTCTCCAAATCATCTATTTCAGCTTCTACCATATTCTACAGCACATGAAATGAACAGGAGTGTGTTTGGTGCCAGGGGGAGAGGCATCATAGGAAACCAACAGAGTACAGGGTAAGAGGGACCTTTTGGAACCCAGAGAGATCTTTGTCTTTAATAAGTCTATAGAGGGCAGTGATTTAGTCCAAGACTTATTAAAGGCTGTCAAGGCCTCTTGTAGTTCAAGGTATTAAATTGAATATATGGTCAATTTGGAAAGAAAGGCTGAATTGGTTGAACATGTAAAACAACTTGAAACTGTGTTTGGTATATCCTTTAACTTGCTATTCAACTGTGAAACCATAATAAATTGTAGTACAAAATATTTTTCCATTGGTATCATACCACTTAATGGAACATTTTATAGTAATAAGTGTTTAACTACAATGATGGATATTTTGTATTATTTTTTAAGAGAAAATTGGCTTTTGCTGTCAATCATGCTTCTACCTTTAATACATGCATATTAACTTCTTCACTTCATAATATATTGAGTTTGGAATTGCCAGCGTATTACCCCATCTTCCATTTACTTTGTGAAGTCACAGAATGCAGCATTATCAAAGTAAATGAAGCTTTATTGTGTCATCAAATAATATCTGTAGACAGTGTCACCTGAGCAGTTATTCAGTGTATAGAATTCTTCACAGAGTCTCCTGCAATTTTGATAGGAGAGGAGTTGGGAAGTCTGAATTAGAAGGTGAAACAAAGCAAGTTCATACAAGCCTACTAAAGAAAATTTTTCTCATAGAGATGATAGTCTTTATAAGCCCCATCTTGTATGAAGAAAGAAATGTGGACTTTTAGGTTTTGTGTACTAACAATATGTGTGAAGCCATCTGTCAATTAACTGTGGGTTGTAAGTATTACTCCCTAGCTCATTCACATGTCCTTACACTTTTGCAAATTCATAACTTGTTTGGACCAACAAACGAGGTTTGTACTTGTAATCCTACCATTAATCCTGTTATATAAAAACAAGTTTACCTGGCCCCTGAACAGTTTAAAGACAAGACAGAATCTCTTTGTAGTGGGTGCACAATTTATGAAGCTGTGCAGCTCAAAAAAAAAAAAAAACATGAATATCAACATCTCTATTTTTTTTCCCCAGAGAACTTTATATTCCATCACCTTGTTATTGCCACATTCTTGATGAGACATGTAGATGAATACCAAGAGAATTGGACTTGATTGAGACAGACAGCTACAGGAGGAGATAAAATTAATGTAAATTTTTACATGCAATTCCTAAATGAAGTAAGAAATCCACTGAAAGTGATTTAAGGTGCTGCTCTTTTTTTCTTAGATGCAAAGAATGCTTTGTAGAAGTCAGAGGCCCAGGTCTCCCTGGTGGCACAGGGGTTAAATTCTCAGCACTGTCAAGCTATTATTGCCTTCCACTGCACCGTGATTCTATCTCCCACCCTGGAAGTGACCCACATGGCACAGCAGACCTTTCCTGTCTCTTCCGCCTCTCCCCTCAGCAGGGTATTTCAGTAGATCTGTCTGTTCTGCTCCCCACTTGTCTCTGGTGAATCCTCTTACTCGCTCCACCTCTGCACATCTGACTTATACCCCAGTTCTTGTATGTATAAATAAAAATGAATTTTTTATTCAAAAAAAAGTCAGAGGCTGCCCCCATAAATCACTATCAACAGTTGTTCATAGTAACTAACTGTCAACAGGACACTATGTTCCCTTCTAATCCATCTTTACATAGTTCTCTTTAATACATAGACTCTCAAGTTTCTTATCTGATTTTTTTCCATTTCTGATATTCAGGATTTTTGTGTTTTATCATCTCATAGATTTCATATTTTATCCAGTTACATGGATTTTTATTTCAAGCTCTTAAAAGTTATTTCTGGTATTTCGCTACAGATACCATCTCCTTACAAATTTTTCCAACTTTAAGTTTCTACCCTTAAAATAAATCAGGATATGTGTTGTTATTATATAAAAGATAACTTAATTTCATAACTCTTGAAAGATATTGTCACAGTTTTTCATAGATACTATATTTCAATTTCATTATGCTTCACTAGGATGTTGACATTTCCCCAGAAATAATAAGTACCAGTAAGTACTTACAGATGTCAAACATTTGTGTTCTTTATGACATATAATTTGATAAACACATTTGCAATTTTTTTACTCAACAAAAATTAAAAAGACCACTTAAAGAACTCTGTATGAATGTTTACAGTTTTGTTTTATTTTTGTTTATGTTTTTGTTTTTGCATAATGGTCCTAGGCTGGAAACAACCCATATGGGCAAATGAAAAAAAAACAAAACAAACACACAACTGCTGTCTGCACAAGGGAATATTACTTATCAACAAAAAAGAAGAACCTGTTGATACACACAATCACCTGAATGATTTTCAAAAGAATCATATTAAGTGAAAGAACACATATCCACAAGGCCACATTCACATTTATAATAGTATCTCTTTGATCTTTTTTGGGTAGAGATTCTCAGATAAGAGAAACAGTATAATCCACAAAAGAAAAAAATTATATTGGCTTTCAGCAAGATTAAAACCTCCTTATCCTACTAGTAAGGGCAATACTCTTCTAGAAAAAGCAAAACTATAGACAGACAGAGGGTTAGCGATTGCCCTGGGCTGGGGCTGGGCATAGGAAATTGACTATATAGAATCAAGAGAGAACTTTTTAAAGTGATAGAAACATTTTACTTATTGATTGTGAGGGATTTTTCTGTGACTGCACATTCATCAAACTGCATACCTAAAATGATATATTTCACTATGCGCAAGTTAGTCTTTCAGATTCCTGCATTGCATCTAAAAGATGAAAGAGGGAATCCTAAAGGAGATGGCCCTTGACATTATGTCTTACTTACCCTAGAACAACTATATGAAGTAGGCACTCTATTTATCCCAATTTCACATCAAAAGCAACTCAGTACAGAGTGGTTTAGTAATGTGTCTAACTTCACTCAGGCTTTGAGTTGAATTTGGGGTGATCTTAGGTGCTACTCTACAAATCTTCTGTTATGCTGTCTATACAGTTACTTCATACATAGTAATTGTTGAAACATTTATCTACTTATTGGGCATGTTTTATTGTTAACCTATGTTATATTTCTCTTGGTTATGCAATACTTAGGTCAATTCGCTTCTTCACATGCTGAAATCAATGTCTATTCTAAAATCTACTTCTAGGAGTATAGACATTAAAGCCAACTTTACCACATATTTACCAGTCATAGAAAATCACTCTGAGTTAGTCTTACTATAAATGGAATGAGCTACTCATCTTCTTAATAAAATCTATCTTTAAAGTACCAAGACATTGCAAAGAGGAAAACATTTTGAAAGAGTTCTGCTCTTTTACTAGTGACTGATAAGCTACTTGCTTTCAGAGTACCTACTGATATTCAATATAAGTACCAAATAAATATGAATCATTGAACATAACAGACAAAAATGAGCTCCACATTTTTAAAATTGTATTGAAGAGATGATGTTTAATATAACATCATATAAATTTAAAATCCTAAAAATAAATCAAATGTCTATAGACAGGAATGGATAGATCCGCATTGATCACATTTATAGAATTCCCTAGGGTAGTGACAATAAGCCCACTACAGTATGTGTCTTAGAGAAGAATCTATATCATGTTTGTAAAAAAGCACTTATTAGTATTTTAATAAATTTCAGTAATAATGGAAATGAAAAATTTTGATATTAAATTATATCAACTAAGAAGACAGCCAATAATTTTTGGAGGGAAGTATGAGAGTAGAGAGATAAAAGACAAAAATACTAGGACATCAAAATTCTCTTAATAAGCCTTTGGGTTACTCTTACTGCTGTGGATTACTATGGTTCTACAATCTTATATGCTCATTTTCTACACATCACATGTGTTCATCATATAATAATTAAGCCACTTATTGGAGTATTTAAATGGAAACATGGAAAGAAAATTCAGAAATGTATATGAATAACAAGTCAAATGAACTAAGGTCAAATTGAAAAAAAAAATTGTAGTGGATAAATTTACAGAGATGCATAAACTACTGAAACATCCAGGAACAAATGATTATCTGGGAACATGATGAGAAATTGCCTAAAGACATTAATGACAGATTAAAATGTCAACATTTTAAACATTAGAGCCGGACAAGAAAATAAAAAGACTAAGAAAACATTTCAATAAATAAAATATATGCATAAAATTTGGAAGTAGAGAACAAAATTATTTAAAATAACTCATAAATACTCCAATTATTAAATGAGTGGAGAATCTTACACAAACAAAATTATTTATGGGAACTCTAGAGATTGTTTTCAGAATTCACTGAAATCTGGGTTTTAACTTTCCAAGCCCATTTGTCTTCCAGCAGAAATTGAAAACTGGAACCACACTGGGAGTAAATAGATATAATTTCTGCATTATCTTATTTATGTGGTTTCAGATTTTACCCACCCATTAAGGAGAAAAGTCAGTAAATACTAAATAGCTCTTGCCACCAATCTAGAGAGAGAGCAAACCTATAATTTTGCATAATATTATGTTTACTTCTATTCCATTGTTCTTGGCAAAAAGCAAAATATTCTTGTAAAGGGAAATGACCACAAAGACCACTTTCATAATATATAAGATAATCTCTTTCTACCATATGTCTTTAAACTGGATTACAAAAAAAAAAAAATCACTGTGTTGTTTTTCTTCATTATCTCATGGATTATTCTGGAAGAAAACCATCATTCTGCCCTTGGGAGGCAAAATTAAATTATGGTAATTGTGCAGAATGAACCTCCAATTTATATGTCAGAATTCTGAACTCCTGGGAAAACATTTAGCCTTAGGTAAAAAAGGAAAAATGAAGATGAAATGCTTACTGAATTAAGTGAGATTTAAAATGGAAATGTAAATTACAAATAAACACATTCTATTTCTCTGTTTATTCAATAAAAGTATTTTTATATACAAATGTATTGTTGTGAGTGGTAAGTGATATATAAGCCCATTTGTTTCACTGAGTAGGTGCAAAGTAGATGTGAGTACTAAATAATTAGTTTAGATTTTGATGTATAGCTTTTAATTTTATCATTTGTAGTGAGCTAATGTTGGTTTACAACATTATTATATTATTTAGGGATAAGATTCACACTTCTTCAGATTTATGTTACTATTCCACACTCCCCACCAAAGTACCAAGCCCTCCACCATAGTCCACTGCATGCCTGTATTCTTAGATTCCCTACTATCCACTCTCACTCTAATTTTAATCTTGTGTTTTATCAAGAAAATTGTTTATTTGAAATTTAAAAAGCAAGCTATATAGTATTTGCTGATAATACTTTCATCTACATTCTCCTTATTTGTGTAATTGGAAGAGATGAATTTATATGCAAGTGACCTAAACTATACAGGCAAGTTTATCATTTTGGATTTTGATGAGACTAATTAGGTGACTTCATATTTACCTCTGAATGGAACACAGTGGGGAAAAATTCCCCACCATTTTTACGTCATCTTGCTCTTATTGCCCGACTTAAGTTTTTACTTTTCTGTTTGCTCTATAAGTAAATGTACAATTATATATGACTGCATTATGGTTAGAGTGGAGAAAATCTAGAGAAAGTAGAATGAAGGATCTGACTATAATAATGAAGTTCATGAAGACAAAAGATATAATTATGAATCAGTAAGTTAGTTCTAACACATTCATAGGAAGATGAAGCATGAGTTTTGAAATCTGCGTAATTATTTTCATTTACTGATGAAAGGTGGTCTAGGCAAGAAGTCAGCAATTGATTGGGAGGTGCTAGAGGTTTAATAATTGTGGAATTGATTGGGAGGTGCTAGAGGTTTAATACAAATTACTAAGCATATGTGAATGGCAAGTAAAAATTGGTGACAGAAAATCCATATATAGATTAGAATTCAAAATGCTTACAGGAAATACAACAATCAGAATTAGGAAGATCTTTTATTAGGAGGCAAAGAGCATAACCATTAAGTTTCAGTAAAAGGGGAAAATTGTTGTATAGAAATGAGGATATACCTGTAAAGAGTTAAGAATATTGGAAAAAAGTTCATAATCACACACACACAAAAAAAGGTCAGAAAGTACAGAAGATTGACAGACAAGACTAAGATTCTATCACCTGAATTTGGAAGCAAGAAATTGAATACAAATATTTGAGTGTTGAATGTCCAGGAAAGAAACAAACAAATACCCAAGTGAATCATAAATTGAAAACCAGTCTAAGTAACAAGGGCAAAGGTAAAGTAAATACAGTCAGGATTAATAGTCTTTAAAAACACCTCTTGCCTATGTTAAGTTTATTAGTAAAGACAGTAAGTAGTGACTGTATAGAAACTGGGGCATAAGTATCTCCAGATACTGGAAAAGGATGCAGAATCTGAGTTTCAGAAAGATTTAAAGAGGGCCTCCCTGACACAAGGGTTTAAGTTCAGTACTATCAAGCTATTCTCAGCTGCAACCACTGCAGCATGAGTTCAATCCCTGGCCAGGGAAGTGACCCACATCCGTTATACAGCAGACCTCTCCTGTCTCGCTTGCAGCTCCCCTTAGCAGTTTGTGTCAATCAGTCCTACTGTTCTGCTCCCCCTCTGTCTCTGGTGAATCATCTCACACCCTGTACCTCTGGCTCATGCCCCAGTTCTAGTATGCATAAATCATTTTTTAAAATGACTTAAACAGGCACAGTTTAGTAGAAATTGCAGGTAGGTCTCAATACGAAAAGCTCATTCATTTATCAAGTGTGTACTTTGTTTTGTACCTGAGCAAAACTTTCACAGACAAGTTGGTAAGATATAAGAAAACCAATGAACAATGAAATGTGACTGATGCTTTGTGAGAAGAGGGAGAGTTATAGAAGGGTCTCCTGAGCACAGGAGGGAGTATATCTCTAAGAAGGTATGTTGCTGCTTCTGGTAAGTAGGCATCATATAAGGAAAAGAATTATATATGGGAGAGATCAGCACTGCAGTGAAACTATTTGAAATTATAAGAAAATTACAGAGTTATAATATAATGTGATATCAATATTACTTTAATTTGGAAATTTGACTACTATTGATTTCTCAACTTATCCAGCATCATCCATCACAAGAAGTGATTTTATGATTCCAAAGAAGTCATTTTGCTAATCCATGCCTAGGTTTTGCTATTAGTAAAATGGGAATAACATATAATAACTAAAAGTATTTTTAAGGCTGAAGTTCTATCTTTTAGAGATCCATCTTTTAAAAATATATAAAACATCATAAAGATGCCAGCTATTCCTATAAGCTGCTTAATATCCAGATATAGATATATCCAGGATTCCAACATAAACTAAGTATGACTTTCATTCTTTTTCTTGGAAAAGTAGTTGTTGGAAAGGTGATCTAAGGCAAATCTCTCTGAAAACGACTGAGATAAGTGCATAAACATCTTGAAACTAACCAGATGGTAGATGTTTCTGACCCCTAAAGATCTGGCTTATACCTGCACTCCTGCTTTATTTCTTACCACAAGTTCATTTCTTTCCTCCAAGTTGAAGTTATTCTTTAGAGATGCTCAACATGACAAAATAAATTCAGATGAAGAAATCAAAACAAGTTTTATTTACAAAATATTTTTTCTGACTTGAAATTTATATAGGTCTCAACTATTTATCAAACAGTTTCACTTACATTATTTAAATTTCTGGATCTTGCATCCATCCTGTAAGATAAGGAGGGTAGGAGTCATTATTCCCCTGCTTACACTGAATACACAGAATCTTCACAAAGTGACTTGCCCACAGTCAAAATGCCTGGAGGATTACAACTCAAGCAGTTTTACTAGGGGAAAAAAAAAATAAAAACAAACAACTGACAAATAGATGACTTTTTTTCCTGATATGATCATCATTTTATCGATGGTCCACTTAAATCACTGAAAGAAACAATCAGTGCCCTTGTTAAAAATACATTTAAGTTAAATTAAAATTTGCTATCCCTTTATTGGATAAGTCATTCATTTAAAAATATTTAAAGTGTTTAAAAATTGGAGTTAGGGGGCAAATATCATTTAGTGTTTGCAAATAAACTGAGATAATGTGTATAATTCTGAAAGTTAACTTTTGAAAGAAAGCAAAACATACTTCATCTTGTGCTTAACCAACTCAATATATTCCAAGATATAATACAAAGAGATTGGGTTTTTGTTCAATATTTTGGACTGTATTCTAAAATCCAAGAGAAAATATTTCCCTTAAACATTATCTTGGAGACAAAGTGACATAAAACTTATCTACTAGTCGACATAGATATAGTTATATTTTCTAAATATTCAAGTGCCTCAGGAAGCAGACATACTATGAGAACAGCATGGACATCTTTTATCAGGACTCTGGGGTCTGATTAATATTACACAAGTTCCTGAGCAGATAAGACCAATGGCTTTTTTTTTTTTAAGATTTATTTTTTTATTCATACAGAACTGGGGTACAAGCCAGAGATGCGAGGGTGAGAGGATTCACCAGACACAGAGTGGGGAGCACAACAGGCAGATGTACTGAAACATACACTGCTAAGGGAAGCAGTGGGCGGGTCAGGAGAGGCCTGCCTCACCCTGTGGTCACCTCCCGGGCAAGCAGGGATCGAACTCATGCGGAAGTGGCTTTAGCTTCTCAGTGCTGTGCTTTAACCCGCTGCACCACCAGGGAGGGCCAAGACCAATGGCTTTTAACACAGTCCTTTGGGGATAAAAGAGGACAGCATAGTAGATCTGGAGGAGTCAAGATATTTGTGCACTATACATGAGTAGATAGATGATCCTTATTTTCAGATTGCTCCTAAAAGAACCCATGGGCGAATAATTCCCAGAGTTCTACAAAGAACTTTTAAGTCAGGTTCATGTGGGGCGAAATGTATAGACTTGTTGAGCGCCTGGCTGAGCTTACACGTGTCCTTCATTAAGTATATGGATCAGCCTGAAGGGGTGTCAGATCTGCTTGTGCAATCTAGTGTGTTTATACCTTCTGCTTGACAATGGAGCTGTTTGTTGTCTAACTCTGCCTGTTCATACAAGTAAAGGACAGATATAATCTCAAACGCATGCACACAGCAGAAACAGAAAAAGTAGTTGAAATATATAAGTATAGAAATTGATTCCCACCTTGTTCTTTTACACATCTCAAAAATGTTCTCCTATTTAACAATGATTCCAAAGATGCTTATAAATGTGTTATTCATAGAGTTATCAATACATTCAAAAGATGTTAATGCTTTCCTTAATCATGTTTAGGCTGCCTTCAATGTACTCAAAATATTGTATAAATGGAACCAGAAAAAAAATGATCACTCTACTCCTGTCACTTGCAACCATTCATACTGACATTTTAGAGTATTTCCTCCCAGATTTTTTTCTAGGCAGATTTTTCATCATTTTCATCTATGGTAGGTATCTTTGTCGGTATGTTTTTAAAAATCTAATATACTTAATCACATTCATTTATCAAGTGTGAGAGTAGCACATCTACCTCTGGGTCAGATGCCTGTATTTAACTGGAAAAATCCAGTTCTTGTGCACATTGAGAACATGCTGGTGGAAGGCAGACACTTTTACACCCAAGCTCACTATGTAGTTTGACAAGTGCAAGGACAGGAAAACTAAGGAACATTATAGAATATGTAGGCAGCACTCAAGACTTCCTGGCAAAGAAAAAGGAAGTATGAAGGACCAGAGACAAGCGATGACATAATTTTAGAGAACTAAAAATACATTCAGTGTGATTAGATCAGAGATTAATTGGGAAGGTCGGCAACAGAAATGACTGGAAAATTAACTGTGCCAGATTATTCTTCTATTCATTTAGCAAATATTTATTGCACATCGGCCTTGTACATCTAGGATACATTAATGAACAAAGCACCAATACAGTTCCTGCGTTCATAGACACTTCAGGGTAATTTGTTGAGTATCATCTTAAGAAGGCTAACAGGATTGCTGGAAGACAAAAAGAAGTCCCAAACCTAGTTTAAGGGGTGAGCAAATACCAAACAGAAAAACTGGCAAATAACCCTGTGAGACAGATTTGTTCAGCAACTGGGGATTAAGGAATAAATAGTAAGACGTATCCAGAGTCTTCAAAACTGTGGTAAATGAATTAAGGTTCATCATAAGAGTTTCAGGGTTTTAAATAAAGGTATTTTCAAATTTATGTTGGCCAAAATCTGTGAGACAGAATGGATCAGAGCACTAAGAACCATGAATGAATAAATGATGAGATGGTTCCATTGGTCCTGCTGAATCATGTTGGTACTGTGAACTAGGGCTGTTAAGTAAGTTGGACACAAGCAATAGCTGAAATAGAACACAGAATTGGTGGAACTTGTGTCTGACAGCATAGGACATAGAAAAAGAAGAGTTAAAGGTTAAGTGTAACAGCTTGGGATAATGGCTGGGTCACTACAAAAGAGGGGAAAAAAGTGGTAAGTGGTTTATAGAGGTGGAATGGCAGTTCATCACTCTAGTGCACATTATTTTTAGTGTGTCTTTTGAAATATTCAAGTGAAGTTGTCTGATACCATACTATCATTAAAAATAGGCATCATGTGAGCAGCTCCAATAGAAAATTCTATTCTCTTTCCAGAAAAATGAAACTGCTGTTCTCTGTTTTAACACAGGCAAGAGATTTCAGCTTAAGTGAAGTTAAAATCTTCCCATACTATTAATTTTCAGAAAGTAAAGGCACCAGAAAATTTGCAGAGTGATTTATCTATACCTAAATAGACCCATATAAACTTGAAGCAACCACGTGTATAGATGCAACCTCCTATGGATAGAAGGGAAGTACCTTTCCAATCTGACTCTTCCACCCCATCAGAAGCTAAAAAAGAAGAAACTGTTTTCTTTTGTTTGGCCTCTTTCCCTAATCTCCCCATGTTTATTCAGTTCCTGGGCCTTCACTAATTCTGTTGTACTTTTGAGCTTAGTGTTGCTGTCGTTCATAATACAGAAGTGATATATGCAAATATAAGGGTCTGAAACTCATAAGAAACCTTATCATACCCATCTAGCTTTGATATAAATAATTCATAATTTCTAAAAATATGTATTCTAAGAACCTTTCAAAACTTATATTTACTTAGTGCAAAAAAATCCATTGAACATCTAAAAATCTGGCAATTGTATAATGTTCTGTTTCATGATTATTCTTTTAACAAACTGTGATTATTAAATGATATTCAAATGCATATAAAGTTTTGATAAATAGTATTCAATAATGTATTTACATTCTTTTAAAAAATTGTGTTATTTCCTAAAACATTTTTTTATTGATATACCATTGCCTTACAAAAGTATATATAACAGACTTCTAACTTATATATGATACAAGTGCACACTTTTTCAGGTGTGTGTGACACACCATGCCCACCACCAAATTACCCCATAATCCTTCATCATAGACCACTAAGCCCCTTCTGTCCCTTCTCTGCCACTAGCCTCTATTCTGCAACAACATTTCTAGGGTTTGTTTTTGTTTCATTTGATCTGTTCCACTTTTTTTTTTCTTCTGACTTATTTTGCTTAGCCTAATACACTTCAATTCCATATGTGTGTTTGCAAATTGCAAGATATCATCATTCTTTTTATGACTGAGTAGTATTCCACTATGTAAATATACATTGTTATATATCCACTTTGTATTTTTGATTGTACTTACATGATTTGTACAGCAGTGTGAACAGTCCAAAATTAAATGACGTATCAAAAATGAAGAATGTAAATAGGCATTTTATAAGAAAAAATAGCAACACTTTATCAAAATTAATCAATTAAGGGACCAATGAAATGCCCCCTTTAACAGTTACTTAAGTAAAAACTAAAGGTTCTCTAAAAGTTAGTGAAGGCTTAAAATCAATCCATTATTTACCCAAGTGAGTCAAATATAATAGCAAATGTGTGTGTACATATTATACCTATATATATGTGTGTGTGTATATGTACACATGTGTTTGCACATGTGTATATGAGACAGACATAAACCATTATATATCTGTATAAAGCTTCATTTTTAACTTTAGTAACAATGACTTCAATAATACTTTTAAGTCTTCCCTATTAAGGTAGAGAACCTGATAATTTCTTCATTATAATATTATGTCTGGATGAAGAAACTGTTGGCATAACCACAATGCAAACATAGTATTTAGGTTCTCTCTACAGGTGTCACATGGACCATAGCAAGCCAAACTTCTCCCAGGAAACCTGTAACAAATCTTCTGAGAGGCCTTTCTGAGTGGAGTTTAGCCTAGTGATTCAGCTGCACCATCCCTATTCTCTCTAATATAATCCAGGATCACTGTCACCAAAGTACTCGTATTCTAAGTAATATTGTCCTTCTCTGTATACTTGTGTTTACTTAAAATAAAAGTAAGAGCTCTTCAGAATATTGTGAACTAGAATTCTCTTATTTTACAGATAAGGACAGCAAGATATAAAGTTTTACCTAGCATAATAAAACCACCCAACCAGAGCTCCCTTTCCTGTGTTTCCGTGCTTGTACATTGTGGTCTGTTGATCTTTAACTATGTCTCCCTCACCCCACCATCATTCTAAAGAATATTAAATATCAACTAAATCAATATAACTAGAAATTTTATTTTCACTATCACATATAATTATACACACATGTATTATGTATAATTGTAAACACAGAAGTAAGTCATTTCTCACCAACATTGCAATATTAAGCCCTGTTCCATTTCTCCTTGTAAATAATGTGTTACAAAGTTCATCCTTACAATCATATCTCTATTTCATAAGCAGCAGGAGAAAAAAAAATAAAGCCATATGTTAGGTACCTGAGCCTCCCAATGTAAACTATGTAAGTTCAAAGTTATTACGTTGATTTATTATGTCGATTTAAAGCACTGCGACACTAGGACGCGTCATCCATAAACAGGTTTCTATTTAGAAGACTGTGCACATAAGAAATGGACATAATGTATTGCAGACTTCCTCAAAGGCTCTGGAAGCTACATCCACCACATCAGGCTCAGATATATTCACTTGATATCAGTGAGCAGCTGTGTCACATCATTTGTTGGTGTGAATTGTTAGTCTTTGATGCTGGACTGTAGCAGAGTCATGCAAAGCAAACCTACTGTCCTTGTGCCTGGAAGAATTTCTGTCAAACGACAAAGCACTTTTGGAGGATTCAATCTTATGTTCTATTACTTTTTGCCCTCTTCCTAACAAAGAAATAATAAACTGTAAGATATCAAACAGAAAGGTGAATCAAGATGAATTTTTGTGAAAGTTATTTGAAAATAGTAGAGTCCTATATAACTATCATGACTTTCACCTTGTGGGACAAAAATGACTATGTTTAGATTTTTCAATATTCATATTTTTTCCTAGTATGAATATATGACATTACTACAAAAGCACAAATTAATTCATTTCTAATCCTTTACAAGGCATCAAGTTTCCTGAGACAAAGGATGCTACATATATAAATGGTTCTCATATGGTGTCTACTAAAGCAGAAGATAAATAAATAAAATCAAGAGCAAAATTCTAAAACAATAAAGAAAATGACAGAAGCAATAAATTTTGTAATTAAAAGATGAAGGATTGGGCCCTCTCTGGTGGTGCAGCGGGTTAAAACACAGAATTAAGAAGCTAGAGCCACTTCAGCATGAGTTCAATCCCCGCCTGCCCCGGAGGAGATCCACATGGCGTGGCAGACCTCTCCTGACCCGCACGCTGCTCCCCTCCCTCAGCAGTGCACTTCGTCAATCTGCCTGTTTTTCTCCCACTCTGTCTCTGGTGAAACCTCTCACCGCTCTTGCACCTCTGCCCTGTACCTCAGTTCTGTATGCACAAATAAATCTTTAAAAGAAAAAAGATCTGGCATGGAAAAGTTCATGGCAGTGGGGCTGAGCTGCCTTTATCTTCTGGGATCTCAAACCTTCCCTTGTCAAATTGGCCCTCTCTAGCCCAAACATGGTAAAAAATTCCATTAAAAATGGCATTTGATAACTCATCTTGGAGTTAGAGACAGACATCTCTCTTGATACTCTTGTAGGTCCTGATTCTATCCAAGGACAGATCTAAAAGTCTATAGATTCAAGGTCTTTGTATAATATAATCTGCAATTAAAAGTAACAGAGCTTTGGAATAGCTTTTGATCTACACAATATATCTCCTCACAAGATATATTTATATTGTTAGAAACTTCTATGAGTCTATGAAATAGTGCATGTGAATATCTATCACTTTAGCTGACCTTCCTAGGTAGGTTTCCATAGAAACCTACTAATTGATACCTACTAGTGATTCAATTTATTGAAAGTTAATTATTAGCCAGCATAGGTACACCTTTAAAGGTAGTAGACAAAGGTTCAAATTTTTGACAAAGGAAGATAATATTTGGAAATCTTTGTCGGTACATATTCCATCTGGTAGAGAATGTAAATTTCCATTTGTTATCAATATACATGACAAGTGAATGACTGGTTTTACATTTCTCTTTGCTGTGACAATATTTCTAGTTTCTGCCATCAGTTTGCAACTTACTTCTTAATGAAAGCCTTCCTTCAATGTATTCTTCTTTCTCCATAGTGTTCCACTAGCTTTATAACTGTAGTATTTTTCTCTTCTCTTACCAAAGTTATAATCTTGAAGAAGGGACCACAGCTATAAAGTCCTTGTAGTCTCTAAAGTGCAAAGCTGATGACAACAGAGTGTGCAAACCATTTCTGGAGAGAGGAATGATTCACTTTTGCTGTTCTATCTCCTAATATGGAGCTAGGAATTTCACCTCATACCATCTTATACATAGGCAGTTTGGACTTACTGTGCATTGCTATCTCTGTATGACTTATCTGTCCAGTGTCTTTCCATGGCTCCTGAAAACATGTATTTTTTGTGTTATTTAATACTTAGCTTCCAGAAAATTAGATGTTAAGTTAATGACCCTTTGAGATTGGAGAGAAAGGAAGGACAAAATGGGAGAGAGGAAATATCAGGGGAGGAAGGCAGAGGCAGTGTGTGCCAAGCAGGAAACTGACATGGCCAATCACCACACCAAATGTTGTCCTTTCAAATTGAGATATGGAGCCTAGCCATAAATTGATCAAGATTTATAAACTTCTCTTTGGAAGATAAAATAATGTTCCAAAGGGAGAATACAATCAATCATGTTTATGAGGACTTCTATCTACTACAATGTGAGGAGAGGTCATTTTGCAGTTTGGGATATTTAAAGAACAGTAGACCCAGGGAAGGATCCTCAAAGAGAGAACAAAAGGAAATTAGAGAAGACAGTTCACCTACTTGGCAATTTTGCCTATTGTTGACAATCATTTTTCCTTGGGTCAAGAGGTTATGGTAGACAAAGGAAGATAATATTTGGAAATCTTTGTAGGTACATATTCAAAGTAAGTGCCCATTTGTTATCAGTACACATGACAAGATAATGACTGGTTTTACAGACTAAGACATTTCAGAAAGGACACGGGATTCTATTAATAACAATAATAATTAACTATTAAGCTACAAAAAAACAGCATTTTACTCTGTAGCCTAGACACTAGCCCTTTACCTATTCTACTTGCTTTTATTTAATATCTATCAAAATTTGGCTCAACCCTCCCTCCCAGCCTTCCTTTTGAAAAATGCTTTTCTAATTGCTGTATTTGTGGTGAGTGTACCTACCTTGCAACTCTAGATCCAGGGACAATGACATGGTCACTGAGTCCTGCTAAGCCAAAATTGCAAAAGTTAAGAAAATTTCAAAGTAAGGAAGCTTGTTCCTCTTTAATAGAGAAAATTAAAAAAAAAAAAAACCTGAGGCTTATTTCAGATAACCATGACCTTGACTTCATGGAAACACATACACAAAGAGAAAAGCTTAGACAAGAAACAGTGAGAGTCTAGCAGAATTTGGGCATCTAAATGCTCCATAATTCTAGTTTTCAAAAAAAAGCAGTTCAATACTCCTCTCTGCACTTGATTATATGAGCTAACAATTCCATCTTTTCCCTCACTTTAAAGTTATGTCCTCTCTTCATTCACAAATATACATAGAACATCTGATTTAGTTCTCACTACTTAAAGGCCCAATTCAATTAATAGAAAAATTATAACTTTAAGAGACTGAGGAGTTAATTACTTTCTTAAAGGTCAGTTGCATGATAGCTCAGATTCAACCTGAACTCTCACCTGCTAGTTTGTCCATCATGATCCTTGACCACCCTAAAGCTTTGTTCTACTTTAAAATCAATTTTATTGGCCTTTTTTCAAAATCTCAGCAGAATAAAATGAAATAACTTATGGAAAAATCACTGACAACTGCAAAATGCCATAAGCAAAGACACGTTCCCACCGGCCCAGTGCCTGACGCCTGCTGGAGGCTATCTGGCTTAAAACTCAATCTATTCTACTTTAAATTGGGCTTGTTAAATTGCTTACTATTCTTCCATTTATGTCTTTCTTGTTGGTTTAATCAGAGACTTAATTTCTTTATGCTTGACAATAAAAATTTATCTTAGATGATAAATGATTGCAACATTAATTTAAACTAGAAATAGTGGCTCCTGAAATGGAAGGACATGTTTTTAAATCTCTGTACCCATCGTAAAAAAGATGTGAGCAGTGGGGAGAGATTTAGAATTAATACCCTAGGAAATAAATGACAGCTCCCATGATTCTCAGGGGGAAAAAAAAAATAGTGCTTCATCCCAAGAAGAATGTAAAAATATCTCACAGGTCACTGACAGAAAGATGTAAAAGTAAAAAGGACAAAGCATATGATAAAAGTTTAACTCATGAAGGAAAGATATTAGCTCAAAACATTCACTGAGCCCAATACTAATTATGTGGTAAGGGTTACTTGCTCACTGTGGCTTTGGTGAGTTTTAGACCACTAAAATGTTAATTTTATATTACACCCAGGACAACAGAATGCAAGTCCTGCAAAGAAGTCTCTGATGGAGTCAGAAATAATACACAACTTGACAAAATCCTGTGCTGATTTAATTATGGTATGTGACAAAGTAATCATATTTTCTTGAAAAGAAAAATGAACATGTCTTTATATTCATAATCATTAAAGAGATGAAATCAGAGCTAATTTTTATCAGTAATTTAGGATACTTCCATGCCAACAATCAGTAATTATTAATAGTAATGTGTGGATATATGAGAAATCAACTTGACCCAAATCAAACAGAGTTAAATACTGCTCCCAATTGTAACTGAAAATAAATTATGTGTCTACACACCACCTTCTGTAAATTCCAGGATAATGTAAATATGAATTAAAATTGAAACACTGCGGGGATTACAATTGAGATGAAAAACAAAATGTACAAAATGATCAACTGTTGATAAAAATGTACAAAATGATAAAATGTACAAAAATAAACTGTTATTAAAATTTTTTCCAGCTTTACTGACAAATAAAAATTGAATATATTTAAGATTAAAAAAATGGAAACACTAATTTGATAAAGACAATAGTATTTAATAACACTGGCAACACTGAGAAATCCTTTTGGTCTTCCTCTGCCAGGAACAAGTTAAAACTGACCTTAGGTATCCATAATGTAGTTTCCATTGGGAGGAATTCAGTGCCTTCGACCCTTCTGGAAAGCTGATGACTTTTCAATGCAGACAGCAGGCAATCTGGCCCAGACTTCATTTTCTTTGGGTTTCATGCAAAGATGCTGCCAGGTTGGAGAGAACTAGGCCAGAATACTTTAAGGATGGCTAGAACTAGAGGAAAAACTAGAGGCAAAGCCCGCTATATGCACACTTCACGGATTCTTTTACTTACCTATACATTGCTAAAGAAAGGTAGGTAAAACACATGTGTGAGGTTGTCAGTATTATCAAATAATATTGTCTTCATGAAATTAGTGTTTCAGCTTTAAATATATTTCCTTTTGACAGCATTATTGGGGAGTGATGACAAATAAGATTGTAAGATATTGAAAAGGTACAATATAATGGCATGAGGTAAGTATACAGTATAGGAGTTCCCCCTTCTAGTTAACATCTCTATTACCTTATACAGATTTCTTTTTTATAATAATGTATCAGTTCTATTCCCTTGCCAAAGTTTTTTTTTTCAAATGATTCCAGTTTTATTCACTTTGATTCCTCATATCATCCCATATTTTAATAATAATTAAAGATAAGGTAAATCTGTTTTATTTCTATCATCTCCCTAGCTGAGAAGCTCCACAATAGGAGATCTGCAGAGACCATCAGTTGGTTTTGAAAAAAATAAAAACCAAAACACTGCCAACTGATTCATGGTTCTGTCAAAATCTTTTTAAGAAAACACACACTTATGGCAGATTGAGAGAGGCTATTTAATTAATACATTTCTTAGTTGTGTAAGCAAAATATACATATATGCATGCTCACACTTGTGAGTCAAAATAGGTATATTCTGGAAATTCTAGAGGTAATGATTGCATAGGACTAAAGCCCCTGGTCTCAACAAGAATGAGAAATGATACAGAGGACACCATTTGAGAAATACCACCTGTTTCCTGAAATTTCACTTATTTTCCAAATCCTATCAGCGATGTTACATATGGACCCATTACTGTCATTTACCACAGAAGTATATTCCCATAATTATAATTTAATTTTCTTTCCTCATCTTATTTAAAGATATTATAGAAAGCAACTACATGAAGAACCATTTTACATTCTGTGAACTCAGATTGACAACATTGTCCTCTTTTGTACAATGTCTTTTATATAATGGCCAATGTATTTCTCACAGCACTCAGAGGAAGAAAAAACAATACCAAACAGTCCACCACTGAGAGTTATAATTTGTCATCACAACATTAGTTTTGGCTACCTGAGAACCCACGAGAAACTACTCTGAATCACAATTCACTAGCCCCTTCCCCTGACTTTGATAACATATTAAATACCTTTTGGAAGCAAGCAGACTGGTCCTGCTTGAATAAAGTGATAGAGACAGATGTCATGTTGTTATGCACGTCTTTGCATTAGGGGGGCCAAGGGTTTCAAGTCACTTTCTTAACTCATGTATTGACATAAATGTTCAAAACCATATATTTGAGGGGTACTAGAACTTCGTGAAGACCATTCACCAAGACATTTTGTTTAGTTCAGAGTATTTATGGTTTGTTGAATTAGCTCTGTTAATAGCCATCATCATGTTTACCTGCTTAGCTTTGTGATATGATGTTTTACTCATTTAAACAGTTCTTCTCATATTATTTTACACAGGTAGAATTTTATGTCTCTGTTTGTATTCCTCTTTACTCAAATTAAAGGACATGAAAGTTAATACCTTTTACCTAGATCCTGTCAGCCCCATACCATATTTTTCAACCATGCCGAAATCTCTTACACGCTTCTACCAGATTAATCTTCCAAAAGACTAATTCCGATGCAAATCAAATTACTTAGCCTGGCATCCAAGGCCATCTATGGTCGTAATACAACTTGTCTTTCAAAGTCAATCTCCTATGATGCCTCCCATAAGCTTTCCACCCCAGTCAACTCATTTTCCACATTACTCCCCTTTGTTTTCCTACTTACAGGTAGAACGACATTTCGTTGGTCGTTAAAGCACTTAAACTATACACATCCTCAAAGCTATCATAAAGTCTTACAAAATACAGCCAAAAAGTAATTCCTTTTTCTTCTATAACTCTCATACCACCTTTTATGTTTTTCCTTACCACACAAGTCTTTCATTATTATTAATAGGAAATAGGTCTTATTTCCCCAACAAGATGGAAGGCAGGATCTATTATTACAGTCAGGCAATCCCAGCACATAATGTGTCACACAATGGGCAGACACTTAACCATCTGTAGAAAGAACTGGGCAAATTGCCTGATAGTCAAGAGACTATTCAACATTTGTATTTACCTCAGCAGTACCACATACAGAATATATGTGAAGTCATCTGAATCACAATGCACTAGCAAGGGAATAAGCCAAGCAGGACATACATATAACCTGTTGAAGAACTGGTCTTTAGGGAAAACTCATGGATTGAGGGCTGGTAGTAGGTGTGCCAGTTGCCTTGATGCCCACCACACTTTGGGGGTCCACTCACAAGGCCAGACATCTTACTGAAAGATGGATGTTTCCCAGAAGTGTTATGCTGAGGGGGATTTAAGAATTGTGCAGCACAGCAAGCTTATAGGCAGACCATAGATCTGAAGCATGAAGCAGAGGAGGGGCAGGAAAGGATCCCCACAGGGGAGGGAAGGGCACAAGGGACTATGGGTAATGGTTCACAGGTGCTGTGGTGGTGGGAAAATGATGGGGACTACACTTGAGGGGAGAAATCAAATATTGTGCAAAAGTGAACAGTAATGTGAGAAAATAAAAGGAAAGGACCCAGCAAAGAAAAAGAGCAATGAATGCATGAGCACAATTCTGCAGGTAAGTGCAGGCAGGAGAGAGGAGAGGAAAAGGTCAGCGAAGGAGCAGAGGTGCCCAGCCTGGCTCCCTGGCTGATGATATGAAGGGCAGGGTCACAGGAAAATTGTAGCCAAGAGCATTAGAAAGTGGGGTATCCCCATCAAGTCTGCATCCTCCAGCCCCACCCAGAAGCTGCAAGGCCTTCACAGAAGCTTAGTTCTGTTTAGTTGCTTCTTAGAGTTGGAATTGGAATATGGTTTTCAACAAAATTTGCTATTTTCTGAAAGCTTTTACAAATGGGGGCAAAAACTGACTAGTAACAATTTAGGGTACATAGTTTCCATAGAGATTACAGTTTCCAATAAAAATGGAATCAGATTACATTCACCATGATGGGCATGGAGTTAATTGTCAGAAGGAAGGAAAATGAATTTTGATAAATGAACAATATTCACCAAGAGAAACAACTTTTTTCAACAAACTGTTGATTCCTCATTATTCATAAATATTAGTGTCAAATTTTGCTACATACAGTTCTGAGAAATGTGTAACTGTACACCGAAACCCTTTATTCTAGTATTATATCAAATATAGTATTTATTTCTGATCCAACTTTCCATAAAATTGTACAGCTTGACCACAGCAGGACACAAATTAATAATTAAGAAGGCCCATGTCCCCAGCTTGATTATGATATGTTCCTGGCTTTGGAGCACAAATAAAAGTCTTTGTATTTTTATGGTTTGCCAAGGTTTCTCAAGACATTGAAAAGTACTCTAAATTATGTATCATCTATGGAAAGTGGTAATATCCCACTTTTGAAGGTAAAGCTTACATTTTCTTTTAACTAGAAAAAAATCAAACATTAGGCATTAAATATGTATATATCACCTACAATCCTCTCTGCCACTGATTCCAAGTAGTCTGGCATTTCATTTACATATTTTACATAGAAACTATAACTTAGTGAAGGGCTTTTAATTTGTAAGATACAAATTAAACTAATACTGCCTAGTATGTCTAAACTGCTAGGCCACCACTTTCTGTGGTCTTTAACGAACAGGGTATTTGCAATTCTAAGAAAATTCCCATGTAGTTTTCTGAAGAGCTATGATATTAGCTAGAAATAATCTTCTTGCTTTCAACAAGATTATACTTACTTTATGAAAAATAGGTCTTTAACCATTAGCAGAGGAATCAAATTTTATTTGATGCTTCTTTTATAAAATTTAAACTTACACATAAGTGCCTCAATTTCTAAAATATTAATTTCATAGAATGTGGTGTCTTACCATAGCCTGCACTGCAACGTTTTCATGTGGTTTGACTCTTGTACCAACGAAAAACAATGAGCGCAAGACAGAAAAAAAGAGAAAAAGAAATAGGAAGTTAGGGTAGACAGGAGGACAGACGAAAGGGTGGGCAGGAATACAGGCAGAAGATGGACAGAACTGACAGAAAGATGGACAGAAAGATAGGCAGAAGCTTACCTGAAAGTGTGTGCCCTCAAACGGTGCCGTCTTTCAACCTTTTACCTTTCCACATATTCTGAGTCCTCTTTTCACAAAACAGAAACAATAAAGCTTCCGGTGTCCCTGTCTAAGCATAAGCAGCTAAGGCTACAGGACTGGAGTATTTCCATGACTAACTCCTGAGTACTTTTTTCAAGTCAGGGACAGTCACTCCTGGTTCCCTTTGCTTTGTATTTATCTCTGTTTCTTTAACTAAAATACGGTTATCCAAAGTCTTAATGCAGTCTAGAGTTATTAAAGAAATACTATCTATACATAACACAGTTTCCCAGTTATTGAACATCTTTTTTAAATTTAACTATAATTTATTTTTATTGTATGTGTATATGTATATAGATATACATATCACATATTTCTTCATTTTGTCCATTTTTTCATCTCAGTTGTAATACCTGTGGAATTCCCACCACCACTTCACCTGTCACTATTTCTCATAGATCCTGTCACTAATTCTCATAGATCATGTCACCATTTCTCATGCTGGCTAAAACACAACAGGACTGCATATATTATCTCAAATGGGTTTTAGTTCAATTGCAATACATAATTCATCTTCCTTTTGCAAGGTATTTATGCAGTTTGAGATCACTGTCCTTTCTCAATCATTTCATCCTTTTCTGCCCAACCTAGTGACCAAACAAAAGGAAATAAGAATCTCCATGGACTCGTCTCCCAGGAATATATATGTCTCTATTGAACACCACACAGAACACGGCCCCTCACTGTTTCGAGCAGCTATTTGAGCAGTTTGGATGATTCAAGGGGCAAATTCAGTCATCAAAGGGAAGAGAAGCCCCTTTTACTTTCATGATCCTTAATTAGGTAGATCAATAGAATAGCTGCCACTTTATGGAATGCCATTAAAATCTGCTAATTAATCAAAAGTAAAGCTCATCAAAGCTTAGAGTACATTTATTGTACTTCATTTTCTACCATTAGCAGTTAGGAAACTGAAGAGCTTTCATTTCTAATTATACTCTTGTCTAATTAATTCAATGATGCCACAGTCTTGTTTTCATCCTAACACAGTTGCACACAATACCCACAACCACAAACACTGAGAAGGCACCAGTGTTGGTGCTGCAGAGTCAAGCTGGACTTGTTTCATAGGACTGTTCTTCCTGGAATGGGTCCACTATTCATCCCTGACCTCAGTTGTTCTGCACTGTGAAAATTGGAGGTCAATTAGCAGCTCATAAAGCCCTCTGAAAACAAGAATCCTGTTAAGCAGTATCATGAGAGAGTGGATTTAAGGTGTTCCAGGATCAATCAACTGGAAAGGGGATTAAAAAGGTCAGAAGCATTGTGTTAATATGAATACTACATTGAAAAATATTATCAATTCCTATACTTGTATTTATTAAGTTTAAAGTTACTGTTTCTTTCACTTATATTATCATCCTTCCCCCCCCCAAAGGAAAATCAAATCTATCTAATCTCTGAATTCTAATGTGTGTGTATGTTTGCACCTCATCCATTTAGTCCACAAAAATCTTTAAACATAAAAGAGGTGGGGTCACAGAGAGGGACTGAAAGACTTGTCCCTATCCTCAAATGATGAGTGAAATGGTGGTGGGAAATTCAGGGGGAAAATCATACATTGTACAAAAATGAAGGATGATATAATAAATATATTTTAAAACAAGAAATAAAATAGCCAATAGTAATTTTTTTAAAGGAATTAGATTTAAAAGTACAAAAGGTGGTCTGACAGTAAAATCAGATTCCCCTAGCAGAAAACCTAACTCAGATGGAAGCTTGGGCGGGGGGTGGGGGGGGTTGCTGGAGCCGCCTTTGATGTAGTTCTGAAAGAGTAAAAACCAGGCAAGAACCCCAGGAAGGGATGTGGGAGAGGGCTGTGGTCACAGAGGCAAGGGTGGACATTCCAGGAGAAGGTGACATTCCAGAAGAAGAAGGTTTGATGAAGAATGGAAATAAAACTGAATCCTGTAGTGGTGAAAAGTCACCAAAAGATCTTAAAGCAGATAATGGCAAGACTGACACTGTTTTTCATGATTCAAACAACAGTATTACCAAACTGTCTTTTAATCTATAACACTGATCTACAGATAGTGCATGTCACCACCAAACTATGGATCTATTTCTAACCTAAGACTAGGGAAAAGAGAGAGTAGTAAAGAGAATTATTAAGTACTTACTATCTTCCAGGCACAGTGCGGGAGAGCATGTCACACAAAATGAACACTTTTACACAATGTCAGTGCTGTTTATTCTATGTGGTACTTGGAAGCTGACAAAATCCATCCTTATTACATCACAGTATGTTTTTTCCTAATTAATAGAATATAGGACTCAAAGAAGTTCCACTTTATGGAGTGACAGTATGATACTCTTAAATTTGCTGGTGGTTAGGGACACTTGATATATCCTTTCTATATCCTTGAAGCTAGGTATCTTTCTGAGTGCTCTGAATCCCATTGTGAGTCTTTTGGAAGAAAGCCCTTCACACAGGACAGGAGGTGGGGAAGGTGAGCAGAGGGAATCTCTAAGGAGTGAGCGTTTCAACACAACTGCCCACTTAATATCAAAGTCACTTCAATGCCAAAAATAGAAAGACAGTGCATTCATCACGGAAAATAAAATGGGCTGTAGGTCTCTCACTATCATGGTGTGGTAGATTATTTTACTTTACACGCTAAGTCCCACATCTCAATACCATTAACAATTTGCTCCATGAAGGCTATGATCTCACCAGGGGAATGCAGTCAGAGAAGCAAAAGCAAGGAAAGGAGATTGCAGGGAGCCAGACCAAGGACAGAAATATGTAAAAAGAAGGAAAAGGAGAAATGAAATAATGAGCTTCTAAAGAAAGTGTGTAGGGAAGATATTTTTTAGTTTTTTCAGTTCTGGAATCAGGAAGCCAAAAGCATAACCGTATAATGGGGAGACTATTTAATCCTAATTGGCGAGAAGGGAAATCTGACTTAATGAAAGATGAAACATTTCAGAACATTAGTAAGAATATCAAGTAAAATTTTACAGGAGATAGTTATTTTTTTTAACTATATAAAACTACAACATAAAATGAAAATTTTCCTTTGCTCGAATATTCATTTTTTTCCTAATACAAATGATGACTTTCTTATCTTTTAGCCCTAAGGATAACATAAGGAATGTAATGGGTGGTTTTGCCATTAGAAGTGGTGGGAACTAAATGTGAGAGAGTTGGGACGGGTTTTCCTGTGAAAAGATTTAAACGAACATTTTACAGGCCCTCCCTCATGGCACAAGGGATTAAAGCATAGCACTACAAAGTTATTGGCACAGCCACTACAGCACAAGTTTGATATCTGGCCAGGTTGCTTACTCACATGGCATAGCAGATCTCTCCTGTCTCTCCCACTGCTCCCCTCAGCAGTGTATTTCAGTAAATCCTCCTGTTCTGCTCCCTACTCTGTCTCTGGTGAATCCTCTCACCACCCCTGCACCTCTGTATGCACCAGTTCTGTATGCATAAATAAATCTTTTAAAAAAAACTTAAAAGTTGACTAAGAATAATCTAGAGAAGTAAAAAGAGGAGGAAAAGCATCATACAAAGGAAACCAAATATATAAAGGACTAAGTTTGGATGGACTGTGGCTTATTTTAGAACCAAAGTAAGCTTTGTGTGGACTCAACCTTTTGAGTGGGAGAGAAAGAAAGGGATAGGACTGATATTTCATGATTGTGTTTAATCTTGAAAAAAAAAATGTTTTTAAAGATTTATTTATTTGTGCAGACAGAACAGGGGTACAGTCCAGAGGCTCAGGGGCAGCGAGAGGCTTCACCAGAGACAGAGCGGGGAGCAGAACAGGCAGATAAATGAAGTACACTGCTGAGGGAGCAGCGGGCAGGTCAGGAGAGGTCTGCCGCACCATGTGGTCACCTCCGGGGCAGGCGGGAATCGAACTAATGCAGAATTGGCTTTTAGCTTCTTATGCGGTGCATGCACCACCAGGAGGGCCTAATCTTGAAAATTTTTAAAGGATTTTGATTTATAAGACTTAAAGCAAAGGAGATACACTAGAGAGGAGATACACTAGAGAGTTATGAATGGGAACTTGGATTATCAAATGACATTAAAAGAGAGGAGATATGTCTAAAGAGAGGAGATATGAGAAAGGGAAAAGGGTTGAGCAGACCAAACAAATTACTCCTACAGCAATCTATCCACAGATCACCTAGCTTAGAACCAGCGGGTACTTGCTAGGGACTAAGCTAGACAATATTTGGCTCTCCTAACTATAAAATTCTTATCTTTAATCCCTCTCTTACATTCTTTATATGAAGTCAATTTTTAAATTATGACATTTTGATCACCTAGTTCTCCCTTATCTCTCCAATATTCTAATCACTCCTGCTTAATCCTTCAGTCATCAGCTAACTGATCAACTTTTACTGCCAGATCACAACAGATCTCAGAACATGCTTTAATCATATCACCCTATGCATGGAATTTTTTAATTGTTAACAAACTGACTATAGAATATAGTCCAAATTTTGTAACATGGTTTACAGACCTTCATAGTATTCAAGGATCTAGATCAAGCCACATCTTTTAAAACTTCTTCCTTCTATTCTCGACTCCAGCCCTACTGAAATACACCCTGACCCTCCCCTCCCCCACAGAGGTGCTAGCTCTCACTTTTTTCCACCATGGTCTGTGCAAGCCCTGTCTGGACATTAGTCCACAGCCACCCCCATTACTCCACACCCTAGCCCTCAATGCAGACTTGACAACTCTGCTCAACCTTCACCCTGGGTACAAATGTCACTTTCACCTCTTGGAAATCCTTTCCTGGCCATCTGTTGGGATCTAGTCAGTCATTCATTGTTCTTTTTGTCACGCTATATAGTTCTGCAGTTTAATTTATCACATAAGTGGTATCTTTTCACTCATCCTTATATCCTACTAGTCTCTTGAGGGCAGGGAATTTACTGTTCACCTTTGCATGGATTGTGTTTTGATATATATAAAACCTCCCAAAGCATGCTAATCAATGACTAAATAAGTTAATGGTGTCCTAAATCCTTAATTTAATCCCAGCTTTCCTTAATTTCCCTCTCATACTCTTTTCTAATTATCTGTAGCTTCTGCTGGGTTTTCTGTGCAAACTAGTTATCATATACAAACAATGAGAGTTGTGTGTCTTTTTTCCAATCATTATGCCTCTAATTTATTTTTCTTTTATTGCATTGGCTAAGACTTTACATACAATGTTGAACAGAAGGAAAATTCTTATAATGGGCATCATTACCCCATTTCTGAGTTTAAAGGAAATTTTTTTTTTTTAAAGATGTATTTAGGCGTGGCAGACCTCTCCTGACACATCTGCTGCTCCCCTCAGCAGTGTACTTCATTGATCTGCCTGTTCTGCTCCTCCCTCTGTCTCTGGTGAATCCTCTCACCCACCGCATCTCTGGCTTGTACCCCAGTTCTGTATGAGTAAGTAAATAAATCTTTAAAAAAAAAAGATGTATTTATTTGTACATACAGAACTGGGGTACAGGCCAGAGGCTCGGGGGCAGTGAGAGGCTTCACCAGAGACAGAGTGGGGAGCAGAACAGGCAGATGGACGAAGTACACTGCTGAGGGGAACAGCACGTGGGTCAGGAGAGGTCTGCCACACCATGTGGTCACCTCCAGGGCAAGCGGGAATTGAACTCATGAGGAAGTGGCTTTAGCTTCTTAGTGCTGTGCTTTAACCCGCTGCACCACCAGGGAGGGCCTAAAGGAAATATTTTTAAAGTATTCTCTTTGTTACAATTGTGTTTGTTTTAACTTTTAAAATAAAATACACTCTTCACCAGGTTTAGGAAGTTTCTTACAGTCCATAATTTACTAAGGTTTTAGTAAATTACTTTTTTTTTTTAAGATTTATTTATTTATGCATACAGAGCTGGAGCATAGGCCAGAGGTGCAGGGGTCGTGAGAGGATTCACCAGAGACAGAGTGGGGCACAGAAGAGGCAGATCATCTAAGTATACTGCTGAGTGAGCAGCGGGAGGGTCAGGAGAGGTTTGCAGCACCATGTGGGTCACCTCCTGGAGCAGGCAGGGATAGAACTCATGTGGAAGTGGCATTAACTTCTTAGTGCTGGGCTTTAACCCGCTGTGCCACCAGGGAGGGCCCGTAAATTACTTTTGTTAAATTAGTAAATATAAATTTAGTAAAGTTAAAAATATGCAAGGGTATTGAATACTATCAAATACTTTTTTCTAAATATACTGTTTCATGAATTCCTTTCTCAGAATCTTTCATATGGAATTACATTTGCAGATTTGTCCAACCATCTTTCCATTCCTGGGATAAATGGCCTAGGTCATTATGTGTCTTTTTTTGTACAATTGTGAATTTTATTTCATAATGTTTCATTTAAAATGTTTCAGGCTTATTTAATTCTTCTCTATTATAACCTTTGGTCTTGACAACAGGATATCGGCACTGTACAGTGGAAGAATTGGTATTAAATTAGGTAGATCTCATCCTTTAGAGTTTGGTAGACCTCTCCTTAAAAAATCTATGTAAATGAAAAATAAATCTGTGGAACTGACTAATGATACACAAAATTACAATGGTTATAAATGTGAAGCAAACAAAATGTGTTTCAATCTGAATAGTTGTAGTTTTTTACCTGATCTGCCTTTCTTGAGTGGTTCTCTGCCTTTATTGAAGATTATTTTTTACCTACCAGCATAATTTAAAGAAATTCACAATATCACTTTAAATTCACATTAACCACTGTTAACCTGCTAGTGAGTCTTCCTTTTCCACTCCCTTTCAGAGTGACGTCTGAAGGGAAAAATTTAACAAAAACTTTGGCTTAAGGGATTCATACAAAAGCAATTCAGCATTAAGATCTTATATTTTGCAAGTCAAATAATTATCTATCCTCTTCATTCAGAGAGTCAATTCTACCAATAAGTGTACCTCACATATGTAGGGGAAAAAATCAACTATCCTTAGTTGGCACATTCATAATAATAAGTCCATTGTTGATGATTAAGCATAAGAACATCTCACATAAATATTTATAAGGAAAATAAAGAACAGGTCATAAATAATCTTTCCTATCTGGTTGTATTCTATTTAATGCATCGTCCTTTCTTTCCAATATTCCTTAACAGATATAGCCTACTCAATGAAATAGGGAGGTAGAAAAGTAGCAGCCAACAAAATTTGCTATATTTAGCAGAAGTGAGATGAATAGTCGCCAAATCTCTTAATTAAGAAGTCATATTTTTCAATCTCTTTAATGAGCTTTTTAAGAATTTTCCTTAGTGGGTTTAAGCTACCTTTGTTGCACTTTATTACTACATATGGTCTTTGCTGTGTTGATTTTGTAGACCTAGAGCTTGGACCTGTATACACTCAACAAGGCTTTGTGGTAAAGCTAAGAGAATTCATTCTCCCTATTACTATTTACTTTATATGGATGCTTTTATTTTATGTGGACTCTAGAATTTGAGTGATTTCTTGTATTTCCCCTGGAATTTCTTTATTCTGAAGATGCATGGCATGTTGACTAGATACCACTACACAGAAATCAATGAGCATACCAACCTCCGCTATTGAAGTTAGTGAGCAAAGGCCACTTTTTTCCAAGCTCTGTATATACTTACTTCTATTTACTCTCTTGGGGTTTCTTGCAAATATTTTTTGCAGTTGCACCTATATAAGAACTGTCTAACTACATGTGTAATTAAGAAAGGTGTCTCTGCAAGATTTCAAAGTGTCAGCCCTTAAAGCTTTTTAATTTTCAAAATTTGATCTTTGTTTTCTGATGCACTCACTCTTTCTCTGTTCACTTATTTGTACCTTTATTTTGTAATTTTCTTTATGTTAAACTTCATACAAAAACCTGTGAACCCTATACTTTTTATGGAAATATATTCAAACACTGATCAATTTTTGAAATAAAGAATCATTAAAGTTTTTTTGTTTGTTTCTTCTTGTCTCAATTATGATTAATTTTTAAAACTGAGTATTTTGTCCAAGTTCTCAAAATAGTGGTTATAACGTAGTTGCTAATCATAGTCTCATCTTCTCAATATGTATTTTATCTGTAGTCACAACTCCATTTTTATTTACAGTGTGTATATCTTTTCTCTTGACTAACATTGCTGGGAGCTTGTTAACTTGGTTATTTTTCAAAGAAGCTGATCTAAATAGATATGTTGTATAATCACAAAAGATCTGGTTAACACTCATCTAGTCAACACTCATACACAGATACAAATTTTTCTTGTGATGTAAACTTTTAAAATCTACTTTCAGCAATTTTCAAATTTAAAATACAGTATTATTAACTATTATTAACCAAACTACATATTATGTACACATGACATATTTTTAACTGAAGATAAGTGATTTTTGAGTCCCTTAATCCATTTTACCTACTGCCAACTTGCCAACCTCCTACTCTGACAACCACCAAACTATTCTCTGCATCAACAAGTTTAGAATTTCAATTTATATTCAAATTATAAAAAAGAGAATATGGCATTTGTCATTCTATGTTTGATTCATTTCACTTAAGGTAATGCCTTGTGGTCTATTCATACTGATGTAAAAGGCAGGATTTCATTTTCTTTAATGACTAAATAATATTTATAAATATGTCTATGTGTGTATGTATGTTTCATATTTTGTATCCATTCATCATAGATTGTTTCCATGTATGGCTATTACAAATAATGCCACAATGAACATAGAGTGAAGTTATAATTGATTTAGTGTTCTCATTTCTTCCAGAAGTGAAAATGATAAATCCTATGGTATATCTATTTTTAACTTTTGAGGAACCTTCATACTATTTTCCACAGTGGTTGCACTAGTTTATATTTACAATAATAGAGCACAACCAGTGTTCCCTTTTGTCCGTATCCTTGTCATGACTTGTTATCATCCGTCTTCGTAATACTAGCCATTCTATTAGGTCTGAGGAGGTAGTGATGTTGAACATCTTTTTCATGTCTGTTAGAATCTTAATCCTTTTCGGAAAAAATATATTCAAATTCTCTACCAACCCTCCCTGTGGCACAAAGGGTTAGGATGCAGCACTGCAAATTAGCTGCTGCAAGCTGCCTCAGTGCAATTTCGATCCCTGGCCCAGAGATGATCCACATGGCGCAGATCTCTCCTGTCCTGCCCACTGTTCCCCTCAGCAATGTATTTTGTCCATCTGCCTATTCTGCTCCTCACTATGACTCTGGTGAATCCTCTCACTGTCCCTGAACCTTTGGCCTGTACCCCAGGTCTGTATGCATAAATAAATAAATCTTTTTAAAAATTATCTACCAATTTTATTGAATTGTTTCTTTAATATTGAGTTGTATGAGTTCTTTAAATATTTTAGACATCAACTCTTTATCAGAAATTGTGATGTAAAAATACTTTCACCCATTTGGTTGATTGTTTTTTGTTTTATTGAATTGTTCAGAAACATAACCTGATGTACTCCTACTCATTTATTTTTGCTTTCACTGCCTTTGCTTTCAGCAAAGTATCACTGAGATTATCACTTGAAGCTTATCACCAATGTCAATGCTAAGGTCCTTACTATGTATGTTTTCTTTTGAGATTTATGGTTTCAGATGTTACATACAAATGTTAAATCTATTTTGAGTTAACTTTTGTGTACTGTATAAGACAGTGGTGCAGTTTCATTCATTTCCATATGCATGGATTTAGTTGTGTTTCTGTATTCTATTTCATCAACCTTTTTCATACCAATACTATAGTTTGATACTACACTCTTGTGATAAAATCGAAACTAGCAATGCCTGATGCCTAAAGCTTTGATACATCTGATTCTAGTTTCCTTTCTCTGGTCTATTTGTTCACAATCTTTTTTAGTTTCAGGTATGTTTTATGATATTTTGCTCTATCTCTGTGAAACACTCTACTGGGAATTTTGATAGAGATTGGAAGAAATTTATGGATTGTATTTCTTCTACCCATGAGCATGAAATCTGGCTACTTATAAAACTTTTCTTTTTTAACAGCCAGATCATTTTGTTCCTTCATCTTTAAACTTCAGATAAAACACCCAAATCAAATGGTTTGAAACTATAATAGTGAGCATAATTTTTAGTCATTAGCTGTATTAACTAATGAAATTTTTATATCTAACTTTTTGATATCTTGGTTTTTTCTCTTATAATAGGAGCTTAGTAGTTACTGAGTAAGTGAATGACTAAATCAATGAATTTCAAGGAAAAAATTCTTTAGTTTCATGTTCCTTTGCAGTGAAACTTTATAACTTATTATTTGTAGAGTCTTTTTGAAATATTTAATGTTTTATTACTTCATGCCCTCAAAGTCCCTAGTTTTTATAATCTATGTAATCTTCTGATAGCTTATTCTCTAAAAATCCCTGATTGTTAAAAGCATTATTTATCTTCATTTTAATGTGTTCAACCTCATAAGCAGAAAAATATCTCATATTTCTCCTAATCAAAGAATGAGTCACTGCTACTGAAAACAGCAAATACTAAGCCTATGTAAGTTCCTTTTCATGGTATTTTTCTTTATTTTAATCATTAAAAATGTCAACTTCTTACACACATCCATGCCTGACTTTTGTGATACTTCCCAATCTTATTTTATTTAAAAACACGTACTAGATAAAATATGGTACTCAGTCAAAACAGCCAACATAGCAAATACAGGAAACAGTAAACAACAACAACAAAAATACATTGCTTAAGAGTTTTGCAATACATGGGATCTAAAATAAGGATTTAGGAGCCCAGAGTTCAGCTGACCCTGACATATTCCATGTATAAACTCAGTTTAGGTATTAATTTAACATGCAAATCGTGAAGCATAAAGTCAGAACAATGACTCTGATCCCTTTACCAATGCTTTTCTCTTCTCACTGAGACCCTCAGACCAAGACAGCATCACTGACTTGAACAGCAATGGAAGGTGAGAGCAGACATAGCTCATTGTTTAATTTTTGATGAAAACCGTGTTGCTAGTTTCCAACTGTCAGAGGAATGCCTCCAAGAACTTGCTGAATACCACATTATTAATTATGCTAATTTAAAGATTATGATATATTTTAAGATTTTTTTAAAGATTTATTTTATTTTTATTCATACAAAACTGGGGTACAGGCCAGAGGTGCAGAGGGTGAGAGGATTCACCAGAGACAGAGTGGGAAGCAGAACAGGCATATCGACGAAGTACACTGCTGAGGGGAGCAGCGGGTGGGTCAGGAGAGGTCTGCCACGCCATGTGGATCTCCTCCGGGGAAGGTGGTAATGGAACTCATGCGGAAGTGGCTTAAGCTTCTCAGTGCTGTGCTTTAAACCGCTGCACCACTAGGGAGGGCTATTTTAAGATTTTTTTTTTAAAGATTTATTTATTTATTTGTACAGAACTGGGGTACAGGCCAGAGATGCGGAGGGTGAGAGAATTCACCAGAGACAGAGCGGGGAGCAGAACAGGCAGATCAACGAAGTACGCTGCTGAGGGGAGCAGAGGGCGGGTTGGGAGAGGTCTGCCACACCATGTGGTCTCCTCCGGGGCAGGCGGGAATCGAACTCATGCGGAAGAGGCTTTAGCTTCTTAGTGCAGTGCTCTAAACCGCTGCGCCACCAGGGAGGGCCTATTTTAAGATTTTTAACCCAATTTTATACCTATTTCACATAGAAAATGTTTGATTATTCTATGAATAGTTTTGAGTTCTCATTAACTTCAAGAGGCATCAAAAAATGTAAAGAAGAAAGGAGAGAAAGTCATGTGGTGTTCAATGACAGTAGATTTGTAACAGGGTAGGCCCTAGGAAAAGGGGAAGTTCCAGGTTCCCTGCCCCACCCAGGAGGGTAGAGCTGAGCTGAGCAGAGAAAAAGGGAGAAGAAGAGAGAAGAAGAGAAGGAAGCTGGATGGAGAACAAGAAGGAGACCTGAAGAAGTCACATGGAGCAGCAAACATGTGATGAAGAAGCCGTGCTTGTTTCCTGACCCTGGAATGGTTAAGGCAGATGTGGATGAGATACCTGTAAGGAGGTGACTATAACAGTGCTTATATTGATTTTGATTTTGATTTTGCTCTTTTCCTCCCAGATTTGTCTGGTCATTTCTGACCTTTTTCCATGGGTCCCGGCCAGAAGGTGCTCTAGTCTTGTGGCAAGCTTTCAGGCCTTGCTGTAGGCCAATTCCTTTTGGGTTGACTTTTGCCCATGAGGGGATGGGTAGCTTCAGGTGTTTGATTTAGAAGTTATATTCTTTATGTTCCATATTGTATATTTACTGTATTAAAGTCCCTTTTCATTAAAGTTTTATATGTTTTGTCTTGTTGCAGCGGATGGCATAACCCACTTAGAGCAGGCAGGCTTGGGGCTTCAGGGGTGCCCCTCTCAACCTGCACTGTAACAGAAACAGATTTTCTGTCCTCTAACAGATTTGGTGTCCTGTAACAGATTCATAGCATTAACAATTTCTGAAAACATTTGTGAGGGATATTTCTTCCCATGTGCCTCTTAAAAACATACTAACTTCCTCAAAATCCTCCATAAGAACTTGAAAATGTCTCTCTTCTTAGACTTGAAAATGTCTGTGCTTCATACAAGAATGTGGCAGTTTCCTCTTGGGCTGGCTCCAGTTTTCGGAATGGAGCCAGATTTATAATATTGGTAGGCTATTGACACAAGCTATGCAACCTCTTTTGACTGACATATTCTGGGTTGAGGGGAAATGCTCTGAAAAATCAGAATTTCCATGCTAGCTCATGTTACGACCCCCCGTTTTTTTGTATTATCATCAAAATATTTCAAGCAACCATCAGTTTCCTACTGACCAGTTTCCTACTGCCTTAGCCTCATAAGGTGCTGCCTGCTTCAGGTGAGCAAGCGCTGCTCCAGATTGGGAAAGTCCTCTTGAAATCAAAAATATTACAACTGACTAATAAAAAAACAATTATAACAAAATTAATATTGTAAGACAAGGCAGAACTAGAATAATCAGAATTCTTTTACTGCCCAGATGAGAACCTAAATCTCATCTCTCTACTATCTCACACAATCCTTCTATTTAGTTTCTAAAGAACTACTTAAGTTTTCTATTGTTTAGTCTTCAAATAAGGAACTTCACCTAAATCCTCTATTCAGCTTTAAGGAACTTTACTGTATCTCTTCGTGATTGATTTACAAGAGAATTACTCCACCCTAGCCCAAAACCTTACTTTATCCTTCTTCATATCTCCATCCAGCCTCCTGGATATCTCATCATATCTCCATCCATCCCCTAGTCCTAGACTTTAGCCTCTAATATGTCTCAATGGGAATGAAGGTCATAAAGTATCATTGGAGGTTTAAAGGGACTTTATTTTATCATCACTGTGATAAATATAATGTTAGCCTTAAATTTCATGAACTTATGTAACTATCGTAACCTTAATAGATCAATTTTAAGAATGTTACAATCTCAGCTAAAGGTCAATACACTACAAACTGTTAGAAAAAAGATGATCGTGATCTCAGCCAAATTCATATGTTAATGTCATCCCACTGCTTGCTTGAAATGTATAAAATAAACCTCTGCTGAGACCAGAGCAGGAAGAATTGCACCCAACTCCGATTCCCATGTCTTCCTCATGCCCGCTACCCTTTCTCTTCTCTTCCCCCTTTGCTAGGAATCTCCGCTCTCCGACGCTGCTCCCACCTTGAGACCCCACCTGTGCTGGCCCCCAATAATCTGTGATCAGGGACAAAGAGTCCCTGACAGACTATGATATCTCAGCTCTCAGGGCCTCATACTCTCATACACTGTGTGGCCATGGAATTAGGGTTAAGCAGTGTAACCTTGGGCAAGTAATGTAAACTTTTTGTGTCTAACATTGAAGGAATAGAGAAAGTAACGCAGGCCTGAGCAAAACTAGACTAGCCCAGGCAAGCACCCACCCCCCAAAATGCAGGATAGGTTGAAGAGGGACAATGTACATTTAAAATTGATTGGATAATGGGAATGGTGTGGCCCAGGCTGATTGGATCTGAGGCACCAGGAAATGAGACATCTATTCCTGGAAACCTGTCATTGGGTGGTTGAACTGTGATCCAGGCTGTGATGTCTGTTGATCCTTGAATCCATTTGCTAAGTTGAATCTGCGTGGGCTCTGATGTATGTAACGGCCAACAAGGCCAATATATTCCTTGACTTTCCTTTGGTCGGGGTCTTGCCTGAATCCTGCGTGTCCGGCAGGGAGCAGCTTGACCCTGGCTAGCCAGCCCAATAAACCCTACTTTGCGATTTGCATTCTTGCGTGACACTCTGTCTTTCGCGGTAATCGAGTTCTCGGACCCTACAACATGCACTTACACGTATTAGTAGCTTTATAAAGTATTCATCTTTTGAATCCATCTGTATTTCTTATAAACCTTAGTCCACTTGGTTCCTGATTCAGTTCGAGTAATAAAAACACAAGAATAGAGTCTATCCTAATTGCATCATGAATCGCAGTGTTTTAATAATTAGTGTTTGGTCACTACGAAACAGACAACACTCTTGCAGTATTTCTTAATATTCTCCCAATTTTTCCTTTTCTATTCACTTGTCCTCTCTACCACAATTATTTTAGTAGCAAAACTTCACTCACCAAAACACACCACTCTACACCCACAGAATGTTATGCATGTCCCCCGCTTCCTCCTCCACCTCAGTATTTTTCGACACTTTTGTGTCCTTCAATCTTACACTTATTACTGCCCACTTCCCTCTGGCATCTCTGCTTTTATCATCACAAAACTAGAGAGTCTGTGTAACAAGGCAAGTTAGAAAGTGAGAAGATTAGCTCTTCTTTAGAGACCTAAAGGAAAGTCAGGAAACAACTCTGTATTTTCTACTCCCAAGTAAAGTTGTAGCAGGTACAACTTGACAGGTTTCATGGATTCTGCCCCCACTCCAGACACTGGAACTACTAATCCCACCAATAACAAGGAGAAGCATGCTGGGACATGAGGGTGGAGCTGAGCAGCCAGGTTGGGATAAAACTGGACATGTGGGCTCTGGGGGTCTCTTGGCTTGGTGGCTGATCATTTTGGCTCTCGATCAGTTTTCAGCATGCTGATGGAGTCCAAGTCAGCAGAACTGGTAGGACATTCTAGTTAACTTGTATTTCTCTCCCTTTTTCCCTGGGTTATTCCTTTACCTTTCTACTTATAAGTAATCCATTATTTAACCTTTTTGAATGTGTCCATAATATGATTGAATTGTAAGCGCACAGGTGAAGACCCACAGACAGGCAACCCAATTTACATTGGGGTGCCCTGTAACTGATTCAACTGTTTACTGTACAATAAACAGGTCTGAAACAAAGCTACTGAACTGTAGATTTTACAAAGAAAATACTGTATTTGAAAAGATCAGAAATAAGGTATGGGACCATACTTTAAAAACCAGACAAATTAGAATGCATTACCAAAAAGAATGTAAGACTTGGGGAAGAAATTGAAATGATGCAATATGAATAAGGATTAAAGAATAACAGTTAGAAATTAAGGATAAGTTGAAAAAAGTAATGATTTGGGTTACTCAAAGCTTCAACTGATAATGAGACATTATTATTTGCTTCAAAAAACCTATAAAGATATAAATAAATTCAATTTGTTATAAAAGTACACCCATGTAGTACCCCAAAAGAAAATTGTTGGTGAATGTTGGTAAGTTTTCTAATAATGAAGATATTAATGAATAAATTGGATAATCACTTAAAACAGGTTTTATATGTTATGGAATTCTTACAATGCTAAAATAAATATTTTTAATTATCTAAATTGTGACTTAGTGATATAATCCCTTTTTCACATATTTTTTTTTTCACAGACCCAATTTCTATACCCAGAAAACTTAAATGGATTTAGTATTGGTTACATGGGTTTATTTTTAACCTTTAAATAGATGTGTAAGAATGATAGCAGTTATTATGTCTGTTTTATAATGACAGTTTTTTTTATAAATACCAATACTCTAGCATGTGATCCATTTAATTAAAGATGCTTATACTTTCTACAATAATGTGATAAATGTGAAAGTATTTAGTAAGGGGAGCATTGCAAAAGGAGTTTACAAGGATTTCTATGTATATACTCAAAAATTACAATATAGTGAATCTATGAAGCAGTACCCAGTAATCAAGAATCTTGGAATCAGCCTAGGATTTTTCTACTGAAAAACCATAAGAAATAGAGTTAGTAAGTTATAATGGTGTATGAAGTGGAAGAACAGGATTGAATGAGCCTGATCCATTCTATTTATAGGATGACCAACTGTTCCCAATTTGCTTGGGATCATCCATATTTAAAAGTGAAAGTCCCACATCCCAGAAATGCCCTCAAACCCCCCCCCATGGAATTATCGGCAAACAAATATAAAAGCAAGAAAATTATTTTTTTAAAAAAAGCAAAATTGTAATTAGTAGGGAAAAAGGGTTAATTAGTAGGAAAGCTATGAAGTCCTTCAAATGTTTGTCCTAAGAATTGAAAAATAAAAATTAAAAATATTTTCAAATGTATTTACCCTTTGAATTTTTTTTAAAATAGCATAAGGTAATATACATTTTAGTATGCATAAATACATAATTTTAAAAAAATATTTTAAGAGGATTGTTTTATGGGCAGTATCTATACAAATAGATACTATGCCAGGTTATAAAATATAAGAAGACTTAGAGCACACTTTCATAAATTCTATATGTGGAATGGAATGTGTGAAGTAGAGCTGTATTTTACAAGAGTTCCTAAAATTGAGCCAAGAAGTGTGATTTACCCACATCCTCACATGAACGGAAAGTCAATGTATTGAATTGTATCTAACCACAAAACCATAGCTTTGTGGAGGAATAATTGCATTTACCAGAAAGCTGTAGTTTAGGAATAGCTACAGCAACCTATCATGTCTAGCAAAGAACAGTCTAACACTTGCTAACACCAACCATAATTCTTGCAAATTGACTGATGTAACCTGTAACTTGTCTTACGTCTAAAGTACTTATTCCCTAGCAGTCACTTAAATGTATTTTTAAACTTTGTCTACAGATTGCAATTTTTAAGATCCCAAATATCCTGTTACTCTTGCAGCCTGGCTGATTTCTTGGTTAACATGTGTTCCTTGAAGGCTAGCTCATTAACAACTCCTGGAAGAATCTAAAAAGAAATTAATGTAAATGATCCAAAAAAAAAAAAGAGGGGGGGGGAGTCAATGGACATATGTGCCAAAGAAATATAACACCATTTATGTCAATAGCCATTAGTCTATTCGTAAACAGTTTATTTAAATTTTACAATACATCTAACTAGATAGAAATATTCTTCCACTTTTCCAAGTAAAAAGAAAAAGAAGTAAAGAAGGTAGGTGTTGAGACAGAAAGCAAAAAAAAAAAATCAATTAAAGGAATGGAAACCTTCAGATACACTAGTTAATACTCCTTGAGTTAGAGCACTAAAGTTCTGACTGATTTCTTGCTTCTTTCTATCACCTTGATTTTTTTCTGAGGCTTTATGATGAGGGAATATACTTCTTCCCACTGTTTGTGACTTATGACAGTGATAACCAAACTAAAACTTGCTCAGATGCTCACTGATCTGAGTGACAAATTATTAAGTATGAAGCAATTTGTCACCTTTAGATGACAAGAAAGTGAACATGGCTAAGTACTCTGATCCCATATGCCAAACTTCAATTAATCTCCAGTAATACTTATATTAACATATTGTCGATTCCTGTGCAGTTATCCTGATTGAATACATTCCTCAAGTCCCTCACCTCTACTGTGATATCTAGATTATAAATCTTGCTCCTTCCTCATAGGACAAAGTGATTTTTTTTATGGTGGCTCACATTTTCTCTTATTTATCTTGTTAAAAAAAAGAAACACAGGACCAAAATGGATTTGCTCATGCCAAATACCACCAAGATTTAAAACCCAACCTAACTACAATTTCAGCCTCTCAGAAAAGGGGAAAATTAAAATAATCTATCTGGAATTTCCTGATTAGAAGGATTATAGGTAATTACAGATTACAGGTAATCTGTAATATCCCTTTGTCTTTCCTTGAGCAAATTTGGCTTTGGCTGAAATAATCTCACTTTTCTTTTTTAATAACCTGTCCCCACCCACTTTCTGACCATGAAAACCATCCATTTTATAAAATGCTTGCACCTCCTTTTTAAAACTTACTAGGTGGAGAGCTGCCAATTCATGAATCATATAATAAAGTCGATATGATCTCTAAATTAACTGAGCTAAATTTTGGTTTTAACAATTTAAAGAATCCTGGATGGAGTAATAACTTCAATTAGTGAACAAAATATATAGAAGCAAAAATATTAGTTCTTTAAAGTATAATAAAAGTTATGAATTTGAGAATAATAACACAGTTCTGACTCACTTCACCTAAGGAGTGGATTTCAAAATCTGTTGAGACCATAAAAGGGACATTTGAATTTACTATGAGAAAACTCCATTAACCTCATTTTAGAATTGGAATAAAATACTGATAGCTTTCTTAGAAGTGACCTAGAACCACACCTTGTGACAATTCCTACCTGTTATATACCATAGCTCCCCAATAGCATCCCAGGATCCCAGGTAATTTATCTTTGCATTCACAGTTGTCAGAGCAAGAGTTCTGAAGAGTTCCACATTAACTTAGCTTTCTAATCCTGCATTCCACAGATGTCTATTACAAGGTTAGTGAACCAGATCATGGAATCAAACCAGGAATTCAACAGGACCATAAGGAAGCTCTTGAAATAAAATTATAGTTTCATCAGGATGATATGTTCATTCTTCTCTTTCAACTGTTTTGTTGTTGTTTCTCTCTTTTTATGTTGTCTAGGGTTACATCACTCTCCTAGTGCTACATACTATAATTCTTAATATACGTTCATACTCTCTGGTGTCTCTTGATCTCAGCTACAGTACCTGGAACAGAGCACCTGATTATTCTACTTACATTTGGTGCTTATCTCTTGTTCAATAAATAAAGTTCTAGAGGGCCCTCCCTGGTGGCGCAGTGCATTAAAGCACTGCACTAAGAAGCCTAAGCCACTTCTGCATGAGTTCGATCCCCACCTGCCCGGGAGGAGCTCCACATGGTGAGGCAGACCTCTCCTGCCCGCCCGCTGCTCCCTTCAGCAGTGTGCTTCGTTGGTCTGCCTGTTCTGCTCCCCAATCTGTCCCTGGTGAATCCTCTCACCCTCCGCATCTCTGGCCTGTACCCCAGTTCTGTATGCATAAATAAATAAATCTTTAAATAAATAGTTAAAGTTCTAGAAAGGATGGAAAGATCACAGTGCAAATTACTAAAGAACAGAAAGTGTGCCTGCATGTCACAGGGTGGGGCAATCTATAGATACATTAATTCTTATATGGTCAATGTTATAATCAGATCTACCAAGGAACATGAAAGCATTTTCCTATACTCAGCTAGAATATGTACTCATGGGAACGTGTAGGTGAAATAAACAGAAAATAACTCTCAGTAACTAGTGATTGAATAGTGGCATTAAATAAATTTAATGCTGACAAATTTGACATAAGGATGGATCCTTTGCAGCAAAAAGTGATTAAAAACTTGTATTCATCAACTACTTGGTTATAATCATTAGTTTCAATATCTAGAGAAAGAACAAGTGTGGTGAAAGGATCCAGAATAATACACAACATACATAAGCAAACTGGCGTAAGATAATTAAGGAAAGATACTATTAACTCTCAGGGTACTTAGTGATTAGAATCTTATATTTATTAAATATCAGTCTGTCTTTGGAGAATTCACATTTCCATGTTTACTGTTTTTACCACTTCACATTCTTGCTCTGTGCTTATCTCTGGTCCTGACATTATTCCAACAAATTCTTCTTTTGACAATTATCCTTTCAACAGGTATTTCTTAGAGAGGTACTGTGGAAATAGTAATGATTTTTCCATTCCTAAATTAACCAGTATCTTCTTTAATAGTACCAACAAAATTCTTCTCACTGTTAAATGGGAGCCAAGTATTACAAAATTCTCTCTAAAAACAGCTGCCTTTGTTTCTCTATCTACCACGACATGCCATTGACCTTGTGTGTTGAGCATACATCGCTGTGTCTACTGCTAAAATATAAGTCACAAAGCCAAATGTTTTTGTTTGGGGATCTCCTATCTTCGCCTGATCTGTAAGTTGTCCCATTTCTCAAAATATTATCTGAAACATGACACAAGCTATGCAACTTCTGTCGTCAGACATGGTAGGGATGGAGGGGAAATGCCCTGAAAAATAAGAATTCCCACGCTAGCTCATGTTGTGATCTTCCTTTTTTGTATAATCATCAAAATATTCCAAGCAATCATCAGTTTTCCGCTGGACTGCCTCAGCCTCATAAGGTGCTGCCTGGCTCAGGCAAGCAAGTCTGCTCCAGGACACGAAAGTACTTTTGAAATAAAAAATATTACAACTGGCTGATTAATAAAAATAATTATAACAAAATCAATATTGTAAGACTAGGCAGTACTAGAACAAGTTTAAAAATAATCAGAATTCTTTTACTGCCTGGAAGAAAACCCAAATCTCATCTCTGTACTATCTCACATAAGCCTTCTATTTGGTTTCTAGAGAACTACTTAAGTTTTCTATTGTTTAGTCTTCAAATAAGGAACTTCACTTAAGTCTTCTATTCAGTTTTTAAGGAACATTACTGTATCTCTTTGTGATTAATTTTTTTTAAAGATTTATTTATTTATTCATACAGAACTGGGGTAGAGGCCAGAGATGCAGAGGGTGAGAGGATTCACCAGAGACAGAGTGGGGAGCAGAACGGCAGATCGACGAAGTACACTGCTGTGGGGGGCAGCGGGCAGGTCAGGAGAGGTCTGCAGCGCCATGTGGTCTCCTCCTGGGCAGGCGGGAATTGAACTCATGCGGAAGTGGCTTTAGCTTCTTAGTGCAGTGCTTTAACACGCTGCGCCACCTGGGAGAGCCATCTCTTTGTGATTAATTTACAAGAGGATTACTCCATGCTAGCCCAAAACCTTACTTTATCCTTCTTCATATCTCCACCCAATCTCCACATTAGTCCTTGACTTGACTTTACCCTCTAAGATGTCTCAATGAGAATGAAGGTCATAAAGTAACATTTGAGGTTTAAAGGGACTTTATTTCAGTCAATCATCACTGTGATAAATATAATAATGTTAGCTTTAAATTTTTTTTTTAAGATTTATTTATTTATGTGTACAGAACTGGGGTACAGGCCAGAAGCTCAGGGGCGGCAAGAGGCTCCACCAGAGACAGAGGGGGGAGCAGAACAGGCAGATCAACAAAGTACACTGCTGAGGGGAGCAGCGGGCGGGTCAGGAGAGGTCTGCCACGCCATGTGGTCACCTCTGGGGCAGGCGGGAATCGAACTCAAGTGGACGTGGTTTTAGCTTCTCAGTGTTGCGCTTTAACCCGCTGCACCACCAGGGAGGGCCTAGCTTTAAATTTTATGAACTTATGTACCTATCTTAATTTTAGTAGACTGATTTTAAGAATAATGTTACAATCTCAGCTAAAGGTCAACACAAACCCAAACTGCTCTCAGAAAAAAAAAAAATGATTGTGATCTCAGCCCAATTCATATGCTAATGGCTTGCTTGAAATGTATAAAATAAATTTCTGCTGACAGCAGAACAGGAAAACTTGCACCCAACTCATTCCCATCTCCTCCTTGTACCTGCTCCCCTTTTCTCCCCTTTTGGGAATCTCCAACCACTGATGCCGCTTCCACCTTAAGACCCTGCCTGTTCTGCCTCCCAACAACCTGTGATCAGGGTCAGTCCCTGACAGAAACAATCATCTATAATTTCAAAACTCAGACGTCCAATAAGCAGATTCCTCAGCAATCTGGGTCCTTTGGCTGATGGACTTTCTCATAGCCTATTAACCCCTCACTCCTCCATCACTGTGGCCTGAATTGGTCTGAGGGCTGCCCGAGGCAGTTTTACCTTCATTTTGACACTGGACTTGCCTCTTCCAATTTGAGTTCATTATTCTGGGGTTATTCTGGGGTAATGAATCAATCAACTGATACGTATGTCCTAAAGAGATGTTGTTGTTTTTTTTTAAGTTTTATTTATTTATGCATACAGAACTGGAGAGAACTGGAGTATAGACCAGAGGTGCAGGAGTGGTGAGAGGAGTCACCAGAGACAGAGTGGGGAGCAGAACCGTAAGATTAACAAAGTACACTGCTGAGTGGAGCAGCGAGCGAGACAGGAGAGGTCTGCTGTGTCTTTTGGTCATCTCTGGGGCTGGGATCCAACTCGCAGTGAAGCGACTGTGAAACGGCTGTGCCAGCTTTGCAGTGCTGTGCTTTAATACACTGTGCCACTACCAAGGAGGGCCCTAAAGAGATGTTTTATAGGATTTCCTTTTGGGAATGATAGGATAATTATTTAATTATAAAGCCTTTAAGGTTTTTGCATTTAACAACATAAATAAAAATTTTCCCATTTTTAGCAATGATGGAAATTCTTTGATTAGTTTTTTCATTACAAACAGGAGAGATTAAAAGAAGATAACTGATGAGGTGAAGTAAGTTAAATAATTTTGACTAGAGTCAAACTCTACCTAACTGAAAAAGTCTAGATGAGCCATTCAGGTTGAGGAAATTCCCCCATGATTTGCTTTTCAAAACTTTATTCAAAACTGTATCTATAATCATACCTACCTTAATCAGATTGTCATTTCCTTTTAGGGTAAATCTTAAGGGGATTCCAGTGCAATAACCAGAGTGAACAGAGGAGGAAATCAATAATTTTCAGGGCTTAAAATCAAATTCATGCATTCAGCCATCTAACTTAACTGTTACTGTGTAACAGGCCCTGTATTTGACTCCCAAAGACACTAAGAACAAATTAAAAATTACAGTGAATTCAGGGCCCTTCCTGGTGCAAAGTGGGTTGAAGTGCAGTACTCAAGCCAGCCTTAGCCTCTTCAGTGTGAGCTCAATCCCCAGCCCCAGAGGTGACTCACATGGCGCAGCAGACCTCTCCTGTCTCACACACTGTCCCCCTCAGCAGTGTACTTCGTCAGTCAGCCTGTTCTGCTCCCACTCTGTCTCATGTGAATCCTCTCACCACCCCTGCACCTCAGCTCTGTATGCATAAGTAAATTTTTTAAAAATCTAAAATAAAATTAATTAAAAAGAAATTATAGTGAATCCAAAAGACATTTGGACTAAGCACAGCATGTATAGGTGGAATGTTATATAGCACATTATAATGGAGTCTTATATAGGAATATATAACCTAAAATAAGCCATTTCAGTAAAATAAGCTAGATGAAAAATGGAAATTAAGACATAGTATCGGGCCTCTCTGGTGGTTCAAAAGGTTAAAGCGCAGCACCACAGGGTTCTCCCTGAAGTTCAAAAGCACTGCATTAGGAAGCTCTCTGAAGTCATTGTAGCACAAGTTCAATCCTCTGCCAGGGACCTGATCCACATGGTGTGGCAGACCTCTCCTGACCCACCCGCTGCTCCCCTCATCAGTGTAGTTCGTCGATCTGCCTGTTCTGCTCCCCACTCTGTCTCTGGTGAATCTTCTCACCCACCACTCGTCTGGCTGTACCCCAGTTCTGTATGCATAAATAAATAAATCTTAAAAAAAAAAAAAGTGCAGCACTATAAACCTATCCACTGCCACTCCAGCATGACTTCAATCCCTGGCCCTAGATGTGACTCACACAGTGCAGCAGACTTATGTTTTACCCACTGCTCTCCTCAGCTATGTATTTTGGCTAGTGTGACTGCTCTGTTCCCCACTGTCTCTGGTGAATCCTCTCACCCTCCACACTTCTGGCCTGTACCCAAGTTCTTGTATGAATAAGTAAGTTCTTTTTTAAAAAAAGTAATATTACGATAAGGGGAAAACTGATATATAGAATATTTTCTAGTCAATAAAGGGTTGCGGGCAGATATGAATCAAGTGTTAGCATGGTAGCTTGTGGGAATAAACAGAAGTTCAAGAGCTCTGAAGTTTAAAATATGAACAGGCAGAGGCCAGAGATGAGCAGGTTGTACAGGGCCATATTAGTCACAGGAAGAAATTTCCAGTCATAGCAAACTTATTCTGAAGATTTCTCAATTTATCATTATTTTCATCTCAAAGTACTCTAAAATTCTTAAATCCAAAATTGTCTACTGAAAAGCTAATGTTTGTACTAAGAAGCATTAAGTCAATGTAAACCTAGTAAGTCATGCCATGACCTGCGTCTATTCACCTGATATGGTGAATAACCTGTTGGAAATGTTGATTTATTGTCAATAGAAGCTCCATAGAGAAACCTTAAATCCAGAAGTTTATAATCTTCAGTTTAGGAGTTGAGTAAGACGTAAGTACAATGAAAGATATTTAGAAAGTAAATATTACCTAGGAAACAAATAAATCAAGAGATTAGAAAATGCATCCCACTGCCCTCCCAGAAAAAAAAAATGAAAAGTAACTATTTTTTTAGCCCAAATCTCCCAGTAAGATCTCCCAGTAAGGCAGTCTCCCAGACTTGAGATAAATGATTTTAATAAGTAGTTTATTTAGGAATGCCATCCCAGGAAACAGAGGTGAGAAAAAAAAACGATAGTGAAATGAAAAGGAAAGTACATAAAAGGATGCTAACCAAAGTGGTGGATAATTAATTTGTGATTAAACTTGGAGAGCTTCTAAGGACCATTAAAAATTTATCTCAGAAACAACTGCTTAGGGGACAGGGAAGACATTTGTCCATTGAATCCTTTTCCCACTAGAGATAGCTCTATGAATATAAATTCCCTCTATTTTGCCCATGCAAAGATCTCAAGATCTTTAGTCATGTGCTAATAAATCAGAGAAGTATGCAGAGCACTAATTAAGGACAAATTTGCAGCAGAGTCTGAGACAAGGTGCATTTCTGTTACATTTGCCCAAAGTGAGTTGAAACCTGGGTAGAAGTAGCTGGAATAAGAAGTTACGTTAGCAGATTTAAATGATGCATGAGATGTTTAACACAGCCAGCAGCCCTTCTCAGTAATCAATCCGAGTTGGGAAATTTATCCAAAAGGATCTGATAGTTGAGCATTTACATGGTTTGGACAAGGCAGGTAGTTAGAAAGAAAACTCCCACCAAGGGAAAAGAAGCATATTCATGACATGGATTCAGAAAGTTCTGTGCAACTCTGGCCCTGTGGGGAACCTACATTAAAACAGGATCTAAGAGTGTATCTGTCTTTAGGTATTTGCACAAAGTACACTGAAATAAAGAAATATACACATTGAGCCAGATCAAGAACAGCAAAGCTCTTGCATCATTACACATACCTCTGTGATCCTCCCAACAATAGCAAGTGGAGAAGATCTTGTAAAAGTAAACAAACATTTGAGTCAATGGGAAGAGAGGAGAGGAGGGAAATTTGGATAATACATTTTTATTTCATACTGATGCTTAAGCCCTAGACCCAGGGAAAAGTTAACATACCTAAGCCTTGAGTGTATGATAAAATAATAAACAACTGTGCTATACCTAATTATTTAAGGAACCAAAGGAAAATTTCAGTACTCAAAAATATGTAATGCTGAGGTTAGATAAGTGACTATCAAGTATTAGTCAACTCCATAGGTAGGATGATTTCTTTCCTGTTCTATCAAAATATTAACTGGCAAATGACTAACCTTAGAAAGAAATGGCAAACATGGAGCTAAGGGGTGCTTGGGGAAATCTGGGGACTCTCCACAGCAGATGACCTCCCGCTGCATACCTCTATACCTGGAGAGGTGATTTGGGGGCCTCCCAACTCACAGGATAAAGAGCAGAGGGCTAGTGAAAGTCCATGTGTATCAGTCTTCATATACTAGTTTTGCTAACACACCAAGTCACTTGCTTATTGCCAGCTGGCTTGTTTGAAAGTCGTGTCCTAACTATTCCTTCATGCTTGGTTTGGATGCCAAAATATGCCTCATCCCCATGTTCTTGGAATTTGTTACTGCCCAACCTGGCTTTCCAGCTTACCAGTGCCAAACCAAGTGAGTCCTTACCTGTCTAATCTGACCACACCTTTGTTTGTGCTCGACTGAACATCTGGAAAATTATGATAATGGGTATGATAGGAATTACTAATCATAACTGTTTTAAATTGTTTGCTTTTTTAATTTAAAATCAAAAGAGGAGTGTATTTGTACCATAAGAAATAAACAGCAAAATCAGACACTGTTCTGGTCAGAAGCTCTCACATATCAGGAAAGTCCCTATAGGATCTTAAATGAAATCTGGAGTATTTTTAAGAATGTGTTTAATTTTATTTGCATTTGAGATACTTTTATGTTCTGAGTGAGAGTTGGCAGGTCAATTCAACTTGCCACGCTGTATTTGAATAATTATTTTAACTTATAGTTAATTCTCTTATTTAGAATATTGTAAAGAACAGGCATCAACTTGTGACTTGGGACGTCATTTATCTTTCTTCCTTATGTATTTTGCCCATCCTTGACCCAAACTACTGTGCATATTTGTCAGGGATTCTAAATTTTATTGCACATTGATTTGACTCACTTGGGAGCTTTGGGCTCAAGGGAACTTACTGGGGCCGCACCCACCCTACCAGGAACTAATTAAATCTGGTTTAATTAGCTTTTCAAGCTTCCTAATAAGCAACCAAAGTGGTAAACTACTGAGTCAGTGGTTCCCAAAGTATAATCTTTGGCCAGCATCAGTGACAATACTACAGATATAAATTCTCAGACTTCCCTTACTCACTTGGATTCAGAAATAGTGGTGATCAAACGATGTTCTTCTAAACAGCCTGATTGATTATAACTCCTGTGTTATACACCCACTTAAAATATAAAAATCAATTGCTTCTAATATATTCTCAAATTTGTACAATTACCATAATCTTGGGATATTTTCATCACATGAAAAAGAAACCCTGCAGGCTTTAAATAGTCATTCCTCGATCCCTTCATCCTCCCAAATCTCGGGCAACCTCAAAATTAACTTCTGACTTCACAGATCTGGTCTTACAGATATTAATATAAATGGAATCAAATCATATGTGGTTTTTTATGATGTCTTTCATTAAAAAAAACTTTTTCATGTTTCATGGTCCATGCTATATCTTGTCACATTTCTCATATCATGTCCTTTCAATGTCCAATAATAGTCCACTGTATAGATATCACATTTATCCACTCATCATTTGAAGAAAATTGGATTGGTTCCACCTTTGGGTTATCATGAGTAATACTGCTGTGAGTGTGAGTACTCACACAGAAGCTCTGTGTACACATACCAATTTTCACTTATCTTTGGTGTTTACTGAGTCTAGCTGCTGAATCATATGATAATTATGTTTAAGCTTTGTGTTCCAAAGCAGTGGCACCATTTTACCCTTCTACCAGGAGTACATGATGGTTGTGAATGTAAATGGCCAACTGGTAGATGAAAAAATGCTTAACATCACTTGTAATCAAGGAAATGCAAATTAAAACTACAATGAGATACCACTGCACACTGGTGAGACTGGCCAATATTTAAAAAAAAAAAAAAAAAAAACGACTGGCAACAAATGCTGGTGAGGATATGGAACAAAAGGATTTCTCTTTACACTGGTGGTGGGAATGCAAATTGGTTCAACCACTATGGAAAGTTCTGTAGAGGTTCCTCAAACTACTAACAATGGTTCTACCATATGATCCAGTGATTCCACTCCTAGGAATCGACCCAAGGGATTTCTCCACAATCTTTGTCAATACTTGTTATGTGACTTATGATCCTAAACATCCTAGTGGGCATAAAGATGCATCTCTTTGTGGTTTGGTTAACATTACCTTGATGTGCTTATTAGTCATGTGTATATGTTTTTGGAGAAATGTGTATTCAAATCCTTTGTTGGGGCCTCCCTGGTAGGCACAGCACTATGAGGCTATCCACAGCTACTGAAGCTCAAGTTTCAGTTCCATCCCCAGCCAGGGTGGTGACCCACATGGCACAGCAAACCTCTCCTGTCTCATCCTCTGCTCCCTTCAGCAGTGTGTTTCAGTCGATCTGCCTGTTCTGTTCCTGACTGTGTCTCTGGTGAATCCTCTCACTCCCTGTATCTCAGGCCTGTACCCCAGTTCTTATATGCATAAATAAATAAAATCTTTAAAAAAAATTCTTTGTCCATTTCTAAATGAGTTACCTGCCTTTATTAATGTTATAGTATTTATTTTAGATATTAGTTAAAATCTAATTTGATTTATAAAACTCCCATTTTATGGATAATATTCTCACATTATAGTGCTCTTTGTTGAAAAAAAAGTTTTTAATTTTGATAATTATTTCTTTTTCTCTGTTGTTTTTCTTTTGGTGTACATAAAAAAAAATATCCCTGGTTTATTCTAAAACTGTAGTTTTACATTACATCTAGATCTTGGATTCAGTGAGTTAATTTCTTATTATGATATGCCAGATAGGGGTCCAGTACCGTTCTTTTGCATGTGACTATCCAGTTACACCAGCAACATTTGAATAATAATCCATGTTTTCAGAAGCCCTCTTGGTAATTCTGACACATATTAAGGTTTGAGAACTACTGCACTATGTATGCTAAATTTCTTCGCAGTCACTAAGAATCTGATGCTCTATGACAGAAAACTGTTCTCTTGGAAATCCTGTAACAATCAAGTGATACACTGTACTTCTATATTCATTTTTAATAAAGAAATTAAAACTATTAGATGTGTAAGTTGAGATTCTTTTTTCTTCAAGACTATAAATAGCCCATATTCCGAATTATTTCCTTCCCAGTGTTGAGTATTAATGTTCAGAGTAACTGCATGCCCAGCTTCGCCTGTTCAGTTAAGATGGGAGTTTAAGATTCTGCATTAGCAAACTCGGGAGACCATGGCAAAACTGTTCATGCATAAACAGAGGTTAGGACTGTGCAAAATCTCCAATTAATTGTATATTTCTGGAATCAAACTAATTTTCACAACACAGAAGATATTTTTCTACCATTGTACAAGTGAGGTATTATAATATGCTGAAAGTTGGCCCTCCCTGGTGGCACAGCGGATTGAAGCACAGCACTGAGAATCTAAAGCCGCCTCCGCATGAGTTCGATTCCCGCCTGCCCCGGAGGTGACTACATGGTGTGGCAGACCTCTCCTGGCCCGCCCGCTGCTCCCCTCAGCAGTGTACTTCATCCATCTGCCTGTTCTGTTCCCCACTCTGTCTCTGGTGAAGCCTCTCACCACCCCTAAGCCTCTGGTGTCTGTACCCCAGTTCTGTATGCACAAATAAATAAATCTTTTAAATAAATAAATAAATAAAAATATAATATGCTGAAAGTCACTCAGCTAAAGATTGATTTGAACAAAGATTCTTCACACTAGGCTGTAGGCCTAATTCTTTTGGCTGAACTATAGCTTTTCATGTGTGTATGGATATGTATATGTATGTGTGTGTGTGTGTATGCAATATTATAACCTAGAAATGTTCAGGGGGGGGAAGATAAGCTTAGAAATATATGACCTTCTTTAAAGAAATCATAAATTCAGATAGTATGGTATACAAATCTGGCTTCCATTCAAAAGACAAAGCTAATAAGTAAATATAGCAGTATGTATAATTTTATATATAAAGTGTACAGTTTTTAAATTTGTACTAGATACAATAAAAAATTCTTGGTTTCTAGACAAGGGATGAACATATATTCTATTTGTTCACTCAGGACAGTCCTAGTTTCTTATTTTTGCCCAGTGTGGTTATTTTTTTTTAAAAGATTTATTTATTTATTCATACAGAACTGGGGTACAGGCCAGAGGCTCAGGGGTGGCGAGAGGCTTCACCAGAGACAGAGTGGGGAGCAGAACAGGCAGATCGATGAAGTACACTGCTGAGGGGAGCAGCGGGGGGGCCAGGAGAGGTCTGCCATACCATGTGGTCACCTCCGGGACAGGCGGGAATCGAACTCATGCGGAAGTGGCTTTAGCTTCTCAGTGGTGTGTTTTAACCCGCTGCGCTACCAGGGAGGGCCCCAGTGTGATTATTAACAGTTTCTCATTTATACTCAAAAGTGTCCTGTTGTCTGCAGTATGTTATGTGCTCCCCTTATAACATGGTGGCCATGTGCTCCCCACATGGCACAGTCTTAGATATAGTTCAAAGTAGTTAGGAAGTTAAATCAATGTATCTTAAGTGCGTGCCTACCTTAGTATTTTCCTTCTGCCAGCTTACTCCCAAATTATTTCTTCAGATCAACATAGTTTATCACCAAGATGGCCTTCACTGGCAATCACATGGGGCAGACACCTGCTGTCCAATGTTGCTTCATTGGTATGGATTATTGATCAGAATACCAAGTAGCTATGTGGAAACTGAGGGACAGGGCTTGTGAAACTCACTTAATTAGAAGAGTAGAAGTAAAAAAATCTTGAGTCTCAATTAGTTAGTGTCAGAGATTGTAGTGCTCCTTAAATGTAACTCTCAAGTCCAACATCATCTCTATAATATTAGTTTATTCGATAACATTGAAACATTTCTTCATATATTAAGTAAATTAGAATAGAAATTAATTTCCTTTTAGAAAACGGATGATTTCTATTTGAATTTAATGATCAAGCTACTTTCCCATTTCCCAGTCCACATGAGCTGGACTGGAGACCCATTCCTATGTTCTTAGAGAAATGTTTTGCTTGCCACCATGGATAAAGACTTCTGGGGTTCAATCTATGCAGAGGAGGATATAATTATGCATATAATTCAAGGAAAAAAATCAATGTGATAAGCCTCTTCTTGTTTCTTAGAAGCCAAGAAAAATACAGATGACTTTAATGGAGTTTCAATTACACAGCACCACTCACTTATTATTCACCCACTTTCTAAGATTAAGTCAAGGTATCTGATTTCCTGTTTTGTAAATTCCAAACTTTTCTTCTAAAATGAGGCCAACTTACAATACTTGGGAGGGGTGGGGAGAGAACAGTACTTGGCCTAGGTTTCTGCAAGGCAACTTAGGTCAGACTTGGAAGATTCCAGGAAACTGCCTTTTGACATTCTCTTGCTTCCCCTCCCTATTGATTATCTGTAGAAATTATCCAACAGAAGAAACCAGAAAGCCTCACAATGTCCTGTATTTTTCCCTATGGCATGGGGCTTTTTTTTGTGTACCCTTCCTTGTCAGAACTGCTCCTTGACTTAACAATCCTGAGTAAGAGCTGTACACTCCCAGCTTACTAATCCCCTCTCCAGGCCCATGTAGCTCTCAGGAAAATGAGGAAACTTTTAAACTCAGCTCTGATTAGGTCATTTCGTACTTTTCACTATCACTCACAGAAATTCACTGAGTATTCAACTTCCTTCAAAAGGTCAGGTGAATTTTCTTTCTCTGTTTAGTGTTCTTGTTTTCTCTTCTCACCCTGTATCTTTTCCTGTTTAAGTACATCTCTCCTGCCCTAGCACTCAACTACACTGGCTACTTATTCCTTATGGCACCCCTTAGGAACTGGGTAATTAATACAAGACATGGTGGTGCTCATCCACTCAAAGTTATTGAAAATGATCTGGATGATCTTTACACAACTGATCAGCCCGAAGAATGTATTAAACAAATAGTTAACTTGGCAATTTCTATGAGCAAAATGTATTTGGGCTGTTTTGCATATATTAATAGATTTCAGCAACTACTAAAACCATCCCCATGTTACAGACAGATTTGATATCCAGCAAAAGAAAGTACTCTAAAGTTTTAGAGGCAATAACAGATAGGCCTGGACATGTGCCTAAAACAATCTTATTAAGTGGTGTGCCCTCCTGCCTCAGACTATATCACTAAGAGCATGATTTCACATGAAAGCTTAGCTCACCCATTCATACCACTGAAACACCATTTTATATATGCATGCACTTAAGTACAGTGCCTCACCATTAGGACTTTGTCTCCACCTCCTAACTGGCTAATAAGGAGGAAAGAATAATAAAATTTCATATTACCATATGACTCATGATACAAATACCAGCACAGATGGCACCCAGCTAGGGTGCAAGATTAAGTTATTTTATCTACAAAGATACACAAAGAAGTATTTCACATGTCAGTATTGGAAATTAAATTTTACACCATGCCTTTCTTGTGGTGAACAGTTGCCAATGTGCCTTTTCCTAAGCATTATTTCTTAGCATAATATTACTCTCCGCACATCTCATATGAAGAAAATGGTATGGAAAAGAGATACACAGAAAAAAGAATTCAAAAGTCTTTTTTGTTATCATTTCAACATTTCACAAAGAGTAGTTACTTTTTTAATTTCCAAACTTACAACAGCAATACTCATATTCAATCAAATCAAATACTAATAGTATGTCAACTATAGTGATTTATTCCTGAATTTATTTATTTGATCAAATTTAAAAATTATAGAGTGCCAGTGATGGAGGTAATTTTATAAAGACTTAAGAGTTTACAATAAAACATGGTTTTATTATTCAATGTTTGAATACCCCCTATACCCATTGGATTCTACTTCTTTCCATTTCTATGGTCCCAAGGATGACATGCTCCCATAATACCTCAAAGATCAACCAAGCTGTTCTGCCTCAGAGCTCAAGCAAGTGAAGGAGCTGACAGTGTCATGCATGACATTAATTCATGTACACAATACCCCTCAAAGCAGGTTTTTAGAATTTGCCTTATATTTTATAGCTGTGATATGGAGCTTTGAATAATTTAAGTGCACACAGTATGAAAACTGTGGATGAAAATGACATTAGATATCTTCAACTAAAAATCCTGTGTACTTTCTGTTACACTGTCTGGACTTTCCTCAATGCCATATAGCTGCTATCATAGGAAGATTCAAAAGTTAGCAGATTTTTGAGAACACTTTCTATGAGATCACTCATTAGGAAGAATCTGAAAAAATTTACCATGTGCCTGTAAAAACTAGGGAAAGTTACGAGTCATTTTGTGTGTCATAGGGCCACACATACTTTGAATATATAAATGCCTATGTTTCACTTGTATGTTTTTGCCCTAGTATTTCTCACAGATTAAACTGATTAAGTACAGGTATAACAGAAACACCAACCTGTTATTTTAACTTTAGCATCTATAAGCAGTAACAAAGTGTCACTCGCTGGAAGTTTAGAGATTTCTTAGTAACTCTAATAATATCTTGAAAGATGGCCACTATGTTTTGCCTCACTAGCTTTCCCTAAACTGAGGTCATGACCCAAAAGCCTCAATTTTCTACAAGCAGAGACCTGAAATAGAAATATAAACAACAGAAAATGTGCAGGAAGTAATGCTTAGAATCTCATTAATGGATCTAAAGAATTCTCCAGTTAGAACGAAAAATAATGTGGGCCCTCCGTGGTGGTGTAGTGGGTTAAAGCAAAGAACTAAGCCAGCTGCAGCCACTTCAGTGAGAGTTCAATCCCCAGCCCTGGAGGTGACCTACATGGCACAGCAGATCTCTCCTGTCTCACCTTGTTGCTCTTCTCAGCAGTGTACATTAGTCAGTCCTGCTCTCCACTCTCTCTCTGGTGAATCCTCTCACCACCCCTGCACCTCTGCCATGTACTCCAGTTCTGTATGCATAAATAAATCTTAAAAAAAAAAGTGATTTCATTCATATGTGATTAAATAAATGAATGAATAAAGCAAAGTAATTTTGACTATAAGAATATATTGGTCCAAAGGGATTGCAACTAAGATGGAAAAATGCAAAAAATATGTAAAAGTAAATTATTATATATTAAAAAAATAAAAGAATATATTGGTTACCAGAAAGGCAGGGGGTAAAGGGGCAGGTGAATTTGGTAAAAGGGATCAATTATATGGAGATAGATGGAAATAGGACTTTTTAGGGAAATAACATAGATTAAATAATGTTGAGTTAGAAAGTCTATAACCTATGTTACTTAAAAAAAATAGAAGCAGCAGCGGTAGTCCCCCAGTAGAATTCCCATTTGTCAAAGAAAGAATTAAATCATTAGTAAATTGCTTCCAAATGACATGTCACATCTCTGGGATATCATGTAGCTGAAGCAAGAGGAGATGGATTTAGATGCACATGTGGAATGACAGTCATTCACACACTGTGTGGCATAAAAGAATTGTAGGGTCCAGCTCATATCTTGGGGAAACTCAGTGGAGAGAAAGAAATTTGAACTATTAGCAACTTTGCTCAATGAACTAATTAATTGAGAATGTATAATAGTAAAAATCTGCCTACATGTTGGAGAAACGTCAACAATTTGAACATGTTCTATAGGGCCTGGTGAATCATGCTACCGCAGGAAGAAGGGTAAGACAACAAATGCAAAGGTACCAAGTTGAAAGCCAGAGTATAAACAGACAAGTTAGTCTCAGTGAGAGTGAGGAGGAGAAGAATAGATGAAAGTGCTAAGAGATCTGGGGCCAGTTCATTCCTGTGAAGTCTATCCAAATCTAGGGATTTGTGTTAAACGCATCTGAAGCTGTATGCCAGTGTAGTGAGCTATACACACTAAAAATATATGAAATTTGTGAGGGTTAAATGAAGGGTTCAGAAATACAGAGTTTAAATCTGAAGTGGGGTCTGCAAATCTGCTTTCAGTTAACCCAAGGGTGATCTTGATGCAAATGGTTGCAGGTGTACCCTGAGAAACACCGTCTTGAAGTTTCAAGGTAGAGACACTGATTCTGGGGCTCCCAGACTCTGAGGGAATGCAAAGACCAGCATAGTTCCCAACAGAACAACAGCAGAAAACAGATCCCATTTCATTACCAACCACAGATAGCAGATTCAAGAGCTTTGGAGATTACCTCTCCCTGCCTTGAAATCAAAAATGCATCACTTATTAGAACAGTAATTTTCAAATTTCAGTACACATAATCACTCAGATGTGTTTAAAAATGCAAGTGACTTCATTTCTCACTTCCAGAGTTCCTGACTCAATAGGACTGGGTAAGGCCAGGGACTCTGCATTTTAAATAAAAAGTCCCACCAGTAATTCTGATGTGAGTAATCTTCATAAGACACTGGGGAACTTTGCTACAATGGAGCTTTCCAAGCATTTTATCACACAGATGCTCATATCAACTTATTTTTAGACATCTTATCTGATTTATAACAGGTTCTGATTTATTTTAGGCCTGAGTAGGACATTTGTAATTCACAGATAAAACAGATAATCTGATTTGATTATCCTTTACCATCATTTTATGATGATCACTTAATTATAATGCTGATGAAGCAAAGCATCATACATTTTATACCTAAGAAGTCATTTTCTTGATCACTGTCCTTCAAGATTGTCAGGTACTTAAGTGTGGGAAACCCATTATAACGTAGCATGTTGCTTTTTAGTGAGAATAAGGATCTCTAGCAAGTTAGAAATTTGTTTCGTTTAGATAAATGGGTGTCAATTAAGGAATACATGTTAATGTACGAGATGCTAATTTCCAATTAAAAATTGCAAACACAAAAGAAAATCACTGCATACTTCAATACCTAAATTCTATATAAGTTTACAACATAATTAAATGACTAGGGAAAGATTTTAAAGGCCAATAAGCATAACTTGTGCTTGCTATTACTGTGTTAGATCAGATGAATGTTTTAAAGTGTATTATATCAGTTCAACAAATTATGTAATAAGAGACCCAGAATGAGAACCTAAGATCGATGGCCACTGCAAAGGTGCTTGCCTTTGGTTACTCATGAAGGCAAGCTTGGCAATGGGAACAAGAATTCCTTCTCCTGCCAGGAGGCCCTGGTGATCTCAGTATCTCCATCTACAGCTTCAGTAAATACCACAAAAACAGAGATGGTATCTGTCTTGTTGATACTCTACCCACAGCATCTAACAATGAGCCTGATACATAAGAAGTATTTCATAAAGTTGTTGGGTCAAACCCTCCTCCCACACAACTAAGAAACTGTGAAGACCCTTTGATCTCCCAGAAATGTATCTGATGAAGCAGCAGCTTGATTTCTGGTATGGGAACAGGATAACAAAGAAATTGCTTTAAAAACAGAATGAGATATTAGTGGTCATGGAGATTTAAACCTTGCCCTGAAGCTTAAAATAAAGATGAATTTTATTTTCAATGAATTTCACTAGAAATGATTTACACCAGTGTGGCTTTAAATGTTCATTTTAGATTCTCCCTATCTCCTCACCCCCCATTAGCCTTTAAAAAAATATATTTTAGACTTGTTTATTTAAAAAATGATTCTCATGCTGGAGTAAGACTGGTAACAAAACTGTCTGCAGTTCATCTGCTGATCCAAACCCTTTTTCCATAGCACCAAAATGGGCTTTTAATAGTGCGTGAAAAACAGAAAGAATTACATGTAAACCTTGATAAAGTAAAATAATCACAAATGCTCCAGAAACTTACCATTTTTATATCAAGTTGAAAGAAAAATAAACTTTAAAGGAGTATAAATTAAAAAGGAACAAAATGCTTATAAAAAGTCAATTCAGAAAAAGTTAATTCAGACGGGATATTAGAGATCGTGAGTGTGTGTGTGTGTGTGTGTGTGTGTGTTTTGACAATGGCTGACATCACTGCTGATTTATTAGAAGTCAGGCTCTCCCTGCTCAGGTGTTGTTATCCCACCACCTGTACCACAAGACACCCATCGTCTACCACCACAGTCTACTGTGCTCCCTCCCCACCTTCCCACTGGCCCATTTCTCTAGTCAGCTTTCCGGGGTTAGTTTTAGTTTGATTTTATCTCACCCTTTGTTTGGTTTCCCTATATTCCACATGTAAATGACACCATCTGGTATCCCTCTTTCCCCTTCTAACTTGCATCATGTTTATAAAGACTCTTTTTGTGTCTGTGGAATAAAAACTATGTATCATCCCTACTTAACTGGTTTGTTGTGTATAATTTATTTTTCTTCTCTAAGATTTTTGAGTGGATATAAAAGTTTCCCTGGGATGATACACAAAATAAGAGCAGTTCTTCCACAGTGATCTTTGTAAGAGTTGGGAAAATGGGACGGGCAGTACCCAAGATATACTATCCTAGACTAGATTAGAAAGTCCAGATCAGATCCTACCTTTCCTCCTTCCAAGTGGTTTTCACAGACTCTCCCTGGCTCCTGAGAAATACCAGTTTCTCAGCAAGTAACTGCTTCCCTGTTAATTTTCAGTATTTAATAATGGAGTATAACGGTTAAAGTAAAAAAAGTCTCTTTTTTTCCATTTCACTTCTTCTCCTCACTTTCTCTCCATACAAGAAACAAAATCAAAATACTTGGGTAATAAAAAATGAATTTCAATTTGATTATGCTTACGAGTGGAAAGGGGCATACATAGCATTCATATAAATGTCATGAGTGATTTATCTATATTTTCCAAGGTGATCCATTCACCACTTCATTTCATCTTTGTAAAACTTGAATAATTTAGATGAACAAGTAATTCAATATACAAATATTGATTGAGGCAAGTTTTCTTAACTAAATGGAAAGAATTAAGCTTATTAAGCTATATATATACCACAAATTAATGATTTGTTTTATTTCAAATTAGAAAATGAGAAATGAAACAATTTAAGTGTTATTTGAAAAAAAAAGTTGATAACCAAATGTAACATAATAAATAGACCCCTAATGTGAAGTTTTACTAAAACATATACAAATCGTAACATGCATATTCTTAAAATACATTTCCCTTTGAATCTTCTGAAAGATGAGATAAGATGAATAAGTAAAGGTGTTGCTCTTTCCTTATCTAAAATGACACATAATGAAAATGACACCTGACTTCCATTTGCCTCACACAATTAGCTCATTATATCTCAAGAAGTGTTTACACAGTGTCTCATTCTGGGTTCAAAGAAAAAAATACAAAACAGTAAACCAGAACAGAAATTATGGTGCCCACTTGGACATGTAATAAGTGAAGATAAAAAAGTAACAGCTTATTAGAGGCAAGCCTCAGATTACCATCATTTAGCTTTCTATGAAACATTAATAATTACTTCCTATAGTCACAATGTTGGGTTCAGCTCTTTTTAAGAATCAAATCAAAAAAGCAAACTTGACCTTCAATAAATGCTCAGCAAAATCCAGACAATTTTCCTTTTTCCTCTAGTCCTTGTGCACCCCACTCCCCACCCCAACCAAGAAGTACCAATAGCTACTAATGTGCATGACTTGAAACCTGTTTGTCACTCAATATTTTTTAAATGGTAATTTTTCAAGATTCATTTTCTCAGAAAAATCTAAATACCATAAAAAATAAAATAGAATTCCAGTACTATTTTTCATACAAAGTATACTGGGGAAAATATTCATTGATGATTATGAAGACTGTACCTTAAATGATGTGAACCATATTATTAAATGTCTTAATAAAAATAGAATGCTCTAAAAGAACACTCACTAAGTCATTTGCAAAACTAAAATTGCCCTTTGGTTCAACTTTATGTAATTAGAAATGGCCTTGCATAACACTTAATTTCTAAAATACTGTTTAGAAATCTTTATCATTTCCTTCTTAAATTCTACAAATGGAACTGGGTTCTGTTAAAAATCATTTGGGTAGACTCATAAAGTTCAAGCAGTTAGCAAATCACCGCATGCCTGTTATTAAGAGATCTACCTTGGGATTTCCAGTTTAATCATGATCAAACAATTCCCAGTGAGTGAGCTTATTATTAAGAGCTAGATACTTTGTCCTGCAAATAAATTAACTATTTCCTCTATAATATTCATTAAGTAAATTGTGTCTTCATTGCCAATTCCCATGTACTTTCAACTGAGAAAGTCCACCTCCATTCATAGACAACACAGAATTCTCTTCAACATTCCAAGAGATTTAAGAATATGCTGGAGTAAAACAACATAGCATATTAAGAGAGCAAAAAGTAGGTAAATTGTGTTTTGAACAAAATACAAATTTATAAAACACAACATCTGAAATAGTTAACTTCATTCCTGTGACTATGTAGAAAAATGGTTATTAAAAGGCAGCCACAGCCCTCCCTGGTGGTGCAGCAGGTTAAAGCACAGCACTAAGAAGCTAACGTCACTTCAGCATGAGTTCGATCCCCACCAGCCCTGGAGGTGATCCACATGGCATGTACCCCAGTTCTGTATGCACAAATAAATAAATCTTTAAAAAAAAAAAAAAGGCAGCCGCAATGGGATATGGGCTTACTCTCACTACTGTGCCTTAGGGATAGTGGTTGCCCAAGGAGTAAAGCTGAGAATTTTGAAATGCAGTTAGGTTCAGCCACAGTGAATGTTCTGCATGCTTATGGATGTGCCTACCAAAGTAGGAGGCAGAGAAAACTGCATCATGTATATGAAGAACATGTTTTACATAATATAGATTTGCTGTTTGCATTAATCAAACTCATTAAAAATACAGTCTTAATTTTCATATTATATTTTATATTTTGGAAATCAGTATCACTAAAATAAATAACTTTGCACAAATTTTCAAACTACTGATTGAATACAAGATATATGCAGTAGTTGATATTATAGAAAAGCTACAAAAATCATACAAATAAACTACATCTTTAATATTTAGGCATTCAAAAATCTCATAATGACTAATATAGAATGATAGGAAATTACTACTTTTCTCCCAAAATATTCAGATTAAATTACTAAGAAAAATTAAATCCTTTTCTGGAATTTTTGTCACTAATTAACAGCTATAAAACATTCTTTTTAAGATATGATTTTTTACAGTTTAGATATGTAAAATGTAAACGCCTTTGTTTCTATTAAGAAAGTAATTATATAATATGCATAAATGTGTCTGAATTCATCATCAGTTATTTTTGCATTAAATTCTCCCAGATCAAAAAATATGGCTATGGCTTTAGATAAATGCCATATACATGGTAGAATATGTTAAAATCAGAAATATAAATACTATTTAAGGGGCCAATGATTGACTAAAGGTTTGCACACTTTGAATTATGTTTCTTAGCCAAAGCTATGTTGAAGTTATAAATATTTAACTTAATAAAACTATAAATAGTTATATGCCAACAAGTCAGACAATCTGGAAAAAAGTGGGTAAATTCCTACACATGTACAAATTACCAAGACTGAATTAGGAAGAAATAGAATATCTCAACAGAACATAGTAAGTAAGAAAATTATTGATTTGATTAAAAAGCAACAATATCTCCCAACTCCTTTCCAAAAGACTGATGAGGAGGGAATCTTTCAAACTCATTTTACATGGTCAGCATTACCCTGATTGTTACAGCCAAATAAAGACTCCATAAGAAAATTATTGGCCCAAATTCCTGACAAATACAGATTTTAAAAACTCCTCAACAAAATATGAGCCAACCAAATTCAACAACATATTAAGATAACTACACATCATGACCAATTAGGACTTATCCCTGGAATGTTTCAACAGAAGTAAATCAATTAATGTGATTCACCACATTAATAGTTGATAAATCATACAATCACCTCAATAGATGCAGAGAAAGTCCTTGATAAAATTCAGCATACATTTTTACATTGCCAAAAAAGTGGATATAGAAGGAATATATGTCAACACATAACAGCCATAATTGACAAGTTCACAAGTAACCTCATACTAAAAGCTGAAGTTTTCTTGTAAGAACAAGCCAAAATTACCCACTCTCGTCACTTTTATTCAGCAGAGTATTGAAAGTCTTAGCTAGCATAATTAGGCCAAATAATGAAGTACAAGAGATCTAAGTAGAAAATGAAAAAGTAAGGTCGCTATTTGCAGATGATACAATGTCATAAACAGAAAATTCAACAGACTCAACCAAAAAAAAATTGTTTGAACTAATCAACAAAATCAGTAAAATTATAGGAGCTATAAATCAACATATAGAAGAAACTGGTTGCATTTCTACATACTAATGTAACATCTGAAAAAGAATCTATTCTATTCATAATAGCATTAATGTTATACAATGTGACAGAGGTATTAGTTAATGCTTCAGTGGTAATCATATGGTAATATGAAAATGTGTCAAATCAGTATGTGGCTTAAATACAAACAGCATAATATCAACTACATTTCAATAAAAACACTTTATAAATATCTATATTAAGTGAATACTAGACATGAATAGAAAGAAATGAAATTGCATTAAAAAAATCACAGTTCTAAGGTCTTTTAAATTCTACTCATTGTCAACACACATTTTTTACATTGCTATAAACCTTTAGTCCAGTACACATTCTGGCAAGATTTAAAATCCTAGCCCACTAGTATATATTAATAACCATATTTCGGGCATAGATCTCACATTTATGATGCAAAATATTAGCCATACAGTAACTAAATATGGGTAAACATCTAATTTATCCAAGTACATCTTGTACTGAAGAACATCTTTTATTTAGAAATAGGTACAATTGTTCCTAACATGTTCTTCCAGGCTATTTCTTGCTAGATTCATCATGAGTTAACAGCTCCTAAGCTCAAGATCAGACTAACTTTCTTTTTAAAGACTATAAATTCAGCACCTTCTTTCACACCAATAAAGAATCTAATGTAAATGCCATAAACACTTCATTGCCCTTTAAGAAAAATAAAAGCAGGAACCCCAGATAAAAAAAAAAAAAGATCATAAACCAGAAACACTGATCCTTCCTTACCATGGAGAGAAAACAAAAAATGTGGCCTTAGCACTTTATCACATGTAGTTCTAACCACATAGAAATTCCACCCACAGTTCTTTTTCTCTCTCCTTCCTCCCTTCATCTCTTGTGTTTCATCAGGAACTTTCTTTTGCTAGAGTTTCTTGCAGGTCTCCAGGCTACTAGCATCTTTAAAAAACAGAACAGGCCATTTTGTGACAAGTTCACAATAAGCTGAGATAGTATTCTGAAATCCTAGCATGATTCTAATATGTCACTTAAGTACTAAATCACGAATTAATGAATCCAACGGGTATTGAGTTGCACTGTGAATCTAGGGTTCTAAAAATATCCCAAGTTTCTAAGGACTCTGAAATTTTTCTCTGCCCTATTAACCAGTCTCTGCCCTATTAACCAATTCCCCCTGCAAGTGGTATATGAAAGAAGGAGTAAATATTTCATGTGAATCAAGAAAATAAAGATGGTATGTTGAGAGCAATCAGTCTGTGAGCTATCCAAAGTGTGCAATTTGGCATCTAGAACATCAGTAATGGTGTCATGGACAGACAGAAGTACAAACCCAGGATTCCAGGTGACCGCTGGCAGTGAAGTCTCTGGAGCTGAAGCAGCAGATAGTAGTACAGAAACTGCAACAGACACTCTTTCAGATCATGATTGTATCCCCTGCCCCATTTTTTGGCAACTTCAGCAAGGTGAGTTTATAGCTTGTCCAGACTATTACTGATCTTTCTACTTCAAAATAGAATATGTCAAAGTGCTGGCAGCTATAGTAACATGAAAGGAAGCAAAAATCTGCACAAACATACTTAAGAAGAATGAATTGCAGCTAATAATCAGTCATCAAACCCTAAACTTAAGAATTCATTAATTGAGGTGAAAAAAGTAGCAAGAAAGTAAGAACTTGTGCACACATTTCTCTAAAACAGTCCTGCACTTCAGGATTATTCTCAGAATGAAAGAAGCTAGGCATTATAATCAGTCACATATTTTACTCTTTAAAAATTTGGGTTAAGAGGCTCTCTATGGTGGTCCAATGGGTTAAAGCAACACATTATGATGCTCTCCGAAGCCACTGCTGCACGAGTTTGATCAGGGAGCTGACCCACATGGTGTGGCAGACCTCTTCTGACCCGCCCACTGCTACCCTCAGGAGTCTACTTTGTCAATCTGACTGTTCTGCTCCCCACTGTGCTCTGGTGAATCCTTTCACCCACCACACCTCTGGCCTGTACCCCAGTTCTGTAAGCATGGATAAATAAATATTTTTTTTAAAAAATTGGATCAAATAGCATTAGGTATCTTTTTTGGAAATCTGGGTAGAAAATGTTCCACATGTAATGGAGTAAAAGCAACAGATTAGAGATTGCTCAAAAGGCTGTTCACAAACACAGATGGCCCAAGGCAATCCAGAGTCATCTGTGGCCTTGAAGGAGAAGAAGGGCATCAGCTGAAACCTTAATGTGTTTCTGAGGAGAGAATAAAGCTATGGGTTCTAAGACATCTCAAGGTCACACTCAGAAAAAGTAGACACGCAAATGAGCATGAATTGTGGTATAGAGCCCTGGTGAAAATAAGTATATCTCATCATTTGCCAACTTCAAGGAGGTCAACACCAGAGAAGATGATGGACAATAGACCATCTCACTTAAGCCAGTTTGGACAGAAACTGAAAACAAACAACAGAAGTATTTTCCTAAAGAAAAGACTAAGATATCACCATAATATGTAAGAATTGACTACATCTTCTGAAAAACTGTAGAATACAAGCCTAAAATAGAAATTAAACTATAGAAAAATGAGTTGAATTTTGCAATTTAAATCCATAAAATGACTAAGACAAATAAAAATGTGACCAATATTATGTTTTCTCTCATCAGAAAGGTATGATAACTCAGACGATGAGTTAACTTATTTTTTTACACCCAGTTACATATTGATAAATCATACTTGATCTTATAGTATTAAAAATAATGACAATGTATATCCCTATTTTGGCTTAGCTGATATTCTCAAATATGGAAGAGGCCCTGATATCAAGGTAGGATGATTAATCCCATTCTGCTCTTTCACTGAAATGTGTTTTAGCTAATAGTGAATTGACAGTACCTCATAGAATCTACTGGAACCAACACAGTATTTAACTCAAAGAATAGAAAGATATGATGATGAAAAGGAAGTTTAGCAGCATTTAAACAGAAGGACATAATGTTGGTTATATGCTTTTCAGTAGCTGACCAGGGGAGCAATAAATACCAGGTTCCATTCCAGAACTTCTATCACCCATTCTTAATGCTGGGTACATATTAGAGAGTTAGATGTCAGAAGAACATCTTCATAAAGCAATTTTTATAGAGAATTAAACATAATTAATTATACATTAAGTTTTACATTTTTATAAACCAAATACATCAGTGAGGTATTTACTGCCACAACTTCCTGAAAGGAAGATTTTTTTTATTGAATCTCATAAATTTTTACTAACTCTCATAAGGAATTCACTTTAAATCAAAGTTTAAACATTGAGTCTAGATACAGAGATGTTCTACCAAGGTGTCTCAGAAATCAAGTTTAGAGTTGTTCCACCATCTGCTTCAAAAATATTCTTTAAGATGTTTTAAGAAACTTTCTATCTGCATACATTTCCACAAGTTCTCCTGCTATGTAATTTAATTTTATGAAATACTGTTATGCTGATTTGTGTGCTTTAAATTTTCCTAGCTACACTAATCTCAGAATTTAAGCTAACTAGACTTAATACCTTCTTATATTAGGTAGCATCCTGGAATGTTTAACTTCTGTAATTTGGATGGCTGTTCCTTCATTAATTATTATCGAAAGACATAAAACTTCATTCCCTATGGTCTCCACACTGTACTGCATGTAGTCACTTCAATCCATCATCTTCCATAGGTTAGAAAAAGAGGGTGTTGAAACTGCTAATAATTTTCATCTCTCTCTCTCTCTTCCCTCCTTCCCATATCTCCTCCCTCTATTGATTTTAATATTATGTTCTCCATAATCATATTACTGTATTTTGTATTTAATCCCATTCAAACATGGGACACTGCCTATAAAAATGCTAGATTTTACTCTCCTATTACAATGGAAATATAGTTTGAACAAATTATTGACCTATAGATACTTATTTCAACTGATATTTTAAGCAGGAAGATAAATTTATATTAAACCACAGTTTTAAAATATTTATAGACTGTTTACATAATAGAGACATTTGACTAAAGAATGCAAATCCATTAACAAGATGTTATTCATATGCCCCAAAATGGAAAGTGTATCAAACACTCTTTTCAACACATTGCTCATTCTGTCACAGTGCCCATTTTATCAACATTGTAGACAGTAAGTTACAAAGCCAAATTCAAAACTTTATGTTATTAGACTTTTAGTATTATATTAAACCTGAGTGGGTAAAGTATTATGATCAAACCCCACATGATTTTGTGCATCTCAAAGGAGATATTTTCTCAGTCTTGATAAACCCATCTCTAGACAGCACCCATGAACTTTGTTTGATCTCTGGCATCTACTATGCAACAGAGTTCTGTAAGAGATATTCTGACAGCCATTTCTCCAGGCATTAAATCTTTCAGATAAAGATAGGCAGTTACTGACACTGAATTAAAGGACTGTACAGAGAGCTCACTCATCCAGGATATCACTCAAATGTCAAGGAATTGAGTAGGGTGAAAAGAGAGTACCTCCTAATACTGTTCCCTGAATCAGACTTGGAGCTAATGAGCCAGCCAGACCTGCTAGATCACCTTATCAAGTCACTTTTTAGATGAGACTGTCCCATGCCTTAACTATCTTGAAGGCTACAGATTTTAATAAGACATTTCAAAATAAACAAAAATATGTTTTGATTACTATTCTACCTTGGAGAGTCTCCAATCATTTCACCATAGAATACATTTCATCAATGGAGCTGGACTGTTGAGCTTGGGCCAATGGTCATTCATTTCTAATGTCTGTGTCAATAAAGATCCAGAAGTCTGCTGACCTATGTGGTACAAATCTATTAATTTAGAAGACAATTCTATTAAGGGATTTTTTTTTAAGATTTATTTATTTATGCATACAGAACTGGGGTACAGGCCAGAGGTGCAGGGGCCGTGAGAGGATTCACCAGAGACACAGTGGGGAGCAGAACAGGCTGACTGAGGAAGTACACTGCTGAGGGGAGCAGTGGGTGAGTCAGGAGAGGCCTGCTGTGCCATGTGGATCCCTCCAGGGAGGGGATCAAACTCATGCTGAGTGGCATTATCTTCTTAGTGCTGTGCTTTAAACCATCAGGGAGGGCCCTATTAAGGGATTTTTAAGAGTAAATCCTAGAAAAGTTTTCTTGATAAAGAAGTTGGCACTGTACTAAATGAAGTCACAAAGTATAAGTGCTATTCTAACATTTGAGTTTGCTATTTTATATACACTGAAGAAAAACAGCCTTTTAGGGATTAAAGGAGTACATTCCCTTTCAACAGCAGAAATCATTCTATGACATAATTATGTAAAGTATTTTAATTCTCTGTTAATATTATGAATTTGTAAATTCATGTCATTGCACATGAGGACTTTGTAGTAAGTTGTGTGCTAATCCACTCACTTTCCTCATACTGGTTACAGAAATATCTCCTTACCATAACATAGTCATCTTTGTGAATTGTATTTATCCATATAAATGTACACTTTTATATTTTTATATATGTTTAAGTATTAAAATATCTCCTTCATACATAACACAAATGTCCTATTAATGCATAGATTTATATACTGGATGGTTTCACTCTTAGCAGAAGTATGAGAGATTGGGGGGGAATAAATAAATAAATATAGCAATTGTAATAAAGTAAAAAAGAACATCAACTGACAACTATAAACCACAGACATTCTACAGGGGTGGAGAAGGGAACAAGATCAAAACAGGGGTGGGAAGAGCACATGGGACTTTGGTGAGGGCACACAGGTGAAGTGGTGGTTAGTCCAGGCGGACTACAACTGAGATGAAAAAAAGTACAAAATGAAGAATGATGTAAAAAATGTATTTATTAAATAAATAAATAAAGGGTATGTTTATTTTCTAACATTTCTATTAAGAATATGGCAAAAAGATGGCCCTCCCTAGTGGTGCAGCGGGTTAAAGCACAGCACTGAGAAACTAAACCTACTTCAGCATGAGTTCGATTCCTGCCCGCCCTGGAGGAGATCCACATGGCACAGCAGACCTCTCCTGACCCGCCCACTGCTCCCCTCAGCAGTGTACTTACCCGACTTTCCTGTTCTGCCCCCCACTCTGTCTCTGGTGAATCCTCTCACCACCCCTGCACCTCTGGCCTGTCCCTTAGCTCTGTATGGATAAATAAATAAATAAATCTTTAATAAATAAAAAAAAAAATCAGTATCTATTCTTTTTGAATGGACTTTTCAATGGAATTGAACCCCTATTTTAATGGATATGAGCTGTGCTGAAGTGTGTATTATTTTGAAGAGGATATTTTACTACAGTGACTGCAGGTATCTCATTCATAAAATTAAAGAATGACATTTCATAATATATCGCTTTCTCATATTAAAGCTTTATGTAAAGCCTTAGCCTTTGGAATCTTCCAGTTTCAATACATTGTACTAGTTGACATTTCAAGTTTCCACATTCATGTGACATTTAAGTTCTGTCATTCTGTTGCTTGATAGCAGATTTTCCTCAGGAATGAGCCCATTTACCTAATAGTCCCAAAAGAATATGAACTCACTAAGTCCAAGGAAACATAACAGCCAAATCTTCCAAAAATCTTCTTGTCTATAGTGGTTAACTTTGATAGGTGATCATTCAGAAGCATTTTCAAAAAAGAACATTCTATAGAAACTTAGTCTAATTCAAATTATTTAAAACAGTATTCTATTTTTCCCTGCCACCCCTATAGAAGAGTTTTTAATAACTTTAAGTTCTTAAAGTTCTCACTGTGATTAATTTTTTAAAAATTAAGGATAAATTCATTCAATATTACCTTTCTAAACATACTGTTCTTCATTCTACTCTATTACTAACTATCCATGTCTATTTGTTTCTGGAATTTCTGTACTTGACTCTTAACCCCCATTTCCATTGCAAATGATCTCAACTGCACCCATTATTGCTCTCAGTTCTGCCTTTTTCTCCTCACTGCAACCCATGTTTCCCCCCCTCCCCCAGGTCTCTAAAATGCTTCTTTTAAAATCTTACTCCTTATCGACACTCCAGTGTATTCTTGGCTGCAAGTATTAGATTCCAGTTATTCACATTCAGGTTTTACTGACCCATCATCCTTAACTTAACCATATCAAAATTCTTACCACAACCAGTCACAACATGACAGATAATAAAATAATAACTAGTATAAACTAAATTTTATTGTCCCAGATTTGCCTGGCCCCTTTCACCCCCTCCCTGTGGCTCCCACTAGAAGGTGTCTTAGGCTGTGGCAAACTTTTAGGCCTCAGCAATCCCACTTTGGGTCAATCCTGTTGTCTGGGCCTTTACCTGTGAGGGGATGGGAAGCTTCAGGTTTCACTGGGAAACTATTAACCTTTCTTCTCTTCCTTCCCTACGCACACCGTTCTATTAAAGTCCCTTCACACTAAGAGTTTTTCTGTCTTTGTGTACATGGACAGGCAGACCCCTTTAGACTGTGCAAGTTTGGGGGCCCTGGAATGCCCCTCAATTTCAAACTAACATGACTATGATATTTTAAGACAGAATTTACTTTGAATTATTAGCCTTTGCTCATTGAAATGAAGTAAAATGCACTTTGAACCTAAGGGTAAATGTTAAATTGATCTCAGATCCTAAAGTACAAGAGAAAAAACTAACTTTCTCTTTGGGGATTTTATAAACAGACACTTTTGTTCTTTTACTGACCTGAACAAGTAGAGGTAAATAACCTTGAGTTAAGCTCCAGCTGGGGAAGGAGAGCAAAGAGGAGTTAGCTGCCCAGAGACAGGGGTCCACCAACAGCAATTCATAAGTCCAGTTTCTAAAGAAACGCCTCTTCATACATTATGAATTAAGTGCCATGTGCTAGCTAATGAAATTCAACCAAGTCCACATTTCCACAGGGACATTTGCCCCTAACCTGCTTGACAGTCAAAAAAACTGAAATCTTTTGTTTTCAAACCTTCTCCTCAAAACTATAACTTCACTTCCTATCTTAACAGGGGAGGCAGATTTGAATTTCTTCTTTTCCACACTCCTCTCTTGTCCACCTACAGTAAATTTTCTCTGCTCCAAACTCCCATGTTTCCATGTTTGGGTTTCACTAGAACGTCAGACACACAAATCTAATTTTATACAGTTGGTAATGTTTTACCAATTATTTAAAAAGAATAATTCTCCAACCTACTACATGTATACACATATATACCACCCCAGATCTTGCATCCTGAGTAAGAAAGAAGTACTTTGAGACGCTGTGTCTAGATCTCCTTCCATTTTTGTAACCCAGGAACTGTGGATAAGGAAAAGGACTCTACAGCAATTAGGGACAGACAGACAGACAGACACACACACACACACACACACACACACACACACACACACTTTTTCTAGTGAAATGGGAAAGAATCTCCAATATAAGATTCTCTGCTGTATCCTAAAAGAGCCCCACCTTCTTCACTTACTGGCTATCCACTAAGTAAGAGAATATCACTGATCAACCCTCCTCATTTAATTTCAAAACAGTATGGAGTAGCTGATTTACTCTCCATGCCCAAAATCGCTTTGTTAACCATTGCCCTCTAAGTCAAAATCATTATCTTCCTAGAGCAAAGGTGGAAATGAGATGCTAATATCATCAACTGAAGGGTTATTTTTAATTATTCTATTCCCCCAGCTCCTCCAATATCTAAGGGCAATAGTACATTTTCCCAGATCTTTCCTTCTCAAAGTAGTAAAAATACAAGTAGTATTTTAAAATTTTGATTATTTAAAGATAAGATTTTGTAGATCAGGTATATTAAAAATGTTGTACAGCAATTTGCACTCAACAACTAGTGCTCTGTCAGAATCTGCACAACAGAGGCCCTGCATTTTTCTTGCTTTGGAGCAGTGATTCTTAATTGTGGTTGATTTTGTTCCTCTGAGGACACTGAGCAATGTTTACAGGCAGCAGTTATTTGGTTGTTCCAAACTGGGGGACCTTGAGTAGGTAAAAGAGATCAGAGATGCTGCCAGTAGTCACCCTGCAAGCACAATACAACCCTCCCCTCACACCTCACCCCCAACAAAGCCTGCTACAGGGGCAAGTATGTAATAGATGTTTCATTATCTGTTAATATTAGAACATGTCTGAAGAGAAATAAATGGACCTGTAAGTAGTTCAATGCAAGAAGATGATAATATTTTTGTCATTAAAAACTACTGGGGTGGCCCTCCCTGGTGGCGCAGCGGGTTAAAGCACAGCACTGAGAATCTGAAGCCACTTCCGCATAAGTTCGATTCCTGCCTGCCGCCTGCCCCGGAGGAGACCACATGGCGAGCCAGACCTCTCGTGGCCCGCCCGCTGCTTCCCTCAGCAGTGTACTTCGTAGATCTGCCTGTTCTGCTCCCCACTCTGTCTCTGGTGAAGCCTCTCACCGCCCCTGAGCCTCTGGCCTGTACCCCAGTTCTGTATGCACAAATAAATAAATCTTAAAAAAAAAAAAAACTACTGGGGGTCCTCCCTGCTAGCACAATGGGTTAGGAGGCGGCACTGCAAGCTGGCCACAGCTGCTTCAGCATAAGTTTGATCCCTGTCCCGGAGGTGACCCACATGGCGCAGCAGACCTCTCCTGACCCGCCCACTGCACCCTTCAGCAGTGTACTTTGTCGACCTGCCTGTTCTGCTCCCCACTCTGTTCCTGGTGAATCCTCTCACCCTCCGCATCTGTATGCTTAAATAAATAAATCTTAAAAAAAAAAAAAAAACTATTGGAAGAAGAGGAAAATGTTGAAAGGAGGATGAAATGGAGAAGATTATGTATGTCTACCATCCACGACAGCTCGGTGAGAGGTGGACATTCGAGTGCTGACTAACAGTGTGAGCTGGCAGGCAGCTTCCTGCGCCTACACTCCCGCTCCCACACAGACACGTGAGATTGCTGCACTTCCATGCTTCATCTGTAACACCTGGACAAGACTATTATCTACTGCACAGGATTGTCTGAGAATGAAATTATTTAATATATGTGAAGTGAGTGGAGCATGAAAGAACATTTTACAGGTGTTTACTTTTAGTGTAATGCATAATTATGACTACCATTATTGTCATCTTTCTGTACATTAAAAAACTGGGTCTCACAGACATCTAGAAAAATATCATGAATTGGACTGCACACACTCCAGGCTCGGAGATATGGTGGCATGACGTCAGACATCAGACACCTCTCCAAGGTCAAGGGTTACTGCCATGTCTGTTGGAGGTTCTAGCACATCAAATTATGAGACTACTTGTGGGAGTTTTCTTCCCCTCTCCACCATAAAGAAACTCAGGCTTTATTTAAAACTTAAATATTTTGTCTTCAAAACTCCTCTTTCGGGTGCACTTGAGGATATTTACCAAATATTTCAATATCTTACCACAGGTTAGCATAATAATTCCTGCAGCAAACCTAGTGTGGCATATAGTGCATATACTAATGTGCCACTAAGCTTACTGCAATCTCTCCCCACCCTATCCAAAAACACCCTTCTTCCTCCCCCAATTCTACAACCACTCAATGAGAAAATAAAACAATGAAGGAACAATTAGGAAATGGGTATAGGCAGTTTCGGAGGAACATGGAGCCCAAGCCCAGTCCACTTTTCAGCCTGATTGAGAAACACTCCACTGGGACAGGAGGGTGCCCTTCACCCCACCCCCATTTATCAGTTTGATTGGAGAAAAACTGCGGGCCCTGAAGGTGGTCCCCTTCTCAACCCAGTAAAAAGCAGACTGTACAGAACACCAAAACAATGACACAATGTTAAAGCAACAGGTCAAAATTAGCTTCAGAAAGGTAGGCAGGTAACATGAGCAAACTCAGTGGAACTCGGTAGCCTAGAGATCCCAACAGGCCCTGTCAATCAGTCAGACACACAATGCAGAGACATCGAGCAACCAAACCCCCACTTTTTGCCCACTATATCCATATAAGCACCTACTTCTTGCCACCTCAGTAGCTGCCCAGTCAGGTCCCCTCTCCGCTGGGAGAGCTTTCTTATCCTTCCTCTTATCTATCACCAAGCCACTTGCTTTTCAACAACTTTGATCTTGACATTGAATTCTTTCCTGCCCTAGATAAGAACCGAGGAAGAACACACCTGGGGTCCTCAGGCCTGTTCTATTCAGTACTATTAAATTACTGGTCTCATTGCTAGGAAATTAGTTCAAATAATAAAACAATCCACACAACTCCCCCATTTACTATGTCTTTATTACCATGTGAATGGTTTGTCCTTGTTTGACAATTTATCTTCTGCTTCAGAAAGAACCATGAGATTACAACATAAAACTAAAATTCAGTTTTTTCAGTTTCTGACTCAGACCAGTCATAGCCTCTTGACAGATCAAGATGGAGACAGCTTCTCCATCCATACAGTCTTTAAAAGTTACATCTCAACATCCACTGTTTTTGTCACAGCTTCAGGATTGAGTTAGTTCTTAGTTTTGGCATTTCTTTAATATTGCCTTATTGACACTTCTAATTGATCATTCAATAACTGAAAAATCAACCAAACAAATGAACCACACAAAGCAAAATCCCTAGGTCCTCATGTTAATATATAGATTTTGTTTCCTGTTTTTAAATCACAGTGAAGACAATTTCCTCTTCATAGATTATTTCCATTTTAAAAACAGTAACTTCAGAATAAAATATCATATCTTTCAACATCAAATTCCTCCTTACCACCACCTTCATATCACAAAAGCAGCAACAAATATGACAGGCAGCATTAAGAACTTTTTCTTTAACTAGGGGTTAGGAAGGAAATTGGAGGAAGGGATGAGAAAAGTCTACTCACAAGCCGAAAACTGAGCATTTCGGGTTTTGGTTTTTTTTGTTTGTTTGTTTTGTTTTTTTCATATTCCATCTCATACCAACACGTATATAACCTTTCTGTTGCTCACAAGGCAAAAACTGATACTTCAGTAATTTTTTCACATTCCATCTCATACCAACACATGTATAACCTTCTTATTGCTGCTGTAACAAATTATAAAAAATATACCGACCCAAAGCAAAGCAAATTTGTTCACTTACCACTCGAGAGTCAGATGTCCCAAATGGATCTCCCTGGGCTAGAGTCAAGATGGCGACAAGCTGCTTCCCGCCAGACAGCTTTGGGGAAGACTCTTCCTTCCAGCTGTTTCCAGCTTCAAGAAGCAATCTGTATTCCTTGGTCCTTAGCCCTTTTCTCGCTTCCCAAAGCACTTAACTGTCCGTCAAGTCTTTCTCAGATGCTCCATTCCGACTCCCCTGACTCTCCCTCTTTCCCTTACGAGAGGCTGTGTACGGTGGGCTCCTCTCCAGTTCAGCGAGGCTCACCTCGCCAGTCAGTCTGTTAACACCATTAATGCCACCTGCGACCTTAGTTGCCCTTTGCCGGAAACACAATTTTATAAGTTCTGGGAATTTGGATGCGGCACCTTGTGCCAGGGAGAGGGGATTATTCTGCCTACCATGTGCTTGTTTGTCTTGGGTTTTCCTTTTTAGTCACTTTTAAATGAAATGTTAGAAAGTAAAACTGTAAATGTTTTCCTGTGGCAAGACCTTACAACCCCAGCATTCATGCTCTCACTTTCCATGGCCTCTTGCTCTCTCAGAACAAAAAATTTGAAGAGTCTGTATGGAATGATAAGCAGGGATTTTATGAAATGGTAAAACAAAATGAATGCCAGATAAATGCTTAACGGAACCAAACTGATTTTAGCATTTAAGGTCAATTTTTTTTCCTCATCAGTATTTTTATACTTTTAATACAAGTAACAGTAAAATAATTATAAATACAAATAAGAGAAAATGAATAAAGTTAAACTCATTCTACCCAACTGCGAAGGAAAACAATTTTCTTTCTTAACATACATTCATCCACACCATGTTATCATGGAAATATTTTTGTGTTAATAATTACCTATTTAAAATTATGAGTACTAAATACTTCATTATGTAAATATACCATAATTTATAGTACATATTCTGGGGACTGGGGCTACTTTCAAAAGATGTAATAAATATCTTTGTATGAAAAAGTCTGTGTACTTTAAATTGCTGGTAATAGGCTTGCTAGAAAATTATGCTCATTTTTTACTTACACTTTAAACTTATTTTTTACTTACACTTTAACTGTATGTTCATGAACCTCTTAGTCTATAAGTGAAGCTTAATTTTGTCCCATAAAATAAAGCACAGCAGTGTATGTCAAGAAACCTTGACAAACAGTGTCTTCAAGAAACCTTTCAATGCAAATGACAGCATTATAAACATGAGTATAAGTATTTAGGGAAGAAGTCAGTAGTGTTTTCTGAGTAAATGGATTCATGACCATGTTTGCTCAAGGGTCTGCTGGCTGCAGACTTTGAATCAGCCTGCAATACATGAGCAATCTCCCATGCATACATGGAGCAGCACCACCATCCAATCTCCATAATAGTTTTTGTCAAATGGTAGATGATAGTGTTTTGAAGCAGTGAGTTTCAGCCTTGACCACACATTATAATCACCTGGGATGTTTTAGGAATGCCTGCAGAAGAGTGAAGCACTGATTTTTAATAGCTCTCTGGAGAATCCTACAGTTAAAGTCAAGTTTTTAAATGCCACTACTACACTTTGTACCAGGCCAGACTATCAAATGTGAACTCTAAAGTTTGGGCACGTGCAACTGTATTTTCTAAAACTATCTAGGTGAAGGCCTTGTGCCAACTTGACTGAGAACCACTGAAAGGATTTTCAGGATCAAGTCTTCAAACCATTCATTTTACAGGTGAAGGTAATTAAAAGTCAATTATTCCCAGAAGGTAAATGCTTCCTTTAATTCCACGTCAGAAGTCAGGCCACATTTAGCATGAGGATTCAAAATGTAGAGAAAGACATATTCAGACTATCAGAAATAGATAAAAAATATGGCATTATTTAGAAAATTCTAGTACAATTAGCCGATTATGCACTTTATTATTGCTTCTACACTTTCTGGTCAGATTATTTGCTGAGTCATGTAGGACCAGTCTGCACTTTGGGTTATTCTGAAAAGAAATTGAACTAAATTTGGGGAGGGTCTTAGGTCTGTGAGTTACACCCCAGAGGGGTCTTAGGTCCCAATAAGTGGTCCATTAATGTGTTAATGGCTGGAGTTTAACAAATGAAAACAATTGGAAAAGTGAAGATATATCTTCAGAGGACTGACTGTTGAGTGCTGGGTTTCCTGTGTGGAAAATCAAATGACTTGCTGCTAATTGTTTATGTGCAAAAGTTTTTGGCAGTGATGCCAACAAAAGCACTGGTTAGTGTGTCTACTCAAAGCAAAACACATCAAATTATGTATTCAGCAAATCCTTATTATCAGAACCTTGGTCATGTGAATTATTTGCTTTTTAGTTAGTCTTCAGGAGGCCCTTCCTGTGAACAGAATGTCTGGCCCATTCAACACAGTGTTGCCAGGACAGAGCCACAGGTGGCCAGGACTTGGCAAGTGATAAAACGTCAGACATGCTGCAGACAACAAAAATGGACAGGATTCTCCATCTGGTTTTCACTACATATAAAGACTATAAAAGTATTTTTTGAAACTGAGTTTTGCACTTGAACAGAAAGCCCAGTTTTTCTCTATGTTCTCAAGCTCATACTTAAGATTTGGGAGTATTTGTAATTCAAAGCAACTGATTTAAAAGTCTATAGAAAGACGCTTTTAGCTGAATAATCATGTTCCTTTATATTTCCCCTTGATTTCTTTCTTTTTTTTTTTTTAAAGATTTATTTTATTTATTTATGCATGTTAGAACTGGGGTATGGAGGTGTGGAGGGGAGAGGGTGTGGAGGGGAGAGGGTGCAGGATTTGAGAGCATTGACCAGAGACAATGGGGAGCAGAACAGGCAGATATACTGAAATACTCTGCTGAGGGGAGCAGCAGACAAGACAGGAGAGGTCTGCCACTCCATGTGGGTCAGCTCCCTGGCCGGCATCATACTCATGCAGTGACTAGCAATAGCTTGACAGTGAGAGGAAATGAGACCAAGAAGAACTTGGGTGACGGGAAAGGCTGGACACAGGACAATGAATTTAAACAATATAGGAACAGAAGGAACAAAACAGCTCCCAGGAAAATAGAAGTGTTTTACTGAAATGTGGCAGAGCCAGCCACCACCCAGAGTAAGATCCGGTAATAGGAAAATTAGGGAACAGAGAAACAGCTGCCAGGAAACTTCCAGAAACCTAGTGCCTAATCAATAGTCTGGCACATTGGTCAACCGAAAAGTCCGACAATAGATAGTCATAGACAGTGCTGGAGTAAACGGGCATCCTCCCTTGAACCCCTCCTGCTGTCAGTTCTTTCCTCCTGCTTCAATAAATCCACACTTGCTTGCTCTCACGTTCGGTGTGGTGACGGTTATTCTTCAACCTGCGCACACACCGGGACCCACAAGCATTCACTCTCCTAACAATAGCTCTGAGACCTAAACCCCTGCACCACAATGGAGGCCCTCCCCTTGGTTTCTAGTGTGTTTAAGAATTTGTCATTGATGATTTACATTTCTTATAGCCTTAGAGAAAGGGTGTGTATAACACATGTCCCCAGCATGTGACCAGTCCAGGGATTAAACCTCACCTTCCATCTCACTCTTGCCCACACTATACACCAATGGGCAGCTCAGAAGATGTGATTCACCTAACTCTCTGCTCAGTGCATTCATTAGATTTCATTGTTAGTTCAATTCTTCCCAAGCTTCTGAAATACTCATGTTAACCCAAATTTTATTGCAGTGTCACTTTTGAATTTCACCCTACATTATGTTCTATATACAATTGCATTCAACATTGCATAAACTCCTAGCCTAGAAATCCTCCAAGTGAATGTATGTAGGATAAAGAGCATTCACAAGCCCTTGCACCTGTGTCTGGATGTGTATTGATTACTCCTGTTCTCTAGGGTTATAAACTCCAACTCTGAGCTAGAGTAACTGAAAACTAAATCCAGTGCCAGTGAAAATGCAATCTGTTCAGGCTCCACCACTTTATAAACTAACCAGATGCAATAATTTCAGGGTCCATTTCCTTTCAACCATAAAATGTTAAAATTTATAGTTTAGTGTTCAGAGCGATTGTTAAAATCAAGTAAGGTAAGGAAACTAAAGCATTTTAAAGGACACATGATTGAAATTTTGTGTCATATAGAAGAACCCCAATATTTTAGAATTAAAATATTGTGTAGTTTGGAGGAAACTTAAAATATAGCCAATCTACAATTAGTTGCAAATAGTCTTTTTCCTCTGACATATGTTACTTGGTTTCTGCTTGATAAATTTAGTGATGGGAACTCTTTGTATTTATTTATTTATAATTTTTGTGTGAGGGTAACATCACCTTATACTTTATGTGATTCAGAAATATAGGATGCTACATTTTCAGGTGTATTAACAGACCACACTCACCACCAAAGTTACCCAGGGTGCCCCACAACTCCATTTGCATCCCCTGTTTTTTCCTTCCTCTGCTCCCCCTTCTGGTAGCCTTAGTTTTAGGGTCTGTTGTTGGTTTGGAGTTGTCTTTGAATCTTTTTGACTCAAAACAAGTTCAACAATATCCATCAAAACATCAAAATAAGCATAAACATATAACACATGGCCTTCTATTCATAATTTTCCAAAACTGAGTTTGACTCAAATGCCCATCAATAACAGAATGGATAAATAAATTTTGGCATTTTCAAAAGAATAATGAAAAAAAAACAAATATTGCTATGCACAACAACTTAAGTGACTTTCACAGTATAATGTTCAAAGAAGAAAGAATCAAAAAGTAAAAATCTTATATTCCAATTATGTGAATTTCAAGAAAGGAAAAAAAGCTGATAATGGTTGTAGTGATGGTTACTTTGTGGTCTGACAAGACAAGGGTTGAGAAGAAACTTCCTGAGGTGCTGAAGATATTCCATATCTTATCCTGTATTATACACAAAAATTCTAATTTATAAACATCAATTCATTTTTATAGTTGAGCATTGCCCACAGATTACTACCAGTATAGCCTTAAAGCTTTACAATATTATATTCTAAAATATATTTCAGCTTCTTTAGAAAACTTCAAAAGTATATTGGGTTTGATATAGCCAAATTGGAAAGAGTTGCCAAGAGTTTAATCTGAATTATGTTTGCAGAAGAAAAGTTACTCTATATTGGTATATTTTGAAGTATATATATATATATGTAGGTCTTCTGAATGTCATTCTATTTACTTAATATAAGAACATAATGAGCTGCAGAGTTTCATTGATAAAAGCATTCTTGAAAAATAAGTGTATGTTAGATAACAGTTATTTTATCACTACTAAGGCAAGTAAGGTGTGGCCTGGGTTAACAAGCAGATTTAGTTGAAAACAATGTCTTTACAATTTTTGGAATTCTATAGCAAATTGAATTAAAATTACTTGTAGCTTATTACTCTTGAAAAGTGGAATTTTAAAAAGAAATCAGTTATTTATAAAAGAATTCTAATATATATGTCTGAGGATCCCAAATTCAGAGATCCCAAATTTACAGTTTCTAATTTCCAGAGGCAAACATCCTAGGAGAAGTAGTGGGTCAGACTGCCCTAAAAAGAACTAAAAACTAGAGCTGTCCATGCACCTGGAGCACTCAACATTTTCACTTATTGAAAACTACTCTAATACCAGCTACCTCTCCTAGACAGCAGTATGAAAATAAATAGACTTGCTCTTTCATTGTTAATAAAATAAAAATAGAAAAGATCAACTACCTAAAACATTTAGTATTTTACAAATAAGTGACATGTACACCCCAATAGAGGGTAGAGAGACAGAAAAAAACTCTAATCCTTCCAACAAAAGTGTCTTCAAATATAGAAAGAGAAATTAATCAGCAAAACAAAGAGAAAGAATCTATTACAGAACTATCAAATCCTTACACCTTTTATCGTGTTATTATGAATTTACCTGAGTAGACCAGGTAGGAGAAGAGAGTGCATTCTGAGGATGGTACAGAAACCCTTCTTCCATGGAGAGCAAGTAACTTAGGCCTTGTCTTTTAGGGAGGCCTGAGGTCCCCCAGAGAGTAAATTCTACAATCTCCACGCTTTGAAGGCGCTGCTCCATTCAGCTACTCTAGCCTACTCTTTTACCCCTGCCCTCCACATCCCTATACCATGCTTGGGTTGGTTTGGGGTTTTTATATTAAAAAATAGAAGGTCTGGGCTCTTCCTGGTGGTGCAATGGGTTAAACCACCACATTATTAACCTCTCCAAAGCTACTGCAGCACAAGTTCGATCCCCAGGCTGGGAGCTGACCCACATGGCATGGCAGACCTCTCCTGACTGGCCCACTGCTCCCCTCAGCATTGTACTTTGTCAATCTGTTCAGCTCCCCACTCTGTCTCTAGTGAATCCTCTCACAACTCCTGCACCTCTGGCCTGTACCTCAGTTCTGTAAGCATAAAAAAATAAATAATAAAAAAAAAAAAAAAAAAAAGGTGTGTTCTAAGTGGCAAAGTATAGTTCGGGCTTCAGGTGACTAATCCAACTCTTTGGTCTCTATTCAATAAAATTTCATTTTATGTAAGTGCTGTGATAGGTCCTGCAAAGGAAAGACTACAAAAGGAAAATAAAATGCATTCTTTGAGAATAGCTTCAAAGAGTTTACTTAAAAACCTGCAGGGGTTATGGGGGATGCTGTTGGTATTTGAAGCTAACAGAAAAGCATGAATTCAATTAAGGAAGTAAAAGAAGGAAAGGATATCCTAAATGCATTAAATCTGGAACAATTCAACCTTACTTTTCCAGTGGAAATAATGACATTTTATTACAATGAAGAACACTTTAAAATTTGGACCCAGTGACATGATGAAACTGAACACAAAGTTCCCATGGAAAAGTAGTTATGTTGTAAAACAAATAGTTCTGTTTGGGGGAGGCTATTGAAATACATTCAGCTATTGCTTGCACTAATTACTACCTTGGAAGCATCAGTAAATCCCAGATAGATGGATGTAGAGGAGTAATCTGGCTGAAGGGGAAGATAAACAGACAAGCTTCAAGCACAGTTTTCATGGTAAGCAAGTTAACTTTACTTTGCGTGTTTACTTGGCATGACTTAAGAGAGGCTGATGGATAACAGTTCAGATACTAATCCCTGTTCCCCTCCACATACTTCACTGCCCTCACTCTATTTTCTTAGCGTATATCTTTTATTTTTTTGTGAAACTATCTTTCACTCTATAGGGACATACAGAGGTGGCTGTAATTCCAAGAGAAACCCAAGAATTTCTGTAGGATTTTATTATTCAGGGTTTACTACCATCATTAATTTTATTTTTAAGAACAATAAAGACAGAAGAAAAGAAACAATGATTGTTTTTGTTTGCTTTTTCAGCTTTACTTATTTATGCATACAGAGCTGGGGTACAGGCCGAGAGGTGCAGGAGAGGCAAGAGGATTCACCAGAGATAGAGTGGAGAGAACAGGCAGATAGATGAAGTAAACTGCTGAGGGGAGCAGCTGCCAGGTCAGGAGAGGTCTGTGGCACCATGTGGATCACCTCCAGGTCAGGACAGAACTCACAATGAAGCAGCTGCCTCTGCGCTTTAACCAACTGTGCCAGCAGTTGGCCTAACAATGTTTTGATAAAATTTTTTTACTTTGGTGTCTGTAACTGGCTAAGGATTTTGTTTGTCTGGTATTTTAAATAGAAGTAAATTATTAAAGTAAAATAAATTCAGTTCCCAAATGGAATTCTATTAGTAAAAAATGGAGGTCTGAAGCCATAGTAATAAAATGCTCAACAGTAGTAATTTATTTGTCTTAATAACATCTCTCAAACTTACAAATGTAAACAAGTGAATATATGAAAAATTTCTTTCCTTCAACATATTTATTTTTAATCAAAAAATTGAAATTTATAATCCAATAGAAATTAATTTTAGTATATTTAATGTATATAGCAATTATTACAGTTCTTTTGGAAAAGTATATCTTGAACATAATCTTATGGGCTAAATTCTGAGAAGAAAGACACACAGATTGTTAGTATATAATGAAATGTTGTTCTATACTCCTTTTGAGGATTAGTAGCTAAAAACTAAAGCAATTCATTAGAATTCAGCAGAGAACCTGAGTAAATGCTTCTAACGTGACCTACCATACTTCTAGTACCAAGATGATTAACCAGGTGAGATTTTGTTCTCTGGAAATGAATTGCAAGTTTGGTCAAGGTCTTAGTTTTTTTTTTTATTTTCTTTAAAAAATTAACATTACTTATATACATTAAAATTCCCTTGCCATTACTCACATACAATAAAGTCCTCTTTTCTTTAAACAATTAACATTACTTATATACAATGAAATTCCCTTGCGAAAGGCATCTATCACCTGTATTTTCTTCCATGTATTTCTGAAGCTTCTCAAACCAATTTATGCAGCTGACTTCATATTACCAATTCGTAGATGCATATTAAACCGGAAGCAAACATTTGAATTTTAATAAACATATTCACGGGACTTCAAATTTTTATTGCTTCTATAAACAAATATCTAAACCAAAGATCAGTTATCCTTACTGAGGTCACTTTCTTATTTTAGAATTTCATTACTTTATCATCATTTTTGTGTGTTGCCTAAATCAACACATCAGGAAATCTAAGAATTTTGCAGTGTTCTATGTTGAATGACAAGGGAAACAAAAGCCAAAGTGAAAAACAAAATGGAATCAAAATAAAAGACTTCCACACAGGAAAAGGAACTATCATCAAAAGATATTTACACATCCAATATAAAAGGAACTCATAAAATTCAACAGCAAGGAAATAAACTGATTAAAAATTGAACAGAAAAACTAAACAGATATTTATATACAGGTGAACAACAGGCACATGAAAAAGATGCTTATTATTAGAGAAGTGTAAGTAAAAACAACAATGAGACATAATCTCACACATTTGATATCACATATTTGAAATAAGATGTCTATCATCCAAAAAGAGAATACATAACTGTTGGTGTGGGTGTGGAGCATATAAGCTGTTGTTGGGAGGACTGTAAACATGTGGGGATATAAATTGGTAGGAATGTATATTGATGCAGCCACAAGGGAAGGCAGCAGTATGTAGATGCCTCAAAAAAAATAAATAAAGCAAATTCCATAAATCCAGTTATCCCACTTCTGGTCTCTAGCCAAAGAATGCAATAGCACTAGTTTGGTTTTTTTTTTTTTTTCTTTTGATTACTTAGTTCTTTTTCTTACAGCATTTTGTCCTCATAGTTCTCCTCTCCTTTGATGTATGGGTATGCTCTATGACCAGATTTCCAGTTTTTAATGTTTTCTTAACCTTTTGTTACATTTCTCTATATTCCACATATAAGTGAGACCACCTAGCATTATATTTTTCCTTCTGACTAATTCTGGCTATCATAATGCCTTCTACCTCCATCCATTCTGTGGCCAATGTCATGAGTTTTCTTTTTTTGGTTGCTGAGTAATATTCCATTGTATAAATATACCACAATTTTTTGGTCCATTCTTCTATTTGGGTGCATTTGGATTGTTTCCCTGTCTTGTCTATTGTAAATAGTGCTGCAACAAATATAGACAGATAGGTTTCAGTTTAAATAGTGTTTTTGTGTCCTTTGGGTAGACTCCTAGGAGTGGAACCACTGGGTCATATGGTAGATCCATTTTTTTTTTTAAAGATTTATTTATTTGTACATACAGAACTGGGGTACAGGCGAGAGGCTCAGGGGTGGCGAGAGGCTTCACCAGAGACTGAGTGGGGAACAGAACAGGCAGATCTACAAAGTACACTGCTGAGGGCAGCTGAGCGCAGGTCAGGAGAGGTCTGCCACACCATGTAGTCACCTCCGGGGAGGCGGGAATCGAACTCATGTGGAAGTGGCTTTAGCTTTTTAGTGCTGTGCTTTAACCCACTGCACCACCAGGGAGGGCTCGGTAGATCCATTTTTAATGACCCAAGGAAACTCCACACAGTTTTCCACAGTGGCTAGACTAGTTTGCATCCCCACCAGTCAAATTAAAGGGCTCTTTTACCTCCATATCCTTTCCAGCATTTGTTGCTTCCTTTTTTTTTTTTTTTAATGTGGGCCATTCTCACTGGTGTGAAGTGGTATTTCGTGGTTTTGACTTTCATTTCCCTGATAACTAGTGGTGTTGAACATTTTTTCATATCCCTATTGGTCATTTGCATTTCTTCTTTGGAAAAATATCTTTTTAACATTTTTGCCCATTTTTTTTAACTTAGTGTTTGCTTTGTGGGAAGCACTAATTTGAGATCAATGCAGCATTAATGCCCACGTTCAATGAAACATTTTTTACAATAGCCAAGATAAGCACCCACTCACAGGCTATTAGACAAAGAAATTGTGGCATGTATATATACAATGGAATACTATATATGTAATATATATATAAAATGAAGTCCTATCATTTGCAACATGAATGGACCTGAATACTTAGTGAAATAAGTCAAGAAGAAAAAAACAAACAACATGTGATTCATTCATGTATGTTATATATATAAAAAAAAAACAAACAAATGAGCTAAATGAAACAAAAACTTTGAGATTACAAGACCAAAGTAGTGGTCATCAGAAAAGAAGGGAGAAGGGGCACAGGTTGTGTTGATAAATCTGGTAAAAGGGTCAATGGCATGGTGAAGGACAGATTTGGGCTTTTTGTGGTGAACTTGAGTAGCATTTTCAGATGTTGATTTATAATGATGTGTGCCTGAATCTTAAATAATGTTAAAATACAACGTAATTCCAATAAAATTATATTTAGAAAAATTGCCATGTTGTACACGTTGGAAAATAAATAATTCTAAACAATGTTCTTAGGTTTATCCCTCTGTAAATCCAGGTTGCTTAAATTTGTCACATTAACAAAATATTTAGGATAATACATTAATTAATTGAGTCACCGTCTTTAAAATGACTTGGGTTTGATTGTTCTGGAAGGAGAACTCACTGAAACAGAATAATTGGTAAAGGAGGTACCCAAACAAAGACCATGGGACCTGTAACTTTGAGGTTGCCCATGTAAAAGCAAAGCAATTAATTTGTACTTCATGCAGGCAGCCTAAGCACCTTGTACATGACCTGGAAGCCTGCTCCCAGATGCCACTGTCCAAATCACATAGTGCTTCCTGCCAGGCAACTTTGGATGTTGATGAGCATGTGCTTACATAGGTCTGGCTGCCAGAGTCTTGTGCTGAACTCACTGGTCTGAATTCAGCGTAGCATCAGATGACACTGCCTTGTCGATTTTCTGTGCCTGAGTGACCTGGAGCTAAATAGAACAGATAGAAAAGATAGATAGATAGACCTTGAGAATTAAGGAGAGAAATACTGATGAGAACCCTCTAATTTCCCTTTATATCTCCTAAACAATACAGTCAAACAATGTTGGGTAAGAGGAGAGATAAGAAGAAGGTGAAGATAGGAAAGTAACATTATGCAAGTAAACTAAAAGTAATTTCTTTTTTTTTTAAAGATTTACTTATTTATGCACACAGACTGGGGTACAGGCCAGAGGTGCAGGGGTGGTGAGAGGCTTCACCAAGAACAGAGCAGGGAGCAAAACAGGCTGATCTACGAAGGGGAGCGGCGGGCATCAGGAGAGGCCTGCCATGCCATGTGAGTCACCTCTGCGGCTGGGATCAAAATCACACTGCAGCAGCTGCTGCTAGCTTGCAGGGCTATGCTCTAACTGGCTGTGCCACCAGGGAGGGCCCCTAAAAGTAATTCCAATAGACAGTAAACTTTATCATGTTTTTTTGTTCTTTGGAATGAAGGTTGCAATTCATAAAATTGCAAAAATTGCCAAATTTAGAAATCAGGCTTGGATTCTTTCCCAAAAATGTTCATTTAAAAAAAAACAAAAAGATGAAAAGAAAATGTTCTAAACAGGCAACAAGTTCATCATAACAATAGACAGAATTTATTGCATACTTACTCAGTGCCAGGTTACATAGATTTTCTCATTCAAAGCTCACAACAATGCAAAGGGGTTGGTAAGATTCAATACCTGGATTTTCAGACTGAGGAAATACAATCTTAAAAGGGTTAGATAACTCACCCTGAATTTGAACCTTGTTTTCTTACCTCCAAGTCCCATGTTATGAAATGCTGCTGGTTATGCTGCCCCTTTCTAGTCAGTGCTGAGTCCCAAAATATGAAGAATGAGACAGCTTTCACAGTTACTACAAAGCCTAGGAAACAGGCTCCAATAATTAAGAGCCCTAGAAATGTCCAAGACTGACAATGAATCACGAGGTATCACCTTAGAAAGAGTCGGTAGTTCAAGAGAAAATTCTGTTCAATTTTCTTTTGCTTCATGAAGCTTAACCTTGGCAAAGGAAATAGTGAATTCTCCGTTTTTCACCTGCCATGTGAGTATCTGATAGAAAATGCTATCTTACTTTCATTTACAAAATAATAATAATAATAACAACAAAAACCCCTCTTTGCTATCATACCTCTTCAGAATAGTTTGGAGAATGAAGGATGTAGATAATCTTCATTTAGAAAACTATCATAGTCACAAAGATATTTGCAGTATTCTCCTACTAATAACTCACAAGTTTTTCATCTCTAAGTGAAATGGAACTTTAAATATTTTTTTTTTAGATTTATACTTTTTTTTTGGAAAGAAGAGAGTGCCAGCAGCAATAACTCATCACTAATGTGTAGAAAAATATCAGATTCAAAAAGCACAAAAATGTTTGAGAATAAAGCATGAAATGATTAAGGAAGTTATCCCATTTACAGTGTTCACTTATATTGCATTTTAAATACAGTTGACTTGATTATTACAATTTCCATTACATACCTATTATGGCAAATTAATAGTAAATGGCATACTTATGCAGTTTCCTTATTGTTAAAATAGGAAAATTTGCCTGTGCTCTCCTACTCTCACGGGTTCATTTTCAATATGATGGGTAGTGGAGTCTATGTTTCTTTCATAAACCAATGTTTTAAATGTATAAATTAAAAACTTTTTAAAAACCACGCTGTTAGCACATGGGTCAAAACAAACAAACTTGAGAACATGGCAATTTCATTATCCATGTCCCCCCCCCTTTCTCCTAAGACTATCCTCATTCCCTCGAGATATCATTCTCAGTAACAGACCAGCCCATTCTAGTATGTTTATGCGCAGAGATGATAACTGTGATCTTATAGAAGCTGTTGGAGATTTAAGTGCAGACTCCACAGAGTATTGGTGGTTCCTGGTAATGTCAACAACCTAATTGCACTCTAGGTTCTAAAATCATTTTTAGAAGGGCAGAAAAATTGCAATTAGAAAAATTAGGATTCTATAAATAAATTCAGTATAGCAAGGTCTGCTATGTCCTCTACTAAGATGTAAATAAAACATGACTAAGATACAGTTTTGCTTTCAGGGAAGTGCTGGAAGATGCCCTCCAGCAACCACAACTACGCCCTGGTTGTTCCCTATGATGAGTGTGCATGGCGAGTCACAGACACACAAGCTAGTAGAGGACCAGATCTTGTAAGTGAGGGTAGAGTGAGAAACATTATGGGAGTCTTCAGAAATGGAGAAATTCTTACAATTGAATTGTGAAGACGGAAGAAGTAGTGACACATAAAATTAGCCATCACGTCATTGTTCAGAGGGTAATATCAAACTCTTGGTGTGAAATTTAAGGGCTCTCATGATTAATCTCTATCTAATTCATCAATCTCACTTCCTCCCGTTGGAAGAATGACGAGAACTTTGGGTGGAAGAAGCATCTGGTGCCTTGGACCTGAGGGCTGAGCGGCAGAGGTCCAGAGTGGCACAGTGAGTGATTTCCAATAGGAGAATATGAAATTGAAGAATTAGATAGAAATTAATCATGAGAGGCCTTAAATGTCACACCAAGAGTTAGATGTGAGCTATGATGTGGTGGTTAATTGTATGTGTCACTATTTCTTTGGAGAAACCCAACTAATACAAATGAGAAAAATGAGAAACCACCAATACATTGTAACCCAGGAGTAATATGATTAATTTTACATTTTGAAGGGTAATTTCAGTGATGGTAAGTAGAATTCCATGCTACTATTAATTTAAAAATAACTGCTGGTGAGTGCACATGTGCATTAGTTAACTATATGTTTGGCATCAATATGGCTTCAAGTTTATAGACATGAAAAATAAAACCTTGCCTTCATGAAGATAGTCAAAATACTTACAATTCATCTTTATTGCCAAGGCAATCAGGTAAGAGATCATCAAAAAACTCCATGGAGAAATAGTGGAAACAGAAATGACAAACTAGTTACCAAACAGGTTTGGGAAGTCATCTATCACTAGCAAGCCTCTAGCAAAACAATCGAATGAGAGGTAAGGGTGACTTAAGAGAAAGAAAAAAAAAAAAAAAGGGGGGGGTGATGTCCAGGTCTTTGTCTTGAGAACCACAGAGAAATAGTATTAAGAAGGGTAGATGGATCCTTCTTTGTGGCGCAGCAGGTTAAAGCACGGCACCAAGAAGCTAAAGCCACTTCCGCATGAGTTCGATCCCTGCCATGTCCCGGAGGTGACCCACATGGCACAGCAGACCTCTCCTCATCCACCCACTGCTCTCCTCAGCAGTGTACTTCCTAGATCTTCCTGTTCTGCTCCCGGCTCTGTCTCCAGTGAATCCTCTCACCGCCCCTGCACCTCTGACCTGTACCTCAGTTCTGTATGAATGAATAAATAAATAAATCTTTAGAAAAAAAAAGTGGGAGATAAAGCAACTCATGCAGAAGAGCTTAATTACACCACACAGATTCAGGCCCTTCACATAGAATATTAATTTAGTTTGCAAAACTGTCCTATTCAGTAGATATTATTATCCACATGATTTTTTTGCAGATTTGGAAACTGATGTGGAGAATTTTAACATGCCTAAACTGATCATCTCTCATGTGGCAGGGCTGGATTCAAACTCACACAAGGCTGGAGGCAAGCCACGCCCTTGCATGGGCAGTTTCTGGGCAGAACAACCGCTTCTTGCCTGGTTCTCAGATAAGGGCATGCGCAGTAGATGTGGAGTTAGAAATTCCTTTTAGAAAGGTAACTTATGGGCCTCCCTGGAGGCACAGGGATTAAAGACAGAGCTATCACACTATCCCCAGCCACTGCAGCAGGAGTTCCCAGTTGATCTGTGTCAGTCAGGGAGCTGACCACATGGCACAGTAGACCTCTTCTTTCTTGCCCACTGCTCCCTTCAGCAGTGTATTTCAGTAAAAGTAGACCCATTGGTTCTTCCCACTCAGTCTTGGTGAATCCTTTCAGTCTCTTCATCCTCATCCCCTGCACTTCTTGCCTATACCCTAGTTCTTGTTTGCATACTATAGACTTAAATAAGAAGTCTGTAAATCACCAAAAGCATAGTTTCCCTGTTTGATTCTTTGGACATGCAAATTTAGCATAATAAAAAAACAACCTTTGAAAGAAATAACCCAATACATACTTGCTCATTGACCAATTCATTGCACTAGAAACGTTTTCAGCCAGTGAAATAATATTCCTTAGTTATAGTCACTGATCATAGTTGTGTTCTTATTCTTATTTACACATGATAATCCTATTGTAGTTTGCAATAATTCAAGCATGTTTAACATAAATTTGCTCTCACTACAGTTTTGTACATAATCATAAGGCATCTGAAAGATGGGTGCCACTGTTTATTCCAAGCACAGAAAATGTTCTTCAATGTCAAGTGAGTTGCAACATTCACTTAGCACTATAAGCACTAAAAAGATATCAGACATTAGTTTATCTAGTCAACAATGGCTTCATGAGAGAGGCATTATTATTATTATCTCCATTTTATATATGTGGAAACTGAGACCTCAGGTAACATCAGGGTCACAGTGCTAGAAAGCAGCAGGCAGAGTCAGAAATAGAACCAGAGTCCAGAGTCAGCTCTTAGTTACTTCACAACCTACCTGGCTCCAGCTACCCAACCAATTGCAACTGCAGCACACAGAAAGGGTCTTCAGTTTTAACTCCTGGTCTTCTACTTCCAGATGTATTCAATTTCCAGCCATATTCTTTCTTAGGGAATATTGAATGGCCATTGTGATGGAATTCCTAGAAGTCATAGAATAAAGACAGGAAATAGACTAAAATTCTGTCATTACCATCCGTGCAGTACAGATTTGGAGAAGAAATCACATGGATCATTTCTTCCTCCCAGGATCCAAAACCTTGTGTGGACAGCATGGCCCACCTTCCGATCAGATTATCTAGTAAAGACATCACTAAATTCCCCCTAGCTCCTTACGAGGTGGCTCCAGAACAGACCATACCAAACAGGATGATGGCTGTGAAGAGAATAATGCCAGGGCTGAAAAACAACAAGGGAGTCAGGCCACTTGCCAATGGTTTAACTACCCAATCACTAACAATGACGGCACTTTTTATTCAAGATAGAGGTAGTTTGTATCAGAGGAAAGAGCAAATTTTATACTAGACAAGACTGGGGTTCAGGCACAACTTTGCCAATTGCTTGGTGAGTGATATACAGAATGTATGTAACATCCCAGAGTCTCTGTTTAGTTATTTGCAAACAGGAGACAAACACTGTTTTACAATATTGAGATAATAAACAGGAGAGCTACATGCATAATAAATGTACTACTCACAGATGAGATGTGTATGCACAGCATTTGCATATATATACAACCTGTTAAATATATATGTATATGTTCTTATAAAATGTGTCTTTCTTAGTATTCTTCTTTGCAAATGAAGATATTTGAATTATTTGTCTTCCATATTCTTGATCCCTCCTTAGAATCCCTACCCTAGTGACACTACCTAACGGTGTAGTTAGTGCTGCTTACTGACTATATGATCTGAGACATGATCTGAGAAATGTGTCTTTGGGCCACTGTGTCACTGTGCAAAAGTCAAAGTGTGTAACTATGCAAGCCTAGATGGTAGAGACTACTGCACACCTACCACCCATGATGTAGCCTGTAGGGATCACCGGGGCTTGTGAGGGTCAGCATGAACCTGAGCACTGTTAAGCAACATCTGACTATCTTGGTGGAAAATGTGAAAAACTTGGGGATAGTCAAAAGAGGGGTACAGCACTTTTTTTTTTATGAAAAGCTCTTTACAAATAACTTGTTTATAGAAAAATTTCAATAATTTTTCCCTGGGTATTTATTATTGGGAATCATGTGTAAGTATAGCTGTGTGTGTGAGTGAGAGAGAGAGAGAGAGGTGTAGAGAGAGAAAGCAAGAGATTCTGTGATTTTCCAACCTTTTTCCTGAATTACTTTATAAAAATTATACTTATTGAGTATTACAGAAGAAAATAACAATGGGAAAAATTATCCATGCACATTATTTTGTCAGAAGATAAACATTCAAATTTTTAAAAAATGAAACTATAAAATTTTATACGAAAAATTGACCTATAAATTAGTAAGTAACTGTATTTTTTGCTTTGTCTAAGGAAGAAGGTTGTTACAATTGTAACTTGCAAGATTCTATTTCTTCTGAAGAAAATAGTTGTTTCTGAAAACTAATTTCCAGGTAAATTTTAAATATAGGTAACAACCTTATGAAAACCTTACCTTAAGCTGTTCTCTTTTGGGGGCTTTTGTGGTTCTCTAAATACAAGCTTTAAATTGAGATTAAAAAGATCTGAAGGGAACACAATGAGTTTAAGATAATAGCTGCCTTGAGAAAGTCCAAAGTTGGTGGTTGGAACTGCATTTGCCTTTGGCAAATTTTATGTATATTAATGTGGAGGGGGAAAATGCAAAATATAAATAAACTATCAGGTATGTCAATAGCATCTTAATAACCATCACTAAACCAAACCATAACCAAAATAAATGTAACACATTTACTATCCTTTTCTTTGAATGTGAAATACAGATTCTGCATGCCTGCAATGTTTAAAAATAAATTATTCCTCATGGACTTTTTTAGTGAAGAAATACACATGGAATGATTTCTGAATTGTAACATCAGTTAGAAACACATTTATACATGATATAAAACATTTCACAACACTGTTCATGTCCCTCAGTTGAGAGATACTCGTTTCATTTTTCTTTAAAGCTTTTAATAGATTGCCTCATGTTACAAAAAGACATTCCATTGCATTGAATGCCGTGATGATATCAAAAAGACAAATTCAGACACAGCATTTTCCTTCACCACAGATGTAGCTGCAGGAAAAAAGAAGGCAAAGGGTAGAGAACACGTTGTGTGACTGGTGTGGTCATGTGAATACCAAGATGAGCAGAACAACACAGGCTTTGTTGGGGATCAAGTGTGAACGTGACATCTGCAGGTCACTCTTTGGGTCCTGGCGTTTACCCAGTGATGGCACTGACCCAGTGCTGAAACATTCTCTATTAGTGCTATTCATCTTCTGCTGTGGAGATTTTATAATTGAGTGTGAACTTAGATCTCACAATGATGAATACCTAACTTTGAAGTTAGATGTTGATACTTTCTTCATGCCATGTGTATTTTAAAATATCCAATTGAATATCAAATACTTCCAGAAGTATCCCTTTCACTCTGGGAGGATTTTTTTGAACTGAGTATATCTGAATTTTTTTCTAGTTATTGTCTTTTACATTTACCTACTTATTTATTAGATTAGTCAACTTAGGGAGGTATTCTTCAGATAGGAGATATTATCTAACATTATTTACCTACAGTTATGCAATCATTAAATATTCTATATCATTATTCTATATGGTATATTTCACATAAAAATCTTATCCCTGTATCTCTAAGAAAGCTATCATGAAGCACACAGGAAAAAGTCCTGAGGATATAATGGTCCGTTTAACTACAGTTATAGTTTACCTATATATATATTTTTAATCTTTGAAGGTAGCCTCTGGTATAGGATATTAAATCATCTAAATTGCCATTATTCTATATGATAGTGAAGGTAGCAGAATTTGCCACCCCAAATATGCCACTTGGCCTATTGATTACTTTGAACTGTAGACACTAGAAAATAGCAATTTCAGCAAGAGAGTTTCTCTAGCTTCCCCTTATCTGTCTAAAGATACAGCCTCAAAAAAGGAACTCAGCTACAAATTTCCTTCCTGGGAATATCTTTAAGTAGGGAAGAATTACTCTTATTGTAACAGATACAGGTTTCATGGACTCTGCCCCTACTCCAGATACCGAAACTACTAATCCCATCAATAACAAGGAGAAACACTCTGGGACGTGAGGGCGGAGCTGAGCAGCCAGGTTAGGATAAAACCAGACATGTGGGGGTCTGAGGGGGTCTCTTGGCCTGGTGGTTCACAGCTGGGCGTTTGGCACTCAATCAGTTTTCAGGGGGCTATTGGAATCCAGGTCAGCAGAACTGGTAGGATATTCTAGTTAACTCATATTTCTCTCTCCTTTTTCCCTGGGTTGTTCCTTTACCTTTCTCCTTGTAAATAAACCCATTATTGAATCTTGTGTGTGTGGGTGTCTGCAGTACGACTAAATCTTAAGCACACAGGAGAGAACCCACAGATAGACAACCCAATTCACATTGGGGTGCCCTGTAACATTATCAGAGGGCAGGAGACTATAGGTCAATACTGTATCCACACAAATTTCATAACAAGCTGTCACACATCCATCTATCCTAAGGACTCATTTATCCTATTTATAAGCAAATTGTTGTCTCTTTAGAGGTTTACATCTCCCCTTTCCCTTCCCTAGTAAGATGGTATTTAAGACTGAATTCTTTTTGCTTGTAAAGATTTATTTATTTATGCATATAGAATTGGGGTACAGACCAGAGGTACAGAGGCCATAAAATAATTCACCTGAGTGGGGAACAGAATAGGCAAATGTACTGAAATACACTGCTGAGGGGAGCAGCAGTGGGACCGGAGGGGTCTGCTGCACCATGTGGGTCAGCTCTCTCTCTGTCCAGGTATTAAACTCGCACTGAAGCAGCTGCGGCTAGCTTCACAGTGCTGCACTTTAACTTGTTTTGCCACCAGGGAGGTTCCTTTAAAACTGAATTCTAAGTCATCTCTTTGAGTTACTCATTTTTCCTGAGACCATGTATACATGAGCTGTACCTGTTAGTAAATATTTATTTGTTTTCCTCTTGTCAGTCTCTTATAACAGGGATGCCAGTCAGTCACTTGGAAAGGTAGAGGGAAATTTATTTTTCTTCCCTATAGAAGGATACCAAAAAAAGTTATAAGTTTTAAACAATAATATTACCTATAGTCGATAAAGTATACATGATCTGACAGTATCTGAAACTTTTCCTACTCTTTGTGTTAAAATGGCAATGGGACAGAAGTCATTTGTTAGGAAATCTACATTATGTCCTCATGAAAGAACTTTCCTCTATTTACACTCAGATATCTCCAAACCTGCCCCAGTGGCAGCTACTAAAATCAAAATATAATTATTTATGTTTTCCAGCTAGCTAGTAAAGGGTAAGTGCACATGATTCCTTTTCTGAATTTATTTAATAGCACACTAGGATCACTTTTTATTTCATTAAGACAGTAAAATATGATCATAGTAAAATTCTCAAACTGTTCATGAGAGTAAAAATCAAAAACAAAGTCCTTTTACCTAAAATAAATCTGTAGTTTCATTCCACAGAGGTAAGTACTATTTACAGTTTCCTACATCTCATCAAAATTCTTCTAACTTGAAGTTAATTTTTAAGTTTCCTCAAAGAGTATAATTATTTACTCTTGGACTAAAATGAGAAGAAAATAGTAATGAATATGATGTAATTTATGCATCTTTTTTACATAGTATCTTTTGTATGTGTGTGTGGATACATGTAGACTGCCTGTGCAAATAATCAGGTAGCAACAATTTAACCACCATAAATGAGCCAACTTATTCAAAAGGAAACCTTATAACTTTGCAGAAAAATACTATTTATCCACTGGAGAAAGTAGATATCTCTTCTATTGGCAAAATAAAAATTAAAAAATCATTATAATACTAAGTTTAGAGTATTTTGGATAAATATCTTTATCATAATTTCTATCAATAGAGGTAACAATTGTTCAGAAATTGAATAGAGTTGTAACTGTTTTTAACATAAATTGTGGAAATTTATGTCGTTTATTTCATTTATTCCACAAATAATTGTGGAAATTATTAAGTGTTTAATGAAGTTTGTCTATTCAAACCAACTGTATCATCATTAAACAAATATTATAGTAAATGGCAGTTCTAATTCCAAGACACAAGCAGTCCAACGATTTCTGGAGAGCAATACAATTAGCCTAAGAAGGAGGAAGTCTCTTTAATGATAAACAAAAATATACTAAAGAAAGCATTTTTTTATTATAATAGTTTATTTTTACATCATTTTGTGCCTTTTTCCCTCTCAGCTGTAATCCCTGTGGATTTCCCACCACCAATTCACCCATGTGCCATCACCATAATCCCATGCACTCTCTCCTCACCCCCATTTTTGATCCCATTCCTTACTCCACCCCTGTAAAATTTTTCTGGTATATAGGTGTTCATTATTTTTTCCGCCCCTGGTCCTTTATGCTCCTACTATGAGTGAAACCATCCGGTATTTTTCTTTTTTTAAAGAAAGCATTTTTTATCCAATTCTACGAAGAAAGGAAATACATGGTGGGAAGTGGGGATGAACAAAGAGGCAGAGAAACATAATGGTCCAGGGGAGTGGAATATGAGAGTGTTGGTGGTGGGTAGAGTATGGTAGTAATACTTTATGAAGATACCCCAACATTACCTCAGTTAAAAATACCTAAGACCCTCCCTGGTAGCACAGCGAGCTAAAGCACAGCACTAAGAAGCTAAAGCCACTTCCGCATGAGTTCGATCCCTGCCTGCCCCAGAGGTGACCACATGGCCGGCAGACCTCTCCTGACCCACCCTCTGCTCCCCTCAGCAGTGTACTTCGTAGATCTGCCTGCTCTGCTCCCCGCTCTGTCTCTGGTAAATCCTCTCACTGCCTCTGCACCTCTGGCCTGTACCCCAGTTCTGTATGCACAAATAAATAAATCTTTAAAAAAAAATACTAAGTAAAAGATAATCTGCAAAAAAAATTACTAAAACAGGATGGGTAGGATTCCCAATCAATTATATCCAATTGTTTTTATTTTCCATGTGTATAAATTTCAAGCACTGATGTACATAAATTCAAACATTCCATGTATATAAATTTCATATTGATACTGAGAACTTCTCAAAGTTACTAATGACTACTACTTCTCACAAACAGACAAATGATAAAATAATTTCTTGGTTCTACACATTAAAATTAAATTACTTGAAAACAAAGACAAAATGATAAGTCATCAACAGTGATAATTTCCTTCTCTCCTCCTAAGAAAAAGAGTTTCCATTTTTAGCTCAATAAAAATCTTAACAAAATATTCACAGGTCTCTGTGTCTTTCATTTTGTAGCAAATACATTTTTGATAGCTTTTTCCCTGCTAATTTTTGGAAAGCACATCTAGAAATTCTGTCATCATAGTCATATAAACATATACACACATACATATACATACACATACATCTGTGTGCATATACACACACATACATCTGTGTGCATATATATATTTATGTCCATCCCTTCTCCTTATTCTTTTATCACAGAAAATCACTAGTAATTGCACATGGCTGTTTGCTGAGGGCATACATATCTACCTAAGACTTGAGAAGACATCTGGTCTCTAGTAAAAATCATCTGGACAAAGGAGGACAATGTCTGAAAACAAAACTTGTGGAAAAACCAAGTTATCAAATCTGTTTTTGCCTTTGACTTCAAAGGATTCCTATCTGGGAAAAGTCTTGGGAATACAAAAGGAAGAAAAGGATTTGGCTAACAGAACAGAAGGATAGGATCAAAGTATAAAGCTGTGAGAAAGCCTAAAACACACTTCATTGCACTAAAGACTCATCGGCTAAGCACTTTTAACAAAACCAAATTCCCTGAGACTTATTAACCAAGGGGGGAAGCAAGTGAAACTAATGATGGTGATTTAATAGTTTTAATGAAATGATTTAACTAATTTAAGCACGAAGAATTTTCTCTTGGTCCAAAGCCAAAGTAAACTGATGTTTTTTTTTTTTTTGAGTGCTGCAAATTTCTATTTACCATTAATTTTGAATATGAGGACTAATTAATAATTTAAGTAGAATGAGGGCAAAAATATCAATATTGTGTTATTTGAATTTTTAAAAATAAACATTTTACATATAAGTAAGTATAGCCTTAAATTCAGTCTCTTTATTTTAGAATATCATATATTATCATTCCAATAATGCTACTGTCATTCAAAATATTTTTTAATTTTTTCACAATGAAAGTTTGGGCTTCCAAAGAAAATTGCTCACAGTAGTTTCATAGTTATTTTAATGGAAATATTTTATTTTGGATATAAAGCTATCCCTTGCACAAAAATTTTAAAAAGTCACAAAAGATATAATAAATGTAAAAATAAATGAAGTTTACCATCATTCCCTTACCACCTCAGCCTTTTAATATGTATTCTTCCAGAATGTTCCTTTAAATTTGCTACAAGGAGATAATTTATAAAATAGTACCATGCTATATATGCGTTATTTCACTTAATGTAATATATATCTTATATACAACACACAGATACATCTATAATGAATATACATGCAATATAAATCTGTTATAGGACACCAAATCTGTTCCAGGACAGCAAATCTGTTACAGGACAGGGAGAGAGGGAAACCCCTGAAGCCCCAAACCTACCTGCTCTAAGTGGGTTCTGCCATCTGCCGCGTGAAGACAAAACATATAAAACTTTAATGAAAAGGGAATATACAATACGGAACACAAAGAACATAACTTCTAAATCAAACATCTGAAGTTACCCACCCCCTTGTGGGCCAAAGTCAACCCAAAAGGGGTTGGCCTAAAGCAAGGCCTGAAAGCCCGCCACAAGGCTAAAGCACCTACTGGCAAAATGGCCAGACAAATCTGGGATGAAAGGAGCAAAATCAAAATCAATATAAACACTGCCATAATCACCTCCTTACAGGTATCTCACCCACATCTGCCTTAACCAGTCCAGGGTCAGAAAACAAGCACGGTTTCTTCATCACATGCTTGCTGCTCCATGTGACTTCCTCAGGTCTCCTTCTTGTTCTCCATCCAGCTTCCTTCCTTTCTTCCCTTCTGATTCCTTCCTTTTTTCTCTGCTCAGCTCCACCCTCCTTCTGGGTGGGGCAGGGAACCTGGAACATCCCCTTTTTCTAGGGACCACCCTGTTACATATTTAGCATATCATTAATAACATGATCAACTATATTAGTAAGACTTTCTATGTTAATAAATAAATTTGCCTTATTAAATTCTTTGTTCATCAGTCAGTAGACATTTTTTAAATAATATAATAGTTTATTTTTACATCATTGTGTGCTTTTTCCATCTCAGTTCAGTCAGTAGACATTTAGTGAATGGATCTGACACTATTTTTTTTCAGAATTGGTTTTCCAAAATATCTGAAAATTCTTCCAAGATAATTCAAATCATGAGGGTGAGAAAGGAAGTGAATGATCTAGATTAAGCAAAGTTAGAAAAAAATATATTGTAATTATAGACTTCTATGAATATTTAACATACTATTTCAAACTGTGAAATGTAGAATGTGGAATATTTTATAATGCAGTTGCAAAACAAAATAGGCATTCTTTTTTACTTATTAGAAAAACCTTTTAAATTTCTAAATGTTATTTAAGTTCCAAGGTCCATACTTGAGAAAACTCTGATTAAAAACAAAAACAAAAACAACTCTTACTTTTGAGTTTTTGAGCTATTTTAGGTCATTAAATTGCATTTATAATTCTTAGAAAACATTTCAGATACTTTATTTTGAGCATATTTTCATTATTTCCCCATGTAAGTTTTGAGGTCTACAATTGCTTGTCCTGTTCATATATTTAAAGATTTGCTACATATTGTCAACTTGCCCCTAAAGGTTTTATCAGTTTGCATGGAACATTTCTACATTAACCAATACCTATTATCATTCCTTAAATTCACTTTTTTCCCCCTGACTCTGATTAATTAGCTACTTTAGACACAAGCCTTATCTCTAAATGACTGTCAGTAATCCCTTATGTAACACACCCTATCAGCCTGGGGATAGAGATAACACACAAGAAAAAACTAATCTATAGATTATCACAAACTGTCATTCCCTCTCCCACCATTTCATTACATATTACTACTATTGGTTGTTTCATAAAATTAATTTCTATGTCATACAGGAAGCCACACATGAAGTCACGCTTGTCTAAGTTATGTAAGTGAAGGGCACCACAGTGAAATTGCAAAAATTAAAATGAAAAAGCATGTATGGGATATTTCAGATTTTCTATTCTTGAAGTGAAAACTGTACCTGTTTTACAGTTCTCTACAAATGGTACAGGAACTGATAAGTAGTCTAACAGTGAATTCAACTCCCAACAAGCAATTTACAATTATTTAGGGACAGTCAATATTATAAAAGAGAAGCAGTGACTAAAAAGTACAATTTGTTGTTTTAAAAAAATAAAAGGTAATAAAGTAGGCAAAGTAAGGGTTTGGATACTAAATAAAAATTAAAACAGCAGAAAAGGAGCCCTCCCTGGTAGTGCAGCAGGTGAAAGCACAGCAGTAAGAAGCTAAAGCTAGGCCCTCCCTGGTGGCGCAGCGGGCTAAAGCACAGCACTGAAAAGCTGAGGCCACTTCCGCAGGAGTTCGATCCCCGCCTAACCCGGAGGTGACTACATGGCGTGGCAGACCTCTCCTGACCCGCCCGCTGCTCCCCTCAGCAGTGTACTTCATTGATCTGCCTGTTCTGCTCCCCACTCTGTCTCTGGT
>NW_004567106.1:16840820-16850749 GCF_000260355.1 Condylura cristata | reverse complement strand
CCGCCCCTGAGCCTCTGGCCTGTACCCCAGTTCTTTTTGCACAAATAAATCTTTAAAAAAAAAAAAAAAAAGACAACTTTCTACCACCCAATTTATGCCCCTCAGTGTCAGAGTCAGGGGCGACTCGCAGAGCTAAAGCCACCTCAGCATGAGTTCAATCCCTGCCTCGGAGGCTATTCTCCTCAGCAGCATACTTCGTTGATCTGCTTGCTCTGCTCCCTGATTTGTCTCTGGTGACTCCTCACCGTCCCTGCACCTCTGCCTGTACCCCAGTTCTGAATCCATAAATAAATAAATCTTTAAAGAAAAAAGTATGAACAAAAATAAAATTTTATATTTTCAAAAGAAACAAATAAAAAAGGCATATCTGACAAGATTAATAGAGATGGCACAAATACAGTGTTGAAGATATAAAACCTTAAAATCATAAAAGAACAATATAAACAATACTATGTCAATAAAATTAGATAAAATAAATACTTAGAGAGGAAAATATAAAAATAGCAAAATTGAATTAAGCAATAGAAAAAAATGACTGGACTTTTTTCAAAAAGTGAATCATTAGACAAATATCTGCTCATCATAATAAGTACCAGCCCTGAATCATCTTACTTAGATTCTACTGAACCTATAAAAAAATTCTTACCTTCTATAATTATTCTAAATTATAGAAAAACATAGAAAAGACTAGCCCAAACTTCATTTTATGGATTTTTCTAACATGGGAATCAAAATCAGACAAATACTACACAAGAAAATGATATTATGAACATAGATTTAAAAGTCGTGAATAAAATATTAGCAAACTGAATACTGAAACCTGTAAACAAATTAATATGTCATGACAAGTTATAGTTTATTCAAATAATGAAAAGATGACTCAACATTACAAAATTTATTACTATAATTGCTACATCAAAAATTTAAAGGTGAAAAATATTTTTATTACAGAAACTGGTTGAGAAAAGAATAATTCAGTAAAGAGTAATGTTCATAAATGTGAACTAAGAAGAGTTTTAGCAAACCAGCAATAATAGGGAATATCAGACCCTTAAAAATCTGCAGCCAACACCATAGAAAACAGGTAGATAAACCCATTGAGTTTAATATCATGAGCAACACAAATTTGTCACCACCTATAATTTTTTGTATATAGCTGATGCTTGAATAATAGTTTTGAATACCAGGGTTCACTTTTATGTGGGTTCTTTTCAATCCCTCTCTTTGTGCCTCCTTCCTGATCTTACTCAAAACAAAGTCAATGAAGACCATTATGATGATCACCTTATGGTTTCTTAAACAGATTTTCTTTTCTCTAGCTAATTTTATTATAATCATACAGTGTACAGTACCTAAAACAGAACATATGTGTTAACTGGTTATGTTTTTGGTAAGACGTCCTATCAACAGCAAGCTATTAGTCAAGTACCTGGGGAGTCAAAGTTACACAGATTCCAACTATTCAGGGGGCTGCCACCCCTACCCCATCATTGTTCAAGAATCAAGTACCAAGAACAGCTAGGATCTCTCTATCACTGAGATAGTCACCTGCGTGGGCAAATCTGAGGAATCAGCTAAAATAAGAAAAGTGCTTGCTGTCTGACATAGCAATTCTCTTTACAAACCCAGAGTAACATTTGCATGTAAGAATGAAGAGGGCAGTAGAGCAATGTAAACTGCACAACTGCTTATAGTCATTGTTAAAAACAACTTATATGTTCAAAATAGAGCTATATTTAAATAATATAAGTAGTAGATCTACCTACTGTATTATGAACATAGAACGGTCTCCAAGATACACGTTTAGAGAAAAAAGAAAAACACAAACAGAAAATAATGGGCACTCTGCTATGATTTAATTTTTAAAAGAACAAGGAATAACAGCCATTTTATAAGCACATAAATATGTATGTAAATGCTTGCCAAAAATTCTGGAAGAATCCCCACCCAACTGATAATAGCAATTTGAATATAACTGCCAAATGTAGGTGTGTTGTCAGAGAAAACTCTATTATTAAAGGTCACTTGCAATTAGAAAAGTAAGATGAGAATAAGGGGTGGCACAGGTACGCTTTGTCATAAGTTAACCAGGAACAGCAAGGGTATTGTGTTCACATGAACCTCAACATTTCTTCCCTTACAAATAATTATTTATATGACAGCAAATATTTCTCAGCTGTTTTGCTTAAAAGTTCTCTACTGGATTTGTCAGAAGGAAATTTTTTACGTTTATTTATTTATTTTCTCACAGTGTTGTTCATATTTCATTTCTACAATATTTCATTTCTCCTCTCACGTGGAGTCCCCATAATTTTCCCACCACCACAGCACCAGTGACTCATCACCACAGTCCTTTGTGCTCTTCCATCACCAGTTTGGACCTGCTCCCTTCCCCCACCCCTGCTGTGTGCCTCAGATCTAAGGTTTCTTGGGAGGAAATTTTGAACAAATGTTTGGGTTACTTAAGTAAAGTTGGCTTTACTCATTGGCAAAGAGAGGAGTTGGTTTCAGAGAAGGCAAGAGCTTACCTGCCCTAAAATAATTCCTCTGAGGGCTTGCCATGGCACCAGCTCCCATCTTCCTCGGCTCCAAACTGTCTTTCCCAGAGTCAATTCATGGTTGAGAAAATGAGTGTGAGCAACTGGAGAGTAAGGATAGCCAGAGGAGTTAGCACAATGAACAATGCTGAGAGAATTCTTAGACTGCGAGAGAATAGCGCGAGGTGTAAAGCAGAAAGTGAAGGGACCCTTCAGGAACATCAGGCTGTCAACTTGGGGAAATGGGGCTGTCCTATGGAAGAGAAGGTAAAATAGAAAGTAAATGCTTGGTAAGTGAATCAGAGTGAGGAGAGGAGTTGTAAATCTCCTTGGCTTAGGCCTAAATTCTTGCCGGAGGCTGTAATTAATTTTAATCATTTCAAAAACCATTTTGCTAAATTATTTTTTGGTTTTACGTTCACTACTTCCCATAAGAACTGCTGACTCATTAAGATTAATTCCACCTCTGGTGTTTTATGATTTTTACTCTTAAATGAACAAGTTAGCATCATCCAAAAGGGCTGAATATCTAAAAAATAATCTCTCTATGGAAAGAATGTAATACAAGCTTGTCAAAGTCCACACTCACTGACATAATTGCATCTTAGTATTTTAAATGTAACCACCACCTCCACCTCATGCTGCCTCGATAATAGTTAAGGAAAATTAATGATAGCAAAATCACTCCCAGTAGTTAGAATGGATATAAAAGCAGGTGTAAACACCATGACTAATTACAAAAAATATTAGATAATTAGATGAGAGAAGGGAAGAATATGGTGTACCTGTGTTTATCCAAGTTAATTGAAGAATTGGATCAAATTTGGGGGTTAGTTGCCATCAATAACTGACTGAGAGAGCTTCTATTTAATACTGAACCCCAGGCAAGGAAAGACTAAGTTGATTTATGATAGATTGCTATTGCTGGCCCAAGTGTATTTGTGTTCACTTGAAAACCATCTGGATTCCTTGCAGACAAGTGGACTTGCTGATTTACATAATCCTTAATGAATTCTATTGACACTGAGAATAAAATGTGATATATTCAAATATAAAGTTATTTACATGGAATTGCTTCACCAAAAAATTATCTGTTGTAGTGATTTTAATTAGTCTGTTCATCAATGATATGTATTGACCAACTTTAACTTGTATATGCTAAAATAAGTTTAATACAGTTTTTCAATAATTTTGTTTATCTAGATTTCATTGTCTCTTTCTTCAACAATTGGAAGCTTAAGTTTCACCAATTCTTAGTAGCAATGTAATTCCCAACTGAAAGTAGGAAATATTAAAATTCACTTAAACATGCATTTCCTTTAGAAAACATTCATTGTGCTTTCTGTGAGCACAAAGTTGCACCTATTCAAATCCCCTTGTTAAAAGGCTTAATTATTTTTATCTGAATTTAAGAGTTTGCATCACAAACCTAGGAGAAAAACAAAGACAAGAACAGCTATAGAAACAGACCTTTCCAAAGCAGTTAATATTACACTTAATTTTGCTTTTACTCTGCTTGCTCTGAAACTTTCTTAATGTTACTTAAATTTAGAAAACTTTCTGAATTCTGGTTTAACATTGAAATAACTAAATAATATACACATAGCAATACAGAAATCGCACTAAGCAAAGAAGAAAGGGTTTCCATTCTACTGTGCTCTAAGCCCTTTTGTGTTATTACACTTTCTATAACTTTAAAAAATAAACATGATGCAACCTGTTCTCAGAATATTTTTTAGTAAATGAATTTGATACACAATACATAATGGCACATAAAACCTAAACATCATCATTGTATATATTTTTAAATATTTCTTTATTTTTATGCATACAGAACTGGGGCATTGGCCAGAGGTGCAGGGGTGGTAAGAGGATTCACCAGACACAGAGTGGGGAGCAGAACAGGCAAGTCGGGTAAGTACACTGCTGAGGGGAGCAGCGGGTGAGACAGGAGAGCTCTGTTGCTCCATGTGGATCACATCCAGGCCAGGATTGAATTCACACTGAAGAAGTTGCAGCTAGCTTGCAGTGCTGCGTCCGTACCCATTGGCCACCATTGGAAAGGTCCGTCATTATACATTTTATATTGATTCATCCTATATCAAGACTAACTATGGACTTACAGAGAAAATCAAGCACCTCAGGTGATCACAAGAGAAAGCAATTACTTGTATGTTGAGTACATGTGTCAAAATAATACAAACACCCACATGCAAAAAAAGAAATTAGACACCTGCCTCATACACCTCAGAAAAATTAACTCAATGTGGATCATACTCTTAAATGTAAGCTCTAAAACTACAAATAACATCAAAAGCTCAAGTTCCAAAAGGAAATAGATAAATTAGACATCATTAAATTTTAGAACTTTTTTGCTGCATTCAATAGCATGAAAAAGAAAAAAATATTATACTGAATGGGAGCAAATATTTAGAAGCTATATACCTGATAAGTATCCAGTATCCAGAAACTATAAGGAACTCTTAAGATTTAATTTAATCTCAATTTAAAAAGGACAAATAGTTTTAATAGGGATTTCTCCCACAAAAGATATACGAAAGGCTAATACCATGCAAAGATATTCAGCATCTAGGAAACTGCAAATAAAAGCCACCTAACGATACTATTTCACAACCACTAGGATGCCTATGGTCAAAAAGACAGTGAATAAGTTTTACAGGAAGATATAAAGCAGTTGGAACCATCAAACATTGCTCATGAGAATGTAAAAGTTACTGCTACTTTGGAAAATGCCTTAAATGCTAAACATAGACTTACCATCCAACAATTCAACTCTTATACAATAAGTCCAAGACAATTGAAAACCTTTGTTCACACAAAGAATTATACATGTACATTTTTCACAGCATTATATGCTGTGATTCTTCTTCACAGCCAAAAAAACTGAAACAACCCAATTGACCAAGAACTTGTGACTGCATAAAGAAAAAGTGATATATTTGTACCCTTACAATGAAATATTTGTAACCAAAAAAGTGGAATGCAATATTAATACATGCCACTCATGGCTCATTGTGTTAAATAAGTCAGCTACAAATGATCATATATTGCATGATACCACTCATGTAAAATGTCCAGAATTGGCATATCTATAAATACAAAAAGGAGATTAGACATTATTGATAGCTGAGCAGTAGTAAGAGATAAGAGAGGAGCTGGTTCAAATGCATATTTGCTTTGTTTTGGTGGGGAAAGAGAAGCTGGAAATGTCCTAAAGTTTCAATGGTTAATAGCAGCATGCTTACGTAAATATACAAAAAATTAAATTGTACATGTTAAGTTGTGAAGCAGAAGCACCAAATTACAGTTTAATAAAGCTCTTTGTTTAAAGGCATGCATAAAATAATTATGCAGAAAAAAGCAAGGGATCATGCAATACCTCTAGAGCTTACAGTCTGATATGGTATTTTCCCACATACAATGTTGTAGACATGGACTGCCATTCAATTATATATGCAGGTCCCTAAAACTTTGTTACATTGCAATTCACAAATTATTTTCCTATTCAATTACTAAGCACAACTAAACTCCTTGGTTACAGGAAAAAATGAAAGCTAATTTTTTTCCTAAATCATGTTAAGAATTTTGTTAAAGGGTGGTCCTCCCTGGTGATGCAGCAGGTTAAAGCACAGCACTAAGAAGCTAAAGCCACTTCAGCATGAGTTCGATCCCAGCCCCTAAGGCGATCCACATGGTGCAACAGACCTCTCCTGACCTGCCTGCTGCTTCCCTCAGCTGTGTACTTTGTTAGTCTGCCTGTCTGTTCCCTAGTCTGTCTCGAGTGAAGCCTCTTACCACCCCTGCACCTCTGGTTTGTACCCCAGTTCTGTGTGCATAAATAAATAAATCTTTAAAGAATATTGTTAGAGGGTAAGTTAAAGAAGACTCATGATGCTATGGGACACAGGGCTTTATGGTTGAACATAGTGGATGTGTTACAGGGCACCCCAATGTGAATTGGGTTGCCCGTCTATGGGACTTCACCCGCATGCTTACGATTCAATCGTATTATGGACACACTCAAAAAGGTTAAGTAATGGATTTATTTATAAGCAGAAAGATAAAGAAATAACCCAGGGAAAGAGGGAGAGAAACACAGGTTAACTAAATGTCCTACCAGTTCTGCTGACTTGGACTCCACCAGCACGCTGAAAGCCGATGGAGCGCCAAAACGATCAGCCACGAACCACCAGGCCAAGAGACCCCCAGAGCCCACATCTCCGGTTTTCTCCCAACCTGGCTGCTCAGCTCTGCCCTCACGTCCCAGTGCACTTCTCCTTGGTACTGATGGGATTTGGAGTTCCCTGATGGGATTTGCAGTTCCAGTATCTGGAGTGGGGGTGGAGTCCATGAAACCTGCACCTGTTATAGATGGTCTCACCAAATCACTATAATTGCACTATGCAGAGACTTGGGGCTAAATTTGCAAAGAGTACTGCTGGAAGATACCAATGCAGTTATTTAATAAATATGTACTGATCATCTAGCCAAGCCATTAACTGGATCCACCTATGTCTAAGCATAGTTGACAGATGCTAATTATTGCCCCACAGGGAAAGTGAGGTATTCCATGGAAGAATTCTAAAGACAAAGGGCATTAGGAAAAACAGATTTACCCAGTAATTAAGCTATTGATATTTCAGGAAGGTGAAACAAAGTACTCCATGGTCTCTGTCATTTATATTTGCTTTGGGTTATAAAGACCCATTATTGTAAAGATAGCAATCTTCCTTAATTCATAAATTCATCATGGTTACCAAGAAAAGTACAAATGAAAATTTGTATTTTGAAAAATAAATCTATAAGGAAGATGGGGCGAAAGAGAGAGAAATATATGCATGCTAGGATGGCTAGAACAGAAGAAAAAAAGATAATGAGGGAGAACTAGTCCTTTTAGTTGGTAACACAGTTACTAAAACATAGCAATATTTCCAGAACAAACAAATCTTCAGGAGAGAATCAAAATAGAGCCAAATATAAGCAATGAAATTTAGTATATGCTAATGTGACTTAACAATCAGATAGAAAAGACAGGATAAAACAGAGATGACACTAAAAATGAAATGGGTAGAAATCCACACAAAAATAAATTCCAAATACATGTGTCAAAATCAAATACAAAACTATATTATGAAAACAGCATATACTTAGAAAAGAGTAGTTGGAATGAGATGCCACTTCTACAACAAACTTAAAATCCAGAACCTAACAATGATGAATAAACTAACTTTCATAAATACTGCAAATTCCCACATGCCAAAAAATTCACTTAACAGTTCAAAGGTGAATAAACACTAGAAGGGTTTATTTATGACACATACAAGTATGTTTTAACTGTCTTTATATACAAAGTCCAACATCCTATTTTAACAGGTACAGGTTTCATGGACTCCACCCCACTCCAGATACTGGAACTACTAATCCCATTAATAACAAGGAGAAGCACGCTGGGACATGAGGCGGAGCTGAGCAGCCAGGTTGGGATAAAACTGGACATGTGGGCTCTGGGGGTCTTTTGGCCTGGTGGTTCGTGGCTGATTGTTTTGGCTCTCCATCGGCTTTCAGCATGCTGGTGGAGTCCAAGTCAGCAGAACGGGTAGGACATTCTAGTTAAATTGTATGTCTCTCCCATTTTCCTTGGGTTATTCCTTTACCTTTCTCCTTATAAATAAATCCATTATTTAACCTTTTTGAGTGTGTCCATAATGCGATTGAATCATAAGCGAGCGGGTGAAAATCCACAGACATGCAACCCAATTCACATTGGGGTGCCCTGTAACACTAGTAGAAAAATAAACACTGAATCAAGACAGAGAAAAGAATGACAAATTTTTAAAAAGTGTTTTTACATATATTATATATATGTGACACTGAACAGACATGAGCTATACTGCTTTACCATGTAATGTGAAAATGATGAAAGATAATGATGCATAGTGTGAAAAACTGGGAAGTTATATCATTGCTTCTTAGAAAAGAAGCACAATAAAATATAGGTTTAAAGTGGCATTTTTATACTTATTTAAATATATTGTGCATATTTTTGTTCATTTAAAAATGTGTAATCTTACAGGCATAACACATTTTTACATAGATGGAAAATTCTGGATAAATGCATAAGGAGCCATTAACAATGGTTACTTCTGGAACTGGGCTGGGATTGGAAGAGCAATGATGTAGGTAGGGTAAGTGTAAGAGTTCCTTCTCATTGTATACATTTGTATAATCTGAATGTTTCTATTTCTATTAAATGTATTTATGATTTTAACTTAAAAAACTATTTAAAGATAAATAATGTGTTTGATGGTTTAGTTTTATATATATATATATATATATATATATATATATATATAGTAAGCCCAAAATATGTCTTAATCCTTCACTATTACAATATTTTTAGTGACTGACATTCCAACACTTGCAATCTGCTATAGTTTTTGACCGTTGAACTGCTTATATCAGAGGTGTTTTAAAGGTATTTATGGACAGGAAATGGACCAGACTTTTATTGTCAATTTCTATCATCTCAAAGTTCAGACTGGAAGGAGGCTGCAACCAAACATACCATGCAACAACTAACTGGAAGACATTGACCAAGACATCATACCAGGTTTCTGACTGTTTAAAATTATTACAAGAAGAGGCCATTCTGACAAATAATGTGGAATAACTCAAGACTTGCACTTAATATTGCTATTGATATTTTGTTGGAAAAGAAAGACAATAAAAAAGAACCACAGAAACATGAAATTCTTGTAACTGCACTTATCAGACAAACCTTGTAGAGCTAGCCTGCATTCAGGACTTGCATGTAAACTATGATAAGATTCAAGTGTAGGTGATTGGATAGACGTGACCCCAAATTAAAGGTCAAAGTTTTATTTTCCATATATAGAGAAAAGATACTCAGTGCTCACCTTGGCCCTTAACATTAAAATTATTCGAAGATTCCCTTCTAGACTTTTGACACAATGTATTTGACTTTGCCTTCTTTGAGTTTCTATGGCAACCAAGCAGTCATTTCTGAAGTTGCTGAGGAGAAACCTTCTGATATTAGACCCCTGTACAGTCTAGTATCAGTTTCTCAACGAAACTGAATAAATAATGTTTACCACATGAAAAAATATACTACAATATTTACTTTAGGAACGTTAACTGGAATACGTTAACTGTTATCTTCTTATCTTCTCTAAGGCGCTTAATGTGTGTGTATGAACTTTCAGATATAATAGAAATAGTAGTCATTTCAAACATTATGGCTATTAAATGTTTTAAGATGTTTGATCAAAAATTTGGGCTTGGCCCTCCCTGGTGGCGCAGCGGGTTAAAGCACAACACTGAGAATCTAAAGCCTCTTCCGCATGAGTTCGA
>NW_004567106.1:16832765-16840615 GCF_000260355.1 Condylura cristata | reverse complement strand
ACTCTGTCTCTGGTGAAGCCTCTCGCCGCCCCTGCACCTCTGGCCTGTACCCCAGTTCTGTATGCATAAATAAATAAATCTTTAAAAAAAAAAAAATTGGGGCTTCACTTTTTTTGCATGCCTCTTCATTTCTTGACAGTTCTATTTCTACATTATTTACTTATAAACTGTGATGATTTTCAGGAGGGTAAAGTTAGAATCACTTGAATCCTATCATTTTTTATAACCATTCATTAACATAAAATATATGTCATATCTCTAGCTGGCCCCACACGTGAGATTCCCACTATACATTTCCTATGTGAGATAATGGTTGTATCCTTCAGATTTGATTCATGAAGCACCATGTTGATAATATCTATCCATAGAAGAACTGCTATTAAAACACCACCTCTCCCATTATCAGTATTCCTTTAGTGAAAGGAAAAATACTCATGTACTACTTGCTTGAAGTATTTAAAATGAGAGGATATTAGTATTTTTAAAGTCAAATATTCCTTTGAGAATCTGATAAAGTTGTAATCCCTTGGGGAGGGAGGATTAGTATAAAGTAGTTACACACAAATCTTTATATCTGGGTATATCAAATCTTCTCATAGATTACTTTGGTCTCATACAACCCAGTTCAAGATTATCAGTTTAAACCAAATGTCTGTATACCACAAAGTATATCCATCTCAAATCAAAACATGTAGGTCCTCACTAAAGTCCTTGTTAAAGAATTTTGAAGATCTTAACATATAGTGTGTTTTAACATAAGTAAATCTACATAAAAGAAGACATTTTTAAAAAGAGAGAATATCAAGTAAAGGGAACAACTAGCTCTTCCCTACTCAATGTTAAATGGAGAATTTTTGTCGGGGAAGGCAGTTAAACAGTTTTAGGAAATAAATACTGAGTAAAAGAAACAGCAACTGAGACCATCCTTGTTTGAACAAGTATTACACTGTCTTATAAAATAAACATTTCTGAAGAGCCACATGGATACACGTCTCTTCTTTGTATGATTTTTTGTATTACTTGTCATAGAGTAAGAGCTAATCCTCTCCTGTGTTCCTGCATGAGGCATAATGATACTTGCTCTGCAAACATAAGCTTTAATGAGCTGAAACACTTGTGCATTCAATAGCAGATTTCTTGTAGTCTGGGTTAATTCAACACTAGGCAAAAGACAAAAATCTAAAATATTGCCAGTTTTCTATAAAAGTACACTGACTTATGTTTATTATTATATTAAAATGAGAAGATTAACAACTGAGAAGTGCAATTTACTTCTTGAAATAATTGGTGTCAAATGAATAATACAAGGTAGAAATGTTACTTGAAGTTCAAATTAGAATAAAGTTTTTAAGTTCTGGGAACAGCAGAAAATGTCATTTTTAATATTGCTTTGTCATATTCATCAGTTTTTGATAAAGGAATAAATATCTAGAAAGTTGAAGGTAAGACTTACTTAGTCCAATAAAAATCCTCTTTATGGATTCTATTTTCACATAAGAAACAAATTCTCTCTGGAATCTAGATCTTTAAGTTTGGGCCTCATAAAAGACTCCAATCTGGCTTCCTTTGACCAGCCCAATGTTTCGGCCTCATTCATGCATCAGTCATTCCAGGCTCCTAAACACTTATAAAGTTTCTTCTTTTATTTAATGTTGCCTCAACAAAATGTTCTAAAACAAATATAAAATTAAATCTAAACCTTTATAAAACTGAGAGAATTAGCAAATGATATCTTCACAAAGCTTGCTTTGTTTCCAGTCACCTGAAGTGGACTTTTCCAAAATCCAGCATAAGATGTTTGAGAAAACTCAACACTCCAGGTGCAGCTTTGGGTTCAAAGAGATTGAAGGGAAATCCATCATAATAAAGTGCACAATAGCAAATGAAAAACGTAATTTATTTCAGCAAATGTCTTTGAACATCTACATGAAATGCACCCACTTTATTCTTCCTGTGGCCTTTCCTCATCTTTCTCTTCTTGTTTTGGATTATGTCTCCTAAGCAACATTGATTAAGCATCAAGTAAGATCATAAAGGAGATTTAAACAATGTGATCATTATTCAGAGACACTTCAAGTCAAAACATATACTATAAAACACTATAAATTTTAGAAGACTCATATACAAACATAACTAACTTGCATTACAGGAATTTGTCCTATTTCCCAATTCTACTCTGTTTACTGGTACATAAATCAGGGTTCCAACAGGAAACAGATGGTACACTTAAATTAGGATAATTTAAGGAGGGTTTATTTACAAAGGGACTATTTACAGAGGTGTGGGTGTAGGCAAATCACAAGGGGTAGTACAAGAATGCTGAGCTGTTTACAACCAGTTGACACACTGGGGTGCATAAGGACAAGATAAAAGAAGAATTTTGGAAGCCCTAGGTCTTTTAAAAGAAAGAGAAATCTCCTAAGGAGATATAGCCAGACCTTGGGCATCCTGAAGGAAGGTAACTCTCTCTTCATCCCTGGTACTTTTCATCCCCTGCATTCCCAATAGAATGTTGAGGAATTTTGATATCCTCAGTCCACAGTACGACTGTCAGCAACCTCGCCATAAAACACCAAGAATAAACAAATATCTCTGGATCTTTTGCAGGGGGTTCCTAATGGCCAAACCTAACCAAAGCCAGAAGTGTGCAGAAGCCAGTTGATAAAGTATAAGTCAGCCTCCTAGGGCAAAGATAAGGGTGGAGAAAATGCAGATCCAATAAGAAAACAGACAGCACACATGAGTAAATTCCCATGTCAACATTTGCTCTTTAACACACAAATATATATACTTATGCATAGAATTAAAAAAAAAAAAAAAGCTTTAAGAAGGGCATTTCCACAAAAGTTTTCACCTTTGGGATGTCTTCAATTTTCAAAATTTTCACCATTAGCTAATTCAGAGATATAAGATTATGGATAATGCAAGATTATTTTATAGCGCAAGGAGTAAATTACAAAGGAAAAACTTAAATGAATATATTTTAATTCTAGGCCCTATATATATCTTATCTCATTTAATCTTCAAAATTGCCCTCTGAGGGCCCTCCCTGTGGTGCAATGGGTTAAAGCACAGTACTATGAAGCTACCCGCAGCCACTGCAGCATTTCTATCCCCGGCCAGGGAGGTAAACCACATGGCATGGCAAACCTCTCCTGACCCATCCGCTGCTCCCCTCAGCAGTGTGTTTCAGTGATTTGCCTGTTCTGTTCCTCCCTCTGTCTGGTGAATCATCTCACTCCCAGCACTTCTGGCCTGTAGCCCAGTTATTATACCCCATAAATATATAAACCTTTTAAAAAAATTACCCTCTGAGTTACAAATCATTGTCCATGTTTTACAGATAAGTTGAAACTCAAGTAGTTTAAATAACTTGACCAAAGTCAAACAGAAAAAAAAAAAAAGGCAAATCATTGAATCTTAGGCCTGCCTGATATTAAAGCCCATTCAGCTCATCTCTCCTCACAAATGCTAGACATTAACAGACTACACTTGAGTACTTCAAACCCAAATAGTTTAACATTATCCTAGCAAAAATCAGGTAAAAACAGTCAATTAAAATATAAAAGGGACTGATTAGCTTCAGAGAATCCAATTTCGATCTGGTAGCATATTTTAAAGGGAGAATCTTGGAGGTAAAGGAGTTAGGAAGAGGCGGATAGCTTAGGAGAAAGGGAATAAATATGGTCTCTGACTTCTTCCCACTCTCAACCTTGTTGTGCCAGCCCTGCCACTTTTCATTGCCTGTGGACTTTATACCTCAGGTGTACACCCTTCCACAAAGGAAACACTTTATTATGTCTACAATGACGCCATGCCTCACCCCCGTATAATAATTTCACCAGTCTCATATTCCTGTGGCCCTACCCACTGTCAGGCAGCAGTGAGCCAGGGTTATTGATTGCAGCCTCACTACACCCTAAGGGCCAAGGACTCTTTGGGTAGCACCTGCCTTTGTACACGTGTGCTGTCACAGTAAAATTTAAATCACACCTACTCAGATAGGAGGATGTTGTTCTTGATGAATTTACATCTTGATAAGACCCAGTGAGTCAGTGGCTCCAGGCAGTATCCTCTTGGGCTTTAAGGCTTCTACAAGCAGGAGTTCAGATCACATGTGCTTTTTTTTCCTTAGGCAAGAATGACCAACCGGAAGTGACTAGTAAGAATGATTACGGAGTTATGTTCTTTTCATCTTTTTTAAAAGACGCACTCAATGCCCTGCTACCAACATTTGACGTTTTCTTTTTTTAGAAGAGTTAAATGGAACACAAAGAAATAACTTCCAGGGCTGGGCAGCCCCTCCTCCCTGAGTCAATGGGGAATCACCCAGCAGTCCTTTTATTTTTGCCTAAAATTCCACAGTTGTTCTAAGTCCAAACATTCTTCTAACTTCTTTAATTTCCACATTGGATTCCACAGACTTTATTCATGAATGTTCTATTTACCGAGTCAGCCTTCCTACAGGAGGAGCTGTGAAATCATTTGATGGCAAGCTGGATAAAGAGCTTCAAATAGTGTGGCCTTTATTCTTCATCAGCTTAACTTTGCTAACTACCAGCCAACTTGGGTTTTGGATAAATGAAGGAACACTTCTGAGCTATTTATATTTTCTCTGCCATTCATGGAGTAATTTAATTCATAACTAACTTAAAGTAAGAGAGCCTCTCTAACTCATGGAGTATTTCTTGAACAAATAGGCTAGGTCTCCTTATATTCTTCAGATAGTTCAAAAATTAAAAGCTAGCAAATATTGGAAATTAAAGCAAAATTTAAAAATACTGTCTCTCCATAAAGTTCATGTACAATGTAATGATAATATATATGATCCACTATTGATAAATTGTGATCCATATGTATACAAACAAGAGTTGGTATGTCTTCATGGAAAAGACCTTAGTCTATGAGTCAACAACACAAGATTCGAACCACATCTCTGCCACAGGTTACTTGCAGAATTCTGGTAATGTCATTTAACAGCTCTTTCCTCACATTCCTTCTTTATAAAATGAAAAACTTGTACTAACAGATGTTTATAAATCATGATCTGAAGTGCATTTGACTCCAAAAGGGTGACTCAGTGGCCATCACTGGGGATAGAAACTGGACCTCCATCACCTCCATCACCATCATTATCCCCACCAACATCGTCCCACCACCATCACATCTGCATTCCATATTTTTATTTTAAGATTTTATTTATTTAAGCATACAGAACTGGGATACAGACCAGAGGTGCAGGGGCGGTGAGAGGATTCACCAGAGACAGAGTGGGGAGCAGAACAGCAGATCGACGAGGGGAGCAGCGGGCGGGTCAGGAGGGGTCTGCCATGCCATGTGGGTTACCTCCAGGGCAGGTGGGGATCGAACTCATGCGGAGTGGCTTTAGCTTCTTAGTGTTGTGCTTTAACCCCCTGTGCCACCAGGAAGGGCCCTGCATTTCTTATTTTTGTGTAAGACCACTTTCAAAATGTTGAAAAGCTTTGATTGCAGTCATCTTTGGGTTCTTATTTGTACTGACTAATAGTTGTACCTCCTTACAAAGCAAATACTTTCTCTGATATATTAAAATTCAGTGTGCCCCACAAAATATATGTAGCACAATAACAATCTTATTTTAGTCACCTGAAATTGGGCAAAGTCTTCTCTGCAGTTAGACTTCTGTAATTTTCCTTATTAAAATGCTGTACTATTTGTATTTGTATTTCAAAAAGGCCCAAGTGAATTTTCAATGTTGGATAGGGACTAATTGGTAACTGGACAAATAACATTTCTCTTTGAAGTGGTTGAACTATGTTACTGGCTCTTCAAAACACATAAATATACACACACAGTACATATACATATAGGTTTCCTTAGAACCAAGTCGAAATTGAGAGAACAGATTCTATCAATGATTAAAAAAGAAAAAAAATGAGTGGTTTACAATAAAACCAAAATTGGGGAAGGGATGTGATTTTTCTGGTTCATTCCTCTGAGTTTAAAACAAAAATGGGAGCGGTCTGGCTCTCTCTCAGTTACAACTGCATTGGAGGCACACACACAGATATGTGTGTAGGTGTAAGGAGAAGCAAGGAGAAGGAACAAAAGATTAAGCCCCTGAGGAGGAACCCCAAAAAGGCATGTTTACACTATCAGTCCAAAAAGACTGCTGGAATTAGAAGAGTAAAGCACTAGACAAACCAGGTGGCCAGTTCTCACAGTGGAAACAAAGCAATAAAGAAACTGAAGACAAAGAAGAGCAGAATAGGGTGAGAATCAAAGCACAAAAGGGGAAAGGTTGGTTAGGGAAGGAATTTCTTAAACAAAGCTCGTGTCATGTGGTGTCACTTTCAGGGTTTACCATACTTTAGAACTGGAGTTTTAAAGTGTAACACATTGTGGGGGAATGCATAATCTTGTTTGTGCTAGGCACCAAGTGGGGGAGGGAAGGTCATGTCCCCAACACCGAAATCAAAGCTAAAGCCAAACTCATCTTTTTTGTTTCTTCAGCACACTATATGATTTCAATTACTTTGACATATTAGCATTCTGGACAAATAATGATTGTATATTTTATACAATGTCTTTGGGTAGGAGGAAATAGACTCATGTCACACAAAACTAGAAAACTAAGTTTCATGGTGCCTTGTAATCTTTTAGTCAAATAACAATCGCATCTCCATCAATATATAGTTTGGTTAACACGATAAATATTCTTTACATTGTTTGAAACATTTCTTGTCTTTTTCAATATCCTACAAAAATTCTGCGAGTAGACCAGTGATAATTTTCCACAAGCCAAATCCAGGTTCAAAAGATATACTACTGCTTCCCTAGAAGTATTTTTTCAATGTAAGAAAAATTTGATTCCAATAAAGGTCTGACTGGCTGTAATATAAATAAATAGGAGTTTCACTCTTTCTTAAAAAAACATTTGAGAGGTATTTTATTGTAAGAACTGAGTTTCATAAGTCTTTGTTTCTGGCCTCTAAATAATCTCTCAAGTAAAAAGGCCAGTTAACATTGGTCTCACCTTTCATATATACAAAGGACCAATTATAAAATAAGCAATAGCAACGTTTGACAATACCTATGATTTGCTTAGGGAAAAAGTCATTATTTTCACTTTTGCTAACAACAGTTTTTGGGAAAAAGTCATAAATCTCTCTGCCATAAGAGAGGTAACAGGAATTGGCCTACAACTGAGTCATCTATGCTATCAGTATGGACATAGTTTAATGGTTTGTTTGCACAAATTTTCCTAACCTGTGAAGCAGAAGCAGCCCCAAATTTTATCTATAAAACAAGAGAAATGTTATTTCTCATGACTCCTTTCACTCAAATTTAAGGGGAAATAATAGATTTTTTTTTTAAACTCATGTACTTTCTCACTGAGATACTGGACATCTAAGAACTCCAAAAAGCCATCACTATCTAGGTCATCACTTTGTTTTTACTGAAGATAGCCTCATATTTGGAGAGTAGGAACACTGAAATGTAATATTCCTCAAGTCAAATTCCTCCTACTATCTCAAGATCTAAAGTAGGATTTCTAAATGGACTATAAAAGAAACTAAACAGACCATCAAAAAACTTGGTAAAACATCACTTGTAGCTTTGTAATAGTCACTGATGATCTTGTTAGTCATGAATGCATTTGTACCTTTTACTGCGGCTGTGAGTTGCTTTCCAAATAGGCTATTTTCTGAGGAATGCCTTGTTTGGTGATTTTGTCATCATGCAAACAACATAAAGTATAATTTAAAAAACCTAGATGGAGCCCTCCCTGGTGGCGCAGCGGGTTAAAGCACTGCACTGAGAAGCTAAAGCCACTTCCACATGAGTTCGATTCCCGCCTGCCCCGGAGG
>NW_004567106.1:16827717-16832612 GCF_000260355.1 Condylura cristata | reverse complement strand
AAAAAAAAAAAACCCTAGATGGTACAGCCTACTACACACCTAGGCTGTATAGCATGGCCTGTGTTCACTGTAATATTTGTAGTTTGGTAACAGCTGAAGCAAGGTTAAGTAATGCTTGACTGTACATATTTTAATCCTAAAGAACCATAAAAATAGATTTCAGACTAGCAGTTTTATGACATGGGTCACACTATTTCATTGGCATCAAAATCAGAAGCTCAAAAGAAAAAAATCAGAGGCTCAAGTCTATTTACTTCATTGGCAATTCACATTTCAAAGTGAAATATGAACTATGAACATCTATAGCATCTTTAGGTGATGGTCACCAAAGAAAAGACTAGGAATAGAAATTCTATGCAACAGTCTCAGTGGAGAATGTCCTGGGGATGAATATTTAAAGGTGTGACAAAAGCAAGATCAGGTGAAAGACCTTCAATTACAACAGAAGATTCACCACATCCCACAAGGGGCTATGAAAACGCAATGGCCTTGCAGCCTGGTCCTGGATGAGGCAAGAAGGAAGAACCTCCAGACTCCATTGGCCAGTCTCCAGCAGTCACTGGACAGGTCCTCACCCTGGTGCAGTTGGGAGAAGCAGCTCCCTTCCATCAAGAGAAGGACTCAGGTGTGATCCTCCAGCAGCTAGACTGAAGGTTTGGGTCATAAGGAAGGCATGTGGGTAGAGCACCACGGCATCCACGGTGGGAATGAAACTTTCCAAAGGCAAGGTTTGCAGGATATTATTCCAAAGGAAGTAATGATTATATTTAATTTGGTAAAAATAGCTTAAACTTTCATATCTCTAGAAAAATTACCATCAATATCTCACTTATAAACTGACATAAATAATATTCAGAGAGGGAACTGACACAATAAATTACCTCAAAAAAAATTACAAAAACTAAGTAATTTCTAATCTACAGTGTTCCATGCAGTCAAGTCTGTGGACCTGTGAACGCTGCAGTCACTGTTAAGGACTCATCTGAGTCGCCCAATGAAAAGAATAAGGAACACTTAATCTTCGCTGCCTAACAGTTATCTTTTTAATTTGATGTCCCAAACTTCCAGTTCTGGAGAATGGTTAAATTTTTTTTAGTATGTGAGAGCCCCCTCAAAGCATACGGATGGTATGATTGGTGGAAGGGCATGTTGTACGAATACTGCAATTTGGCAAAGACACAGAGACTCAAGTTACTTGGTTTTTTTTGGTTTGTTTTTGTTTTTGTTTGTTTGTTTGTTTTCCAACTGTGAAATAGAAGAACACATCAGCTTTTAAGCACCTATAAGTTCATTCTCTCATTACACTGTGTATCACTCCAGTTAGAAGATATTTAGATGTCCTTTATCTTCTAAGTTATAGAACAACTAAGGTCAACAAATGAACTTTAAAAATAGGTAAGGACAAGCCCTCCCTGGTGGCACAGCAGGTTAAAGTACATCACTAAGAAACTAAAGCCACTTCAGCACTAGTTCAATCCCCAGCCCCGGAGGTGACCCACATGGTGTGGCAGACCTCTCCTGACCCATCTGCTGCTCCCCTCAGCAGTGTATTTTGTCGATCTCTCTGTTCTGCTCCCCACTCTGTCTCTGGTGAATGCTCTCACCACCTCTGCACCTCTGGCCTGTACCGCAGTTCTGTAAGCATAAATAAGCCTTAAAAAAAAATAGGTAAGGACAAATACGGGCCACTTTCTAAAACCATACTGAGAATTTATAGGGTGTTTTTGGAAAAGAAAAGTGCATATTTCAAGTCTACTTTTTATTTTCTGTAAACATCTTCTTAATATGAGAAAAAGTATTTGGCTGTGATATGTGCTAAAATACTATCTCAGGAGGGTGTTTTTATGTCTCATACCAAAAAATTAAAGAAAATTATCTTCCAAAGTTCTAGAAAAAAGAAAAACAACTTTCATTTTAAAGTAACCAACTGAGTTGTGAAATAATTTCCTTGAAAAATAACTGCACTTCCCTAACATGCTAGCAGTTAGAGGAAAATAAGTGTATTGCATACAAAAATGGAAACTATGTCTAGAGTCAGTTTTGACTGGCATGGCTTTCTCTGCCAGAGCACACAGTTTACCCTGGTAAACTAGGTTTACCCTGGTACAGGCACTGCAGCTCTGGACCTGCTCCTCAGTGGTCTTGCAGAGTAAACATTTGTTTTTATGCCTCAGTGGCTCACTCTCAGAACACAGATTCACACTAGCAAAGTTCACAAGAGATGATAAATAAATTAGGTTATTAATATTTAGCAAGTGTCAGCCAATGAAAATGTACATCCCCCACCTCCATCCCCCATCCCCCGCTGCTTTACCTGACTGGTACATCCATCTCAGAAAGCTGCATGGAAAGTCAAATCATCAGACAGTGACTGGAACGTGAACTATGGTTTGGTGTTTTCATGGAACTGATTCTATTCAAAGAAGGGACTTGATTCTACACAATTGCTATTTCTGAGAAGTAACCTGGAAAATTATATAAGCTTGGCAAGGTACTTCACCCTTGGATAAAGTGTTCTTTGATGGAATCTGGCAATAATGTATGATTCTTCACTTTCTATAACTCCAAAGATAGCTCCAATTTGATCTATCTATCAAGTTTGATCTAGTTTAATTAATTTTGAGATACCGTAGGAAGGGGAAAATATAAAATTAGGTATAAAAGATTTTTTATCTAGAATGATAAAGAAAACACAAATGCTTGCAGATTTAGTATCCATAATCAAAAAATCATGTACCTTTATTCTTAATATTAACAAAATGCCTGATTCATCATTTAATATTTTCCCTAGGTTGACTCCTTTTTCATATGGCTATACATTTTTCCAATGTCATTTTCTGAAGAGAGACTAGAAAGACATTTGTTTTTTTCTCTAGCACAGTGAAATAAAATTTGTTTTTTTATTCTAGAAGTTTAGAAAAGTTTGTTTTAGTTTCTCAAGTGGTTATTATAATGCTACATCTTTATCTCCTCCTTTGTTTCTTACTCAGGCAGTAGGGGGAGAGTGAAGTGGTAGGCCCCTTGGTGAGCCCAAGTCCTTTGATCACCCTGATTCCCAAGGCTCCCTGCAGCTACAGCTGTTCCAACATGAACATCAGTCCCCCACCTATTTCCCTCTATCTCCTGCCCCTGAGGTCTTGGCAGGAGGAAGTGTACAAGACACTGTGAACCTGGGCCAGAGGAACCTTCCAGCAGTGGTTCAAATCTTTCCTTAGAATGAAACTTAATGCTAGGATGTTTCCAGGTCCACCAAGACCAGGGTGTTGCCTTGGCTGCATACAAGTGAAGATGGTGCTGGCAGCAGAGACCATACACTCAGCCCCATGAGTGGCCCTGCTGGCTTAGAAAGGACACTTCTCCCCTGGGTTTGACCAAAGGCTATTGCCTCCTCTGCCTCCACACCACCTAGTAGAATCCAGGGACTTTGAGAGGGCCTGGGGGTAGTAAGAAAGGGAGTAGGGTGCTGAAGCTTAAGCTTACCAGCACAAGGTCAAATTTTGTATCACTCAATTTATTGGTCTTACTAGGGAACCATCCTACTTCAAAGTAGAAGCATATAAAACACTCAGATTTCAGATCAGTCTCTGCAGATTTCGTTCAGAATTTGGGACAGGGCCCAGACTGTATTTTTAATAACTGCTCTGAGTGATACTTACTCTCTGGTACACTTAGGGAAAAGGGCTGGAAGGCTACTAGAATGTTTCAACATTGAATTTTTAAGTATGGGTTAAATATTTTGAATTGCGATAAACATTTCCAGCATTCTACCGTACAACTGTGGGCGCATGCACACGTGTGTGAGTGTGTGTGAGTGTGTGTGGTGGTAGATGAGGGAGACAATGTAGGGGACTACATATGCACTGTGTGACATAGGCGGGATGTGAGTGGTGCATGTGCAAGTTGTGTATATGTGAAATACAAAGTGGCATGTGCTTGTAGTACTCCTGTGAATTGTGTATATCTCATGTGTAAGGTGGTGTGTGATGTTGTTAAGGTGAGACTTTCCCAACACAAGTGTCATAATTTATTTCAAAGATCAGTATTGATTGATACCAAGAAAATGCTGTACTTTAAATAGCAGAGTAAAGTTAAATGGCATTGCCAATAAACAGTCATTTAATTTTTCTTGGTGGATGCCTTTGATCGGATGAACCAGAGAGCTAAATTAAATTTTGAAATATAATGATATAGTAATCTGTCTTTATCTTTCATTTGGAGAGTCTTACGCATATTAAGGATATTAGCTTGTGACACTTGCAAAACAAGTTACAAATGGTCAATCTTTAGTACCCATTAGAGATGAAAAATAGAAGGCAATAATTTATTAATAGTCCACTCAATCAATGGTAGTTCCAGAACCTACATACAGCTCCCTTGGGGTCTATATTTGGCCTTATGTTCTATTTTCGCTTCTCCTGAAGAGAAAAGCTTAGGGACTTTTATGTTTGATCTTGCTCCACCACTCAGAATTATGTCATCTGCGAATTATGGACAACAAAACCTACTTGGTAGGTTTGCAGAAGTTTAAATAGGATAACAATCAGTAAACATCTGTTTATAATAAAAGCGTTGTCAATTTCTTATTATCTTTGCCCCCTGCTAGTTTTCTAGTATTAATACCATTCTTCATGTCTTAAACCCTATTGTAGAAAATTCATTCACTTGAAAAAAATTCATCCAAATGTTTGTGATTTGCACCTAACATTAACATAAGATTATATAGTTTCATTTATGCAATAATTTCTTTCAATAAATTTACATCTTTTACTTACTCAACTTAAGCTATTATTGCTTATTAAAAAATTGATATTAGGCCCTCCCTGGTGGCGCAGCGGGTTAAAGCACAGCACTGAGAATCTGAAGCCACTTCCGCATGAGTTCGATTCCCGCCTGCC
>NW_004567106.1:16814519-16827617 GCF_000260355.1 Condylura cristata | reverse complement strand
CTCTGTCTCTGGTGAAGCCTCTCACCGCCCCTGAGCCTCTGGCCTGTACCCCAGTTCTGTATGAATAAATAAATAAATCTTTAAAAAAAAAATTGACATTAAGCAGGAATATGTAAATATGTAAAATTACGAGGTTAAAGCTTAGATGTAGACTATGTTCTTAGAAACTGTAACTTAATGAAAGGCCATATAACAAAAACAGTTTCTCAAACAAGATCATTTCATTCAACATTGGTTGTTATTGTTTTCATCAATATTATAACAAAACAGTGCTGAACAAAATGACATCATCTAATGACTTACTATAATACATGTTAATATAGACATGCAACAACAAAATAAGTTACCCATGCAATGCCTCCAGTCACATTCAAGCTTTTGGGACCAGACTTCAGCAATTATTGTACTTCATCAAGCATTGACCAAAAGTGATAAAGTCTCTAGAATTGTCAGATCCTGCTCCTTACAAAAATGGCATGTCCTCATGACCCAGGAGTAAAGGTTGCTGAGTCTATGGTATACATTTTATCATGACCACAAAATAAGTGAACCACTAAATAAATCCAAAATTTGTCAAAACTTCTAAATGACTGCCTGTACCAACTAAATGTGCCTGGTCCTAACATACATTGATTATATATGGAGGTATCTTGTGAGGTGGATTATCTGTGTGAAAACACACAAATCTTCCTACAATAAATCCCCTTCAGTTCTATTATATAACCATATACCCTTATATACCCACTTAGCCCCAGAATACAAATGATTAAGAAAGTTAATTACATATTAGTAGAAGTACAATTAAAATTTAGGAGATTTCTTTTTTAAGATTTAAGTTAGAAGGCCCTCCCTGGTGGCACAGCAGGTTAAAGCACAGCACTAAGAAGCTAAAGCCACTTCACCATGAGTTCAATCCCTGCCCTGGAGGTGACCCACATGGCACGGCCTCTCCTGACAACCCCCCCCCCCCCGCCCGTTGCTCCCCTCAGCAGTATATTTCATCAATCTGCCTGTTCCACTCCCCACTCTGTCTCTGGTGAAGCCTCTCATTGCCCTTGCACCTCTGGCCTGTATGCACAAGTAAATAAATCTTTTAAAAAAAAGATTAAAGTTAGAACTTATTTCCCAGGACTGAGTCACATGTTGCTAAGAATACTAATATAAAAGAAAACTTTAGTAATTTTACTTTTTTAAAAAGATTTTATCTGATTTTTGCATGGAAGAGCTGGGGTGAAGGCTGGAGGGGCTGGGGGTAAGAGGATTCCCCAGAGACAGAGTTGGGAGCAGCACAGTTGGTCCTACTGAAATACAATGCTGAGGGGAGCAGCAGGTGAGACAGGAGAGGCCTGCTGTGCCATGTGGGTCACCTCTCCAGATGGGGATCAAACTCAAGCTGTAGTGGTGATAGCACTGAGACTTAACCCCACGGCAACCAGGGAGGCCCCAAACTTTAGTAATTTTAAAACATTATACAAATAATTCTTATTCTTTGATTGGAAGTTATCTAGCCAGGTTTTGAACATACTGGTTGAGTTACAAGATATGCTACACAGTTTTATTAGCAGAGACAGAAGAACCAGAGTAGGAAAATAAGAGAGACAAGGAATACATGGTTTTTGTCAGTGGGCTTGGTGGTCTTTGGTAGTCAACATTCTTTGAGAAGAACCAAATGCTATTTCACAACCTCTGCTGGGTGGATTATGGGGAAATCTTTAAGCTAGAAATTATCATAAGGGCGATTAGTGATGATTTGCATGTAGGAGGTGTGAGGGCTGTGATCAGATCTATTAAATCTGCAACAAACACTGGGACAATACAATTCCTTTGGGAAATAATTTGAAATCAAAATGATATGGCACCCTAATCTTGTCTAAATTTGAAAAGTCTTCATAAGTTGAAAAACTAATTTCATATTTAGACATTAAAGCTATCACATTTTGAAAAAATATATAACCATGAAAACTAGGTTCCAGAAATTCTTTGGGACAGGCCTGTGTTTCCTTTTTAATCAATTTCTAAACTGTGACATTTTAATTGTGGAATTGAAATCAATTCCATTTGCCATACTGAAGCTCAGGGCCTTCTGAAAACACTGCCAGCAGGGATTTATTCAAGCCAATTCCAATTTGGCTCAAGAAAAGCCAATTATTTAGAAATTCTAACCAAAAACATGAGGAAAAGTAGTAAAATGTGTGCCATTTCAGCACGCTTTCTGTGACAGGAACCAACATTATTATCCTTCCTTTCAACAGAATTCCATGTGCATAAAAATAAAATTTAAACACAGCTGTACCCTGTTCATTACAACAGATGTATTTCTGAGAAGTTAATAAAATATGTTAATAGTGTATTATATTTACAAGCACTACATAGTGGTTCCTGCCTTTTGGATATTGATACCAACTATATATTTTTTTAAAAAATTACCTTTACAAATAAATTGTAATTCAAAATCAAATAAACCAGAACATATAAATTTTAAAACTTGCAAAGATATAATCTAATAGAGGACAATATTTCTCAAAGAGATATATGTAACCAACATGTCTAAATCAAAAGATTTTTTAGTGGAGGAGGGAAAGATGGCTGAGAGACAGGATCCTTTAGTCATGGCTTCCTTGAATGGCTCCAAGGATAGGCCTCTGGAGGGGGTGGCCACATCTGAAAGATGGGGATATGAGTACAGTGTCTCAATACAGAGGAGGACACAAACGGTAAGTCAGAAAGCCTGAGAAAAGGTGTCATGTGTGAAGTGCCCTTCCCCCCACAAAGCCCCCAGGCTCTCCTTAGGGCCTGAGAATGGTGAGAGGTAAACTTGGCAGGGAGAGCTTAGCCTTTTCAAGTGATCAACAAATGGCAACTGGGTGGCTCTGGTTTGTTCAGCAATGGAGAAGACAATCTTTTTGTGCTCTGAACAATCACTGGGCTCCCAGGGCTGTCTGTACCCACTGTGGGGGCCTAGGGCACCTCCCTAACTCCTCCACCCAATGCTAACTCTTAGCTGCTCCCAGAGTGCACAGAAAGAAGCTGCAAGTGACTACAGAGGACTTAGCCTGCCCAGATTTTTGTGGCTACCTTGGGGGATCAGCAGAGGCACTGGCCTGGAAATGGCACAATTCCTAAAGCTTACTTCTCTGCGCAGCTGGAGAGTACAGGACCTCCAGGCATACAGTTCCAAGCCTTACCAGCAAGGGACTTCTAGACCTGGATAGCTGCCATGCTTCCTTACTGTGATCTCCAGCCAATGCCCAGAGAGCATAGGAGGAAACTCCATATAACCACAGGAAACGGTCAGCCTAGTGGGTTCTTTGCCCCAGTCTGGGGAAGTCAGCAGAAGTGCAGGTCTGGAACCAGCAAGATCTCTGACACTTGCTTCCTCAAACAATGGGAGGGTGCAGGCCCTCTGGGCATAAGGCTTAAAGCCCTATCTACAGGGAGTGGCTGAATGGACTTCAGCAAATCAGGGCATCACCCCTGGCCCTCTGTGTGACTTCTGGGCCTGCATCCAGTGTATAGTCAGAAACCGTGAGTTAACCACAGTGAAACACAGCCTGCAAGAAAAGATATTTTGGGTTTTGGTGGCCGGTGTGGGGAGTCAAATGTGGTACCCACCTCTACCCAGTATGGTAGCAGATTTCCAATGAGGTCTACTGTGAGAGAGTGCAGAATGCCTGGGGATAAGATCTAAAATAGCAAAAGAGGCAGCACTATTTGCAAGAGCCAAATTATGTAAACAACCTAAATGTCCAAGAACAGAGTGGATTAGGAAATTGTGATAGATATATACACACACACACAAACATAATTTGAATATGAACTATTCAGCTAGAAAGAAAGATGAAGTCTTACCATTTGCAAGAACAGGAATGGATTTGGAGGGATTGTGCTAAGCAAAATAGTCAGAAGGAAAAAGATAATTACCATATGGTTTCATTTATTTTTGGAGTATAAAGAAAAAAAAACAAGGGATCAGACAAAACCAAGCCAATTCAAGCCCTATAAATCTGACTGTGGAATTGAGGCAAGATGGGGAAGGCGAAATGAAAAAATATATATTGAGAGAGAAAAGGCACAACAGAACTGTGGATGTCTTGGTGGTGGGTGTGGCATGGGACACATCTGAGAAAGTGTGGCCTTGTGTCTCTAAATTCCATACAGTGTTTGTTGTAAACCAATGTTACCTCAATACAATTTATTTTTAATTTTTTAAGTTGTGAATGGAAAAAAATAGCATCTCCTCTTATACTGCTACATTGGAGTATATATTCTAAAAAATAGTTTTCTAAAATATTTGACTGATATAACTTCTGTTGATTTATATTTTATAGCTTCTCTTGGAATTATATTATTTGATTGAGCTGATGAATTAGTTTTTATGAGTCAATCATCAAACTGCCCAAACCAACTTCAAATATTAACTTTCTAAAATTGTAAATGACTTCTCAGATTTTAAAATTTAACATGAATATTTCTTAACTTCTTATTTTGAAATATATACTCATAGGAAGCAGCAAAAAAAAAAAAAATCCTGTGTTAACATCTTATACCTACAGAGCAATATTAAAACCAAGTAATTGACATTGACATAAACCACAGAATATATTCAGATTTTACCAGTTACCCACTCCTGTGTACATATGTCTCCTTAGTCCTAAGACATTCTATCACACATTCACTGTTGTAGTTAAGAGATAAAGTAGTTCCTTTACCAGAAAATATCATCCATCTTATAACCACATGCCTACCTCATCGTTAACACTGAACAGTTCTTGACAAGTTCTTCTTCCCTGTAAGTGTGTTATTAAACAAATGTTATGTAAATGGAATTGTATAACATATAACCTTGTTTCCTTGAGGGTCACACAACTTGCTAATTAGTGTTCCCTGCTATGAATGTTTAACAATTCATAAAGAGATATTTAGGTAGTTTCCAGTGTTCGCTATGACAAATAAAGTCACTATAAATATTCATGTACAGGTTTCTATGTGGAAATAAGTTTAATTTCTCTGGGACATATACCCTTGCTCTACTGCAAGCTCATTTTTGGTTATTAAGAGAATTTCCAAGCTGTTTTCCAGTGTCCAAATCATTGGTACAGGGCCCATAACACAGATAGCAGTACATGAATGAGCCGGATATCTCTGCAGTCTTACTTGTGCTTGGTGGTATCACTCTTTTATATTTTAGTCATTTACTTAGGTGTGTAATAGTATCCATTATAGTTTTAATATGTGTTTTTCAATAGCTTATGGTGAACATCTTTTTATATGTTCACTTGCCATCTGCAACATTCATCTGATTAAATATCTGTTCCTAAATTTGTGAATTTTCTAGTGGATTTTTTTTTATTAATGTTGAGTTTTAAAAGTGATTTATATAGTCTAGGTATAATTCAATTGCCACATATATATTTTCTGTCTGTGACTTGTTTTTCTTTTTTTTTTTTTTAAGATTTATTTATTTATGCATACAGAACTGAGGTACAGGCCAGAGTTGCAGGGGTGGTGAGAGGCTGCACCAGAGACAGAGTGGGGAGCAGAACAGGCAGATGGTCCAAGTTCACTGTTGAGGGGAACAGCAGGTGGGTCAGGAGAGGTCTGCCGCACTATGTGGGTCACCTCCGGGGCTAGGGATCGAACTCATGTGGATGTGCCTTTAGCTTCTTAGTGCTATGCTTTACCCCACTGCGCCACCAGGGAGGACCCACTTGTCTTTCATTTTTTAACAGGGGTTTTCATAGAAAAAGGTTTAATTTTGATGCTGTCCAATTTCTCTAGTATGGTTTTTAATACACACTTGTGTTATGCTTCAAGGGTGACACATTTTCTTTCAACAAATCCTTTGAATCATGTATGTGTTGCAATACTTAACTTTAAATACTGTATAAATACTGGTTTAATAGAATCTGTCCAGAAGATAAACCATTTTTATTTACTTCAATAAACATGAACTGACTTACAAATATTGTTCTTTTTCTTCATTTCTCCATGAATCACTAAAAGTTTTGCCATGTAAAGAGGTTGATGCTGAGACCAGCCCTGATTAGCCATTACACTAAAATATAAATTTCATTGAATTTCAGCTCTTCTTCAGCTTAAGGTGGGGTGACCTCCTGATAAACTCATGGAAATATCTTAAGTCAAAAACTGCATGGAATACATCTTACATGTATGACATGTTCAGTAATAGCTAAGAACCACAAACTACCCTTAGTCTACCTTCAACATGTCAAAATCCTTTCAATAGCCTAGAGGTAGTTAAAATCTTCTAATATAAAACTTATTTTACAGGAGGGTGTGGAATAGCTCATCTAATGTGTTGGGTCCATACCAAATATGAAAAATAGTCTGTAGCGGAAAACAGTGATATAGACCTGCAGGTCATTCACCCTCGGATCGCATGGCTCGCTGGAAGCTGCACTCACTGACAGAGTAACCATTCTGGGAGAATATCATAATGCATATCATAGTTTTATATAGAAAATATTGAAATTCAAAATATGATTTCTGCTGGATGCTATTGTGTTCTTCCCATGATAAAAATGAAAAAGTCAAATTGTCATAAATTGGGGTTTGTCTGTAGAATCAGGAAAAGAGGATAGACTTGGCTTAAATGAGTATTTTTCCAAGATAACTGTGAACTACATTTCAATTCTGGAGAAACAAACAAAAACATGGAAAAAGTCAAACTTCATAAATGAAAGCTTGAAGGCAGAGGGCAAAATCATTTGATAAATGTCAAGATGAGACAATCCCTCTGATACATCTAGTAAAAGTTGAATTTCTTACTTGCTAAGTGAAACTGCTAGCAGAACACATCACATTATTACATATTGGTACATAATATTGTAGTGCCCAGTTGAGGAACTGCTGATTTTCTGAAGTGAAGGAACTGAAGGAGCACTGCCGTACACAGAATTGCCGGAATGCTAGACTAGATTGTATTGAAACCTACCTATGGTTACATGTACATGGGGTAGGCTAAACTCATAGAATCAGTCTGTTCCTTTTATGAACTTTGAGACAGGAACTTTTTTAAAAACATGGAATCCAAGTTCTCATCTCACACCTACTGAATCAGAATATCTGATGATGCCTGGACAGGTAGATGATAGCTAGCTAGCCACATAGGTAGGTATGTAAGTAGGTAGGTAGGTAGACAGATAGGACATGGATATGGGTTTGTGGTATTTTTGAGACCAGCGGTAACAACATACTGATGCAAAGAAAAACCAAAGGAAACTTACAGAATTTATATCATCTCTTTGGACATTTGCTGGAGCCAAGAGCATTAATGGGGTTAACTCCCCCTGCACATTCTCAAACACAAAAGCACTAGCTTTTATCTTTAAGTCTCAGTTTCCTCCTCGAAGGGCCTGCATCATGGAGAATGAAAGTCCTCTTGAAGCTTTGGCTCCTCATTCATCCCTTAGAGATATGACATTAATACATCATACACTTACTTTGAGGTTAAAGTTCTTTTTATTGTTGCAAAATGAGAGTCTTTAGATAAAGTAGAGTAATTCAACATAGTTACTGAATCTTTTACCAGACCAATCAGCTCATATCATTATGCCCTTTGGGACATTCAGTTCTATTAGGAGTTCAAATCTTTATGTTCAGATTTAATCTGCACTATTTTTAGACACCTCAACTCCCCATCTAATTATCTACTCACTTATATTTGACCTTGGAAGCTTCTTAACTTAGTTACTCTTTTAGAAAATTTCTAACTTAGTAATCCAAGTAAGTGTTAAATCAAACATAGATGTCTTTTTTAAGAAAGCAAGGGAAATCTTTTAATTGCCTTCATACCAATCCTTTCCCCAGATGCAACACCCACTGAACTGAATTGGGTTCTTCTTGTGGTTACCTCCATATGTAATTTTTTTCTAAGATCTGTATTACTTTTCCAGGACTACTTAACAAGTTACAGCATACTAGGTCATTTTAATTAGGAGAAGCTAAAATTTTGAGCCTAAAGTGTGGCAGAATACCCTCCAACTGAAGTTTCTAGGGGGAAATGCTTACTTATCATTTTTTGCTCTCCAATTCTTTCACTCCTGTTTCTGGCTACATCTTCACAAGGCTGACTTCTTTGTGTTTCTTCTGTGTCTCTGTGGCTTCACATGACTTTTAAAAGAAATCAGCCTTTGGAGTGAGGGCCCACTTTTATCCATAAGACCTCATTTTAACTGAACTAATTACCGTGCTATGTCTCTATTTCCAAATAATTTCACTTCATGGGTTACTGGATAGACAAATTTGTGAGAAACACAATTAATTCAGCACTCTTACTCTACTTCTTAACCTGAAAAAATGTGAACATGTTTTATTGATTATTCTAATGGCTGGAAATTATTTCCCTGAAGCATCTCCCACTACCTCCTTTCCACCCAGCATCATGAACATGGATCTTATTCTCTCCATTGGTTACATCAACCACAATAAACAACACACTTGAATCTTCATTTCTTGTTCCATCCACCACAGCAAGGGGTTTCTTTTTTACCTCTTGGCTTCATTTCCACTCAAATATTTCCACCTTTTAATTTATGTCAGTTTCATGTATGTTTTTACATGTCAAGATTTTTAACATTTACCCTTTAAAGTTGAATACATAGTGTGAATACATACATGTTATCACACAGTGTTTCCATCCTGGCAGCATACTAGGACTGAAAGTTGAGCCATTTGATGGAGAATGCACTTTAGATTACATTCAACTGGGTATCTACTCTACAGCTTACTAATTACATTATGTACATAATTGTCTTTTTTCAAGTACTGAATGTTTCTTCTCTTACTATTATTACATTTTTCTACTTCTGGTAAAATTCCTCAGAACGTTCTATCTCTATGTTCAAAACTAGACTAATTCTTCCCAAGTCTATAAGTTACTATAAACTACCATCCCTATTTAAATAAATATAGGGTTTCCCCTATTTAAAGGAATATACGTCCTACTGAATCTTGTACTTTCCTCTTCTTTTAAAATTAACTATAGGGGATAAAATTTATATATAGCAAATGTACCCATTTTATATAATTTATGAGCTTAGGCAAATACATACAGCTTACAAGCATACCACCACGAGTATTAACATTTCTATCAACCAGAAATATTCTCTACTCCAATGCACATTCAATCTCCCATTTCCAGCCAAAGAAAACTACTTCTTTTACTCTACAGTTTAGCATTTACAGTGAAGTAAAGTAGCAGAACAGTATATTGCCATTATCATCATTAATTATAATATCAGTATTATAGGTGATTTTATTATCATTATTTGAATATTAGTATTTTCTTAATAATATTATCTATTGTTTTCTCTTCCTTAAATACCCATTATTAACATGCTGAACCTCTTGGGCTAATTCCCTATTTAATTTTTTCTCTCATGTGTTCTGTACCTATAGTTTTTGTGTTCTTTTTGTCTACATTTAAATGCAAGGAAAGGTAAAGATGCTTTCACTCTAAACTATTTTTGGACAAAAGTTGTTTAGCTCAACATGCTTTTTTAAAAGGCTCCTTTTTGGTATCTAACGTGTATTTGTTTCTTAGATTTTAGATTAATGTTTCTGAAATAATCAGTGATTCATTAATTTTTATGGAAGCTGGTATAATTTTTGTTCATTATCCTCAACTTAAAGGTAAATAAGAAAAGAAAAACATATAGCATGAAATATAAGTGAATAAAAAGCATCTGTGAAATACAGCATAATCATATGCAATAGCAGTATTTCGATTTTAGTCACATTAAGATGAAATTCCCTACCCTGTAAATAAACTATATATCATAGATGAGATCATAATGAATTAACAAGCTACTTAACTATAAACAAGCAAATTTGTGAGAAAAAATGTTTTCTTCCTTTCCTTCAATCATTACAAGTAAAAGTCAGTGTTGACATGACTCTCAGTGGATTTTTTTAGAGATTAGTAAGACAGGAAAGAAATTTTCTAGAGGCATAAAAAATTGCTTGTGTTGAATAACACTTCTGAGAGTTCAGTGGCCAGCTACAGCTATAAACTCTGATAATCTTTCTTATTATGCAAATGAAATAATTTAGGACCTAACAAGATTGTTTTTATGACTATTAAGCCAGTTCTCTAGGGAAACTTTTTATAGTCAAAGAATTTGACATCCAGCTCCCATAAACTGTAATAAGACTTTTGTATCTTTGCACTGTAGTAAAGCTTATCCTTTCATCTTCACTTTGGAACTCAAATATTCGATGATGATAGGATTTGGTGGGGAAAACAGATGATTCGTATCTGTGAAACTAATTTTTAATATTTGTTTTCTTTCCTTTAAAATAAAGTCGATGGTCACACAACTTAAAAGTGATCACAGCTGGGCCCTCCCTGGTGGCGCAGCGGGTTAAAGCACAGCACAAAGAAGCTTAAGCCACTTCTGCATGAGCTCGATTCCCACCTGCCCCGGAGGTGACCACATGGCGTGGCAGACCTCTCCTGACCCGTCCACTGCTTCCCTCAGCAGTGTACTTCGTGGATCTGCCTGTTCTGTACACCACTCTGTCTCTGGTGAATCCTCTCACCCTCCGCATCTCTGGCCTGTACCCCAGTTCTGTACAAATAAACAAACAAAAAAAGTGATCGCAGCCTAGGGACTAAGGTAATTAGATTTCATCATTTGTTCTTTTGACTTGAAATTATTTTCTTAAAAACTTAACTGAGTATATAGCCTAATGGTACCCAAGTATATTTCTTGTGTCTATTTACCTAAGCAGCCAGTAATACAAAGTTTCAACAAGAACATAATGTATAAACAGATCAGTAAGAATTTCCAGCTTTTTACATACAATTGTGAGGGGTGATCTAGAGTATACTTCTGATCACCAGAGTACAATTCAAGGTTTTTCTTCTGTAGACCATATCTTAGCCAGGTGCACGTCATTCTCCAGGCTTGTTAGCAAAAACTTTGTCTTTTCTTGTTTTATTTTCTTTAGTTTGTTTTGTTTTCAGACTAAGTAGGATGTACCCAAGGCTGGGATGTGGCCACTGCACTTACCCCACAGAGCTTGCCCAGCCTACCTGACTAATGTTGATCTGTTGACAGCACTGTGTTTGCTAGGGCAGCAGCAATAGCTGAATCTCCAGTCACTTTGATATCCTGACACAATGCCGAAGAGGCTAGCAGCTTCCTACCTGGAGTATTTTACAGTGTTCTTGTTGCCAGTTCCCCACTCTGAACACACACCACGAATGCTGCTACTCACCTTAACTTCAACAGTTATAATTTTCTAGAAATTTATGTTATTATCTCTCAGGGCCTCCCTCTACATACCTTGTAGTATCTACCTAGAGCAAGCTCCTTGACTACCCGAACGCCAAACATCTGATAGAAGTACAACTTATAGCTACATAGGATTCCAGAGAATACTGTGGACTTTTAACCTTATGTTTTCCTTCCTCCTTTCAGAAGAAGCTAGTATGTCTAGTGGCAATGGCCCTCAAATCATGCAAATTATGGTGCTTTCTAGTGCTATACTTAACCATGTGATTGAGATACCTTTGTTGTCTCCTCACCCCCAGAGCAATGCATATATATTTACAGACACTACAAATTTGTTTTGCATGTTACAGCAGATTAACAAACTTCCTAATACTACTCTCCCAGGGTTAATAACTCCTGATTTGGATTCAATAATATTGTCAGGTTTAAGTGGCATAAATTTTCAGGTGCACATAAACCTCTTACTGGAATTACTTTACCTGCTAGAATGAAAAAACCCCTGTCCCTGTCATTTTTCTCATGGCCAAGTTTAAAAATGAAGTAGATAGACTTTGAAAAAAAGAGTCAAATATCTATTTATAATATTTAATAATTTCATCACATCCAGATTTATCTGGAAACATTGCTCTTCACAACTCTCAGATTTCATACAGTGACTATGATCAAGTGTCCTTATTTCTTTTCTGCATCATTCACATGCACCTCCCACCTGCTCTTCACTTACTTTCAAGGTGTGGTAACTTTAACCCACATGAGCTAGAAACTACAAACCCAAATATTAAGTCTCAAATCCAGCCTATAAATATATGCATGTGGCTTGCACGAAAGACTCACCTGGTTTTTAAAGTGACCTTAATACTTGTCTCCAAAGATTTTAAAACTCACAAGTGAGATAATATTCCTATTAATGAAAAGTATATCGAGGCATCAAATTCTCAGGTGGAGAAATGAATTGTTTGGTTCATAGGTACACTTTAAATTGTAGCTTGGCAGGCACATCAAAGAAAATTTTTTTAAAGATTTATTTATTTGTGTATACAGAACTGGGGTACAAGCCAGTGCAGGGGCCATGAGAGGCTTCACCAGAGACAGAGTGGGGAGCAAAACAGGCAGATGGTCCAAGTATACTGCTGAGGGGAGCAGCTGGTGGGTCAGGAGAGGTCTGCTGCCCCGTGTGGGTCACCTCCGGGGCGGGGATAGAACTCATGTGGAAGTGGCTTTAGCTTCTCAGTGCAGTGCTTTAACCCGCTGCGCCACCAGGGAGGGGCCACATTAAAGAAATTTTTTTAAAGATTTCTAAAATGAAGGAATTCATGATTACTTAACTATTAGGCAGTGTCCCATTTTTCCTCATATATATTTTTTTGTAGAAAAACAAATTATACTAAGTAAAATGAAATCTTATGTTCCACTAAAAATTCACTTGAGGGCCCTCCCTGGTGGCGCAGCAGGTTAAAGCACAGCACTAAGAGGCTAAAGCCACCTGCGCATGAGTTCGATTCCCGCCTGCCCCGGAATGAGATCCACATGGCGCGACAGACCTCTCCTGACCCACCGGCTGCTCCCCTCAGCAGTGTAATTCGTGATCTGCCTGTTCTGCTCCCCACTCTGTCTCTGGTGAATCCTCTTACCCCCTGCATCTCTGACCTGTACCCCAGTTCTGTATGCATAAATAAATAAATCTTTTAAAAAAAATTCACTTGAAATTCTCATTAAAACATGTGGACATTTACTCCCAAAAAGAAACTAGTGCATTCATTCTCAGATATATTTTGCATAAAGTCAATTTCTAGAAAGCCCTTTTCTAAATCCCCATTTATATATATATATATATATA
>NW_004567106.1:16780560-16814419 GCF_000260355.1 Condylura cristata | reverse complement strand
CCTCCCTGCTCAGGGCCCCTGGGGGAGCGTCCACACACCTGCTGCAGCCTCATTTCTCAGCCTGATTTTGCAACTCTGGCTGCTGGATTTGCTTAAGAATTGCGAAAGGAGTCCTTAGGCCAGGCCGTATGGATCCTCCCAGCAGGATGGGAACTGGGCCCCCGAGGGACAGCCTGGAGGACTTGCACCTCCCCTTGTACCATCTTGCCTTGAGCCCCTGCACATCCCACCCACTTCTTATCAGATCTGTATAACTCAGTCCAAACTGAATAGTTTAGAGCAAGGGTGTGGCACCCCTGTCCTTTCAGGCCCCCCATTCCCTGCATATTCTGGAACCAGGAGCATATCCAGAGACATTGTAACTGGATCATCCCTTTGTGTGCTGCAGGTATCTGAGCTGTCGCCTCTGGAGGCGTCAGGTGGCCTCTCTGTGGCAGGCTCCTGCCTGCCTCCTGCTCCCTCTCACCCTGTGGCAGGCAGTGAGGTGTTCCAGTCCTGCTGGGGCGTGAAATGCCTGTAAAGAGCCCTCCCTGGTGGTGAGCGGGTTAAAGCACAGCACTAAGAAGTTAAAACCACTTCCACATGAGTTCCATCCCCGCCTGCCCCGGAGGTGACCACATGGTGTGGCAGACCTCTCCTGACCCTCCGGCTGCTCCCCTCAGCAGTGTAATTCGTGATCTGCCTGTTCTGCTCCCTGCTCTGTCTCTGGTGAATCTTCTCACCCTCCGCATCTCTGTCCTGTCCCCCAGTTCTGTATGAATAAATATATCTTTAAAAAAAAAAGTACACTTCATTATAATTTTCTTAATAACATTTTCTTTCCTCTTGCTTACCCTACTATAAGAAAACATTATTTAGGGCTATCTGCCTGTTCTGCTCCCCACTCTGTCTCTGGTAAAGCCTCTCACGGACCCTGTACCTCTGGCTTTTACCCCACTTCTGTATGAATAAATAAATAAATCTTAGGAAAAAAAAAAGAATACATTATTTAATACATATAACAGTACGTGCTAATCAACTGTTTATGTTACTGATGAGGTGTCCAGTCAACAGCAGACTACTAGTTAAAATTTTTAGGAGTTTGTATTTAAAAAGAAATGGTGTTTTTCGGGACAAAATGGATGGACCTCACTGTGATTTAACTCAGAAACTGAAAACTTTTGGATGGTTTCACTCATCTGTGGAATATAAATAATCACAAAACATACACAGACAAAATACAAAGGAATAAATCTTGGACTTTTTCCCCCCTGAAATAATTCTTAGCAAATGAATTTAATGGTGACCAGAGGGAGTGGGGTAGGGAGACAGATGGGGATATGGACACGGGTGGTTTGGTGGACAGGGAATGGAAAGTGCACATACAGAGAAGTAAAAATGTAATCCCAAAATTAAAATAAAAGAATATTTCAGAAAAACAAAGTAAAATTATGGGGAATTTAAAGTTACATGTGGGTTTTTAATTATGCAGTGGTCAACACTACTAATCCCTGTAATCTTCCAAGGATTAAGTATATTTTAATAAAATAGTAATTTTTGTTTTATTCTTGCTGTAAAAGGCTATGAAAGAACATCATTTGTGTTTCACTGTTGATGTTTTTACCTTCGCCTACTCCAAGAAAATGGCCAGGCAAAAAGATAACCTCAGTGGATGAAGACAGTCTCCTTTCTTTAAATAAGCCTGAGCTCATTGAGTATATTTTGCTGGGAGAAACAAGTCAGAAGGCAGAAGCTGGGTGGTAACCTGGAGAAGCTGCACTCCACCCAGGGCCTTCCAGCTTGGAGAGAACATCCTGTGCCAAAGAATGGACCACAAGCCATTGCGCTAACTGAATCACAGTTATCTCAGAAATCCTGAAGACCATGGGCAGCTCAGTGAGCACCCCACTCTATGTTAGTTAGTCTGCCTGGACATGTGTGGAACCTGAGGGGAGAGACTTCCTGACAGCCCCAGTGACTTCCTGAGAGCCCTGATGAATCAAAGTTTCGCATCAAATCAATTTACTTGATTAAAATGAACATCTCATTTTCTTACACATTCAAATTTGTTAAGGTACGTACTACACCTATTTTCTTTCTTTCTTTTCTTTTTTTTTAAAAAGATTTATTTATTTATGCATACAGAACTGGGGTACAGGCCAGAGGCTCAGGGGTGGCGAGAGGCTTCACCAGAGACAGAGTGGGGAACAGAACAGGCAGATTGACGAAGTACACTGCTGAGGGGAGCAGCGGGCGGGCCAGGGGAGGTCTGCCACGCCATGTGGTCACCTCCGGGGCAGGCGGGAATCGAACCCATGCGGAAGCGGCTTTAGATTCTCAATGCTGTGCTTTAACCCGCTGCGCCACCAGGGAGGGCCTCTTTCTTTCTTTTAATCCCTAGGATGTCAAAGATATCAAAAAAAAAAAAAAAAGAAGAAACAAAGATCTATAGTCTCTTTTCCTTGAGGTTTCATATACCATCTTTTAGCATTATTTCTACCTCAAATTTTGCTTGTACTTTGTTGATCTGCCTGTTCTGCTCCCCACTCTGTCTCTGGTGAATCCTCTCACTGCCCTGCACCTCTAGCCTGTACCCCAGTTCTGTAGGCATAAATAAATAAAACTTTTAAAATATATTTTTTTATCCTTAAAACATCCCTTATAATCATGAGCAAAGCAACATATCTACTGGATTCCAAAACTAGGTTTTTATTGTGATTGTAGTACAGAATGTATTACTGAAATGTATAACAGCATTTTCTGCTAATCTTTAAAATCTCATCATTTTTAGCATCATGAAATGCATAGATTATATAGAGGCATGAATTTATGACAGATAACACAATAAGAAAATTTTATTTTGATTAGTCATTTCATAGTATATGGCAATGGTTGTAAATTGAGTGGGGACGGCATATAAGAACACTATAGCTCATCAAAGCAATAAAGTGACCTGCTCTCCAGACTATACAAACTCTGAAAAAAATGTAACCTCTGACTACAGTTGTACTGAGAGGATTTTATAAACATTCAAAACACACTGGGGCCTTCCTGGTGGTGCCAGGATTAAAGATGCAGCACTATGAAGCTATCTGCAGCCACTGCAGCACAAGTTGATTTCGCCAGGTTTAGCTGACTCACATGGCACAGCAGACCTCTCCTATCTTGCCCAGTGTTCCCCTCAGCAGTGTATTTTAGTAGATCTACCTGTTGCGCTTCCCACTTTGTCTGTCAAATCCTCTTATCCCCCATGTCTCTGCCCCCACTCCAGTTATATGCATACAAATAAATCTTAAAACCAAAATTAAAAAAAAAATTGACTTGAGTAATAGGATAACTATTATTTTTACTAATTTGGATATTTTTTACTCTATACATCAAGGTTAATACATTTCACAATGAGTCCATTAAAATAGGGAGCACATTTTAAATGTCTTATTCTGTAATAAGACTATTTGATATAATGTTAATCAGTTTGCAGGTAAAACCCTCTTCACAAGTGGAATTAATTTTGTTTTTGTTATTTTCATTGAAGTAATTGCAATCAACATTTATAAGTAAGAGAGATCAGATAAAAATTTATACATCTGGCTTTCTGTGACAAGAGGAAAATCTGGCATGAACATAACTCACTTTCCCACATTTCTTCACTTTCCTCAACTGCCAACAATCTGCACCATTAATTTTGTACACAGTTTCTCAAAATCTTGCCCAGGTCCACTTCAGGCAGAGTTACCTCGCTGTCTCCTAAAGACTTTTGAGTTTGAGAATTTGACTTAAGTTCTCTCCAGTAAATCATCAGCTAGTATTCTAATACTTTATGAGATTCTTTCAAAACTCATGCCATGCAATACTAGTCCATGTAGTAATTTTTATTGGCAAGACTGCTTTGCTTTTTTAAATTAATTGGTAAGTTATTTCTTTGTAGCTGAGGTAATATTTGGATCCCTCCATCAGGTATCACCACCATAGTGCACCCACCAGCAAATCATCAATAGTCCATCACCATCCTTCCCTCTTTGCTCCTCCCCCTCCCCCACATCCTCTCCCATTGGTGCTTTGGTTTTGTCATCAGCTTTTAAGGATTCGTTTTTAAGCTTATTTGATTACATGACCCTTAATTTAGTTACTCTAGATTTCACTTATTAGAGAGACCACCCAATATTTATCTTTCGCCTTCTGAATTATTTTGCTCAGCATTATCCCTGAGGTAGAATGGCAAAGTGTAAATCAGTAACTAGACACATCTCTGTAAAGATCTATCTAGTATGTCTTCATACCAATAAGTCCTATTGCTCAAAAATAAATCTCAGTTTTGGCTATGGCTAGATAAATTAACTTTTTTGCCTGGTATGCCTCACATTTTGTTTATATAGTGTGAAAGCATATATCCCAAGCACAAAACACTATGACAGAAAGTGGATATCTATGTTATGGCAAAATGACAGTCACTAATGCTAAAGGGATTATGGTTCCATACTTAAGAAAGACAGAAGCTTCTGGGTCCTAATATAAAACCTTAAAGGAATTCATTTTCCTGTCACCCCAACAATACTTTCTATCTGAGAGGCACTACAACAAATTGGCAAAGTGAAACCTCTCTGCATATGGTGTTTACTCAAAAGTGTGAGGTGCCAAAGAGACCGTCAGTCACAGCAAGTTGAACCTACCCTGGCACAGTTTCATTGAAAGGGCTGCCCCTGACAAAAGCTCAGGCTTTTGCGTCCATTAGACTCAGTGTGAAAGGTCTCCATTCACTTGCCAGCTGGCAGAGTGGACCATTATCTGAAGATGGGAGCAGCTCCGGCACTGGCCTCACTGCAACTGGAAACCAAAGCGACGATTAATTATGGATGGAACGCAGCCAGGCAAGGCTGCAATTGTAATCAAATGAGACCACACTGAGGAAAAACAACATTTTATCCCATACTGGGTCCCTCACAGATGGATTTATGACTATACTGCCTGTTGGAGATAAAGTAAAAAAATCAATCATATCATTCATCTGAGTAACATAAGCAACTACTGGTAAAACAAAAAAATATGCTTCCTATGATTGTGTTGTGGATACTTCATTTATGTACAACTTTATTCAGCAGAATCACAGATCCACAACTTTATTTTAAAGGAAAGCTGAGAACTGCACTATCAGCTGGCACTCTAATGAAGAGATCTGGGAACCTTTTATATTCAAAGCCTTGGTTGCAAAAATATATTACAATATTTCCTCCTTTACTGCCATGCTCAAATGTTATTATGATAACGATTGCATCTGAAATGTGGAGCCTGGAAACTGGAGAATATTCACAGTCAACAAAATAGAACAGCTTGTTAATTCTGTTCATGAATTATCAAAAAGATAAAAATAATACTAATTCTGTGCAATAAAAAAGCTAAAGTATTTATGTTTCTTTAGAAACACATTTTAAATCTCAATCCAGTTCTATAAAGTAAGGAGCATCATTACTGAACATTCCCTAAAGGGATAGTCTTTGGAGGATTAACTTGCCAAGCCAAACAGAGAAACAGTCTCAAAAAACCACAGGTTAAGGGGCAAGAATGTCTCAGGAACTAGATCAGTTATAATCTAGCAAGTTCCATTTTATTTAAAAAGAAAAAAAAAGCTATCTGCTAATGATAAATGATGCAATGGTGGTATACACATATCCATTAGTAACAGAATTGACATCTTTTAAAAAATTCCTTGGAATGTGACTGTTTTACATAGAACTTTAAGTCACTTTGGCAATTAAAATGAAACTGTATATCTATTTAAGCACCAAACCTGTTCATGTGTCTGTGGGTCTGACATCTTGATGTCCACAACATAGATATTATATCAAAACTCGGGCCTGTGTGCCCAAACATTCAATTCCACCTCACCGTCTACCCTTTCTGTCATTCGCCAAGCCATCTGTGCAGTGAGTGGGGTAACTGGAGGTCAGCCAGGGGATTCTAGCAAGAGAAGATGGGATAAAAAGAAATTGTGGTAGAATACCGCAGTGGGCTTAAAACTGTGGAGACACATTCTGTCCCCTCCCCACCATCCTTCCCTCTCCACCCCACACAGCAAAAGCCAGATACCCAATTGACTGCCGTTCTATAGAGCCATACTTATTTTTTAATTAATTCATGTATTTGTTTTTAATTGAGACAGTATTTGTTTACCCCCATGTATTACCACCATTGTGCACCCACCACCACACCATCCATAGTTTACCACCATAGTCATTATATACCTTCCTTTTTTGTTGTTAGTCCTCCCACATATGTTCCCCGCCCCCACCTGTAGTCAGCTATCAAAGATTATTTTTTCAGCTTGTCTTTATCTGAACCTCTTAGTTACTTTATATTCCACATATTAGTGACACTACTATTTGTCATTCTCCTTCTCATTTATTTCACTTAGCATTATCCCTTTCCGCTCCATCTGTGTTGTTGAAAATGGAATAAATTTATCTTATTTTGATTACTGAGTAAATATTCCATTGTGTAGAAATACTACATGTTTTTGTATGCTTATCTCTTTTGGGGACACTTAGGTTGTTTCTATATGTTAGACATTGTAAATGGTGCTGCAATAAACATGGGTGTGTTAGTTTTGTCTCCACATCCTCATCAGCACCTGCTTCTGGTTTTATTCTCACTGGTATGAGATGGTGTCTCATTGTAATCTTGACTTGCATTTCTCTGGTAATAAGTGTTGGTGAACATATTTTCATGTGCCTGTTTATAGTCTGACTGTTTTCATTGGAATATTGTCTGTTTTGTTCCTCTGCCCACTTTTTGATTGGGTTATTTCTTTTGTTTTTATAGTTTTATGAGTTCTTTTTATATTTTTGATCTCAGTCCTTTGTCAGATGTATGGTGTGCAAATATTTTCTCCCATTCAGTAGGGTGTCTTTTCATTTTAGTTATTGTTTCTTTCACTTTCATTTTAGCTATGTAAAAGCTTTTTAGTTTGCTGTAGTTTCAGTTGTTTATGTTTTGTTTTCTTTGCTGTTGGTGATGAATTCCTAAAACATCATTTACCCTTATGTCATGAAATTTTTGTCTAAGTATTTTTCTATGTATTTTATGGTTTCAGGGTTTTTTTTTTTTTTTTTAAGCCCAACCTTTTATCTACTTTGAATTGTTTTTTGTGGTGTTAGATAGTTGTCTAGTTTCATTTTTTTACAGGCAGCTGGACAGTTTTTCCAATATCATTTTTGAAGAGGCTATCGTTGTTCCAACGTATGTTCTTATCTCTTTTGCCATAAATGAATTGTAAATATAGGTGTGATTTTATTTCTGGGCTCTCTATTCTATTCCATTGATCTGTGTTTCTGCTTTTGTTTCAGTACCAGACTGTTTTAATTACTATAGTTTTATAAGATAATTTTAGACTGCAAGTGAGATAACTCCATTCTCTTTCTTTTTCTCAGGATTGCTTTTGCTATTCAGGGTCTTTTTTTATTCCATATGAGTTTCAGTAGTGTTGCTCCAGTTCTTTGAAAAAAAAAAAAAAAACATGATTGTGTTCACTCTGCACATTGCATTAAGTGGGAAAATCATTTGACAGTGTTAATTCTTCTAGTCTTTCCCATTTCTTTGTGTCTTCTATGTCTTTTGACATTGCCTTATAGTTTTCTTTGTATAGTTTTTTACTTTTCCTGTTAGGTTAACTCCCAGGTTTGTAATTTTTATTTATTTATATATTATTTATTTTGTTGTAATTGTAAATGGTGTCATTTTCTTAATTTCTTTCTCTTCTATATCTCATCTTGGTTTTATATAGGAACATTTTCCCTTTTATTTTAAAGACCAAGTAGCTCTTCTGATATGATTTTATATAGTAAACTACTGCATTTTCATTTCATTACTGGCCAATGAAAACTATTTGCTTTTTGAATGAGACATACATATTTAGTACTCAAGTGATGGATGCACAATATCTAATACAAGAAATATACCATTTAAAATTTGCATAGTACAATCGACTGTGGTGGAGTTATGGGTATCTGGCAGTGGGTATGGTATGGGAATACTCATCTGAAAGTGGGTGATCCTATACCTCTACATTATACACAGTATTGTAAACCAATATTACCACAATAAAAAATAAATAATAGAGTTTGAAAAATAAATAAATTCTGCATAGTGCCATAGTCTCTAGAAACACATTTATAAAAAAAACAACAAAAAGGTGGGCCCTGGTGGCACAGCGGGTTAAAGCACAGCACTAAGAAACTAAAGCCATTTCAGCATAAGTTCCATCTCTGACTGCCCCGGAAGTGACCACATGGTGTGACAGACCTCTCCTGACCTGCCCGCTGCTCCCCTCAGCAGTGTACTTCGTTGATCTGCCTGTTCTGCTCCCCGCTCTGTGTGTGGTGAGTCCTCTCACCATCCCTGCACCTCAGGCCAGTTCTGTATACATAAATAAATAAATCTTAAACAACAACAACAACAACAAAAAGGCAAAACCACCAAAGGTGTTTCAGAGTGAAACTTCTATGCTCAGAAGAATTTGTTATAAATATACATTTAGGTCTCCAGCCATGACCTGATTCCCAGTTTAGTAATTTACATACAGAGTGATCCAGAGTAATTTGGATCAGTGTTTGTAGTTTATGTAAATTATTTTCATTTTGAAAGTTGCCAAAGTAATATTTCTAGCTCAATGTACTCAAACAATATATATGTTTTTTCTCACTAGCACTTACTCATGAGGACATTTAATAGAAAGAAGATGTTTCCTGTATTCTGTTGCTATAACAAAACCTATGAGAAATTACACATATTGTAGCTCTCAGACTAGACACATTTAATCCCTTTGCTTTTAACTGCATCTACACCAGCCTCAACCTTTGAGATCGTGAAGCGAACCCTACACTGTCCAATTATTGCTGACTCTTTGTACATGAAGCTTCTTAATATAATACTCTTTTCTGCTTCCATACCATCATTTCACTTTTTTCTTGATTTTCTCCCTCAGCTTAGAACAAACTTCCTCCCAGGGAGGAAGTTTGTGCCCTGAGATCCATAGGCACACACTTAAGGTCTCCAAGGAGAAAATTTACTTTATTGTAATTGTTGTGCAATGGTAGCGTTTTATTGCCGTCACTTAATATTTCCGTCAGAAGAGTCTCACCACCAAAGAGGTTAAGGGAGTCCTCCCTTTAAATTCCCACAGTGCGTTGGCCTCATTTCTACATCAAAACACTGGTTATTTTTTTTGGCTCTCCTGAGGGTAGATGCCTCAATGAAGGGAAGCAGACATACTCACACTGTATTCCCTCTACCCATGAGCTGTGCACATACAGATCGGGAACACGAGATATTTGTGGAAAGGGTAGAAATAAGACAGGTTGAATGAATGACATCAACTTAAAGTGTCTACCCTGCCTATTTTATGCTGCTTACTAGCTCCATTTGAAAGTTACAGACACATAAAATGGGAATATAATTTTAATGATTAAGAGCCATTTGATTAGAAAAAAATTTTTCGAAGACTCTATTTAATGAAAAGTCTGGATTATGATGTGACAAACAGAATGCAGACCCTAAATTTGCCTGACTCCATCTTGTATTTCTCAGTTTAAACTCTGGGTTCTTTCCCACCTTAGAGAAGCTAGATATGAGAAGCTGAATTTAGAGTCCAGTTCTTTGACAGCTGACTTTGTAGTAACTAGAAGAGAATGTCCTTGTGTGCCAAGGTAAATCCTGGCCCCTGATCTTGACCACTGCTCCCAAAATCCCTGCCCTTCTTTCCCGATCTCAGTTACCTCATTGTTATTTGAGAAAGCATAGTTAACAGTGAAAAGAAAGGAACAGAGAGGGAGGGAAGTGAGCAAACCTTTATTAATACCATGCAGATTATATGTGCCAATGTACTACAGGCTTTTGGAGATAGGTATAATTCTTTCCAAATTATTTTTAAATGTTATGTAATTTGTTCCACATTATGCAGCAATTAAATCAAAAAGCCTGGGCTTACTCCAAATATGCCTGTTTCAAAAGCTCGTGTCTTTGCTGCCTAGTACAGGGGTCTAGCTGTTTGGAGAACTGAAAACATCAAAAGCAGATGGTTGTAAAGCCATCTTGATGTCAGTCAATGCCGTGATCCCCAAGTATAGGACTTGGGCCAGAATTGCTGTCTTTCTGATTATGTTAGCTCCTGGCCCAAAAGATGATTATAAAAGGGAAGAAGCTATTGAAGGCAGAGGACCTATGTGCTGTAAATGTACCTGGAACCCAACTGGAAGTGGTTCATTCCTTTTCATTTCTTACTCAACTTTGATACTTGTTCTTAATTGACACACAATATATCTTCAAAACAATAGGACAATCTGCCTTGATGTTCCTACAAGCTACCAGATTAGAGATAGTTCTTGCCTTTCAAACAGAAGCATTGGCTCTCTTTTTCGCATCCTTAATATTATTGACTGATTCATCACAACCATTAGACACATCCATGTTGGATATACTAAGAAAGTAAAAGTTCATGACCAATTAAAATATGATTAATTAATTACAAGGTACATCCTGATTCAAACCCATGATGTGTTTGATTCAAACACTTGAAATGTTTGATTCAAACACTTGAAGTCATTCCTTAGAATCACTTCAAGATTGTGCCTCTGGTAAGTAACCTTTAGCATTTGGTCAGACTGAGAACTGAGCTTCTGTGGCAGTAGACTTTGGCCTTCTCCACCCTGGGAAGTGTGGACTTCTGATACTTCCTGCAACCCAGGCTCTCAGATGTTGGACAGAGCAGCTTAAGATAGTCCTGGGAGGCAAGTTGAAGGTGATAGCTGTTAGCAGCAAAACTATTAGCGAAGAAGCAAAATGCTGAGACTCAGTCAAGGGGACTCAGGAGTCCAGAAAGCAATAGTGTCCACTGTGGGACAATTTTGATATCTGACTAAGACCAGAGGCTGCTTTGAAAGTGTGGGCTGTGGAATAAGACTCCCGATTTTAACCACACTCATATGTTTGAAATAAGCCCAAATATATTTTGATCTAACATAATGATCAGTTCATATCATCAAAAAATGTTGTAATGACATGTTTTAGTGATTTCTACTAAGATATTAATTATGTGTCATTTATTGCAAAGTTTACAAATAATTTTTTTTCTGTTTCTGGACAGTCTTCCTGAATATTTTATATAAATATTCAGTCTATAGGGAACATCTAGTAGAGAAGGAGGAAGAGGGGCTAAAACAGGGAGGGACAAGTATGCAGGAATATGATGGGTCACCGGTATTATAGTGGTGGGAGACTTACATGGTCTATACCTGAGAGGAGAAACCAAATACTGTACAAAAATGAACAATGATGTATGAAAATAAATAAATCTAAAATTAAAAAAGAAGGATCCTATACTTAGTTGTCTTGATGTATTTCCACATATAGTAAGGTATTCCTGTTCCCTACAGACTAGCTAGCTAGTCAGTGAATTGAACTCAAATCTGAGTAGCCATTAAGATTCTGAGAATCTGCTATGAACATATTTTATTTAACTTGAAAGATGTGGAAATTAACATCTTTATTTTTCATCAAAGAATGTGTGGCATCTGGTATTAAAACCTCTTTTGTTCAAGAATCTCTTAGTATAGTATTTCAGGAGGTAGCAAGCCCAGAAAGGGAAGACTGTGTGGCATTCGCTCTAATGACAAATATTTAAATTAAGTTGAAGTGTTGAAGACAGACTAAGGAACAAAGCTCTGGTCAATCACGGTCTCAGTCTAGAAGACATCAACTAAGTCAACAAATGAATGAATAAGCACCAAGTTAACAGTCATGGGTGAAAGCTAGACGTAAAATGAGGAAGCAGGAAATAGGGTTCAAGGAGAATATCCAACTTAATTCTGGAAAAGAGTGCCTCTCTCACCTAGGGTTCCTTTTAAACTATGAGGACCCAATTTCTCTGTCATAGTGAGGTGAGGAGGGCATTTTCAAAGGCACTATTCTAGGATATAGCAATCTTTGTGTTTGATTAGAGCACCCCATTGTCTCACATGAAGTTTGTGTTTCTCATATCTATAAGAGATGATGATTTAGAATCTTGTCAGTGTCATTTCACAGAAACACACTCCTGTCAGTTCCTTCTCTGGGAACCTCCAATTAAAAAGTTGAGACCTACTTCAAATTTGACTCCTTTCAGTTCTTCGATAGCTTAATATTATTAAATACCATCTATTAAATAGCCCAAGGAAGAATATTTTTATGTGTTAATGAGAATGTAGCTCAGTGTCATCTCAGTTTCTCAATGACTCAATTATATGACACTTATGCCCTTTGAATGACAATAGTAATGCCAGCTGCTGGCTGAAGGAGGATTTTCCAGCAGCACTTAAATAGACTGTTTATCTTCATTAGTTCTTCGTTAGAATTCACTCTGAGCAGACTAGAGGCTGTCATTTATCAGATTCTAGAACAGTTCTATCCCTGTTTAATCTGGTTCTGATGTCTGGTTAGCTATTTTTATTATTTGTTTGATATTTAAAGTTTAATTTATATTATCAACAGTTTTAAGGCATTCACATATTATTCTTTATTTATATTTGACAGTGTCACATGTTCATTCAAAGATAGCTACCCTATCTTTGCAATTCATTTTCACTATCCATTCTAGTTCAGGAAGATAAGTGGAATAACTGGCAAAAAAAAATCTCTTAACTAGAATTTATAATCATATTCAGATATTTTTGTTCATGTATTATAGAAGGTGTTTATAATCATTCCATCACAGATAATACAGAGAATTCTCAGTCATCATGCTTCTAGTTAGTAGGATGATATAGTTACTTAGCCATTTCCCTATATAACACTTTCCACATGTAATTTTAAAAAAGTCTAGTATTCTGTATTAGTAATCATATCTTGATCATTTAAATGATATATCTTTTATAACTGCACAGAAAAAAATGCAAATGCAAAAATGACTAATAATAGAAATTTCTACTAAAAGCATGAAGGTTCACAGCTTTCTATATATGGTTATATGAATTCCAGACTTCAAATATGTGCTCAAGAGTCTCCTAGCTTTGAAAGATCAACTGAAATTAAGGTTTAGTCAGATTCAAATAAATTAAGAAAATAACTGAGAAAAAAATAGAGTTCCAGAACTCTTGAGAAGAATATTAAATACAAAGTGCCAGTGGGGATAATGAAACTCAACACTGCTTTAGAGAAATCCTCTCTCTTTCCACTAACAATTTTATTTGCATTCTTAAATATGAAGATATATCTTTTAAGTGGCACCTGTAAATATTATTCTGACGACTATATGTATTAAATGAAAGAGGGGTTTCGTTAAGCTAGTTTTCATGTGATACTAACTGATGTCTCATTTCTAAATACATACTATTTACTGTATGCTTATATATTTAAGAAATGCTAAGTGCTTATTTTCCTTTCAAATTCTTCCCCATATCAGGGACTGAAATTATTGTTCACTCAGCATGAAATGCTTTCCCCCCAACTTTCAACATCTGTCCCTGGGTCTCTTACCTAACAGCGTATCTCATGTCTGTTACATCAACTTACCTTTTTATTTTTCAAAGCACTCTTCCAAATCTGCAAATGACTTATTTACTTCATAACTGGTTTATATCTACCTTCCCACTCACCCATCAGAATCCTTTAGAATGACAGAAACTTCATCTTGTACACCTTTGAATTCCTTACCCTAGTACACAGACAAAACTCCAAAACACAGATTAAGCAAATGTGTGATTGTCTTATGAGCATTATCTCATATAATTCCCCAAACAATCCTATGTCATCATCATTTCAAAGGAATAGAAGCTCAGAGAGATTAAGAATCTTGTCTCATGTCTTTTGAGTAGTCAGCCAACACAAGGATTAAAGTTACACTCTTAACCTTTTTGGATGTTTTGCCTTTCATACTAATTTCACTTAAATATTACTATTTTATCAACACCTGCACATGTAACCTAAAACCCAATCTAGCCCCCCTCCCTTTCTTTCTTTTTTTTTAAGCTTTATATATTATTGCATACAGAACTGCAGTACAAGCCAGAGGATTCACCAGAGACAAAGAGGGGAGCAGAACAGGCAGACGTACTGAAATACACTGCTGAGGGGAGCAGCAGGTGGGTCAGGAGAATTCTACCAGCCATGTGAGTGTGGGATTGAACTCATGCTGCAGTAACTTCATAGTGCTGTGTTTCAACTTGTTGCACCACCAGGAAGGGCACCTTCTCCTTTTCTTTTTTATCCCCAACAATTGGTTACCAAGCCCATCTGTCCTCCAGATCAGTTTGTTCCATTCTTGCTTACAGTCTGTTTTTTAAATCAAAATGTGTTTTTCACTCAGATTAACCTTTATAGATTAAATGTTATTGCAACGAAACTTTGCTGTCTCTCTCATTTGAAGATTTACCCAAAATGCATAGCTGTGACTGAATAAGGACAATACATCATGATAGATACAAAACTCCACTTTCAATACTATTTCTTGTAAGCCTAAAGAGGAAGCTGAATATCCTTGAGAGAACAGCTCCAGTTATTTCAGTACATTGGGCATGGGTATTTTCTTATTTATTTATTTATTACATTATTCTTTGTTTTGTGTATTTTTTCATCCCAGTTGTAATCCCCGTGGACTTCCCACTACCACTTCACCCATGTGCCATCACCACTGTCCCGTGTACTATTCTCACCCCATTACAGTTTTGATCCTATTCCCCTCTCCACCCCCGTAAAATGTCTCTGGTTAATAGTTCTTCATTGTTTTCCATTTTTTCTTTATTCCAATTGCCTTTTTCCCCCCTGGACCTTTATGCTCCTGCTATGAGTGAAATCATAGTATTTTTTTTCTGGTTTATTTCACTAAACATGATCCCTCCCAGCTCCATCCATGTTGCTGCAAAAGGCATAATCCCTCCCAGCTCCATCCATGTTGCTGCAAAAGGCATGAGCTTATCTTTTTTGATTGTTGAATAATATTCCATTGTATATATGTACCACATATTTTTAATCCAGTCATTTATTTTTGGGCATGTTGGGTATTTTCTTTTTAATTCAGAAAAGTTCTAGAGTAAAGCTACTCCTCAGAAGAGATTTGAAAACACATTTGGGTACCTCCCACAGATTTAGTTATGTGTCATTCATTCTCATGGTATCATTCACATTATTTTTCACCAAATAAATAAATAACAGCTGCCACTCCTTTTACAGCAACATGATAAGGCAATATAAGCAGATTCATTAGTATTATCATACAGCCTTTACTTAGAAACTGTGGCCTCGTACAAAGACAAGAGTTTACTGAGGGCTTCCTTAGAGACACAAGAGGCTAAGTCTCAGCACTATCAAGCTACCTGTTGCCACCACAGTACAAGTTCAATCCCAGAGCAGAGAGCTAAACCACATGGCACAGCAGACCTCAGCAGTGTATTTCAGCACCTGTTCTGCTCCCCACTCTGTCTCTGGTGAATCCTCTCATCCCCCATCTTTCTGGCCTACACCGCAGTTCTTGCATGTATAAATAAATTAAAAAAAAAAAAAGTTTACTGAAAACTCAGTTCCCATACCAGCTGGTAGATAACACATTGGTAGGTGGGTAAGGTACCCCACAAGAAAAAAGTGTTTTCCTAATGAGGAAACAGAGCATAACCACAGCTTCAGTTGGGCCTCACAGAGCATAACCATAGCTTCAGTTGGGTCCTCATGAACACTCGGTTATTTCCCATTACAACTGGCTCCTTGCTGTAATTGAATTCCTCCATCCTCAGTATCCACCAGAACATCTACACAGCTTTAACATGTCATTCTCCTGCTCAAGTTGCTCAGTGGTTTTCTCCTCTGTAGGATAAAATTTGTACTCTTTAGCTTCACAAGCCTTTAGAGGACCTGGCTTCGGCTCTTCTCCATGCTCCCTTGCTCTCTGTGTTAGGATATTAGGACCCATGCTCAGTGCCTAAAATACTGGCCTCCCTATATATTCCTGTGGCTTTATATGTGTTTCCTCTCTTAAATGTGTTCCTTCCCCCACTTCTCTGCCTGATTTACATCTAATCAGCCATCAGGCCTCAAAAGAAAACTTGTTCTTTGAAGGCCTCACCTGGCTAAGCCCAATATGACCACGATATTAAAGTGAGATGTGGCCCCGCTTCGGACTGCCCTGAATCCCATAACATTGCACAGCATGAAGGATTGTCTCATTTTTCTGTGTTTTCTTTTTAAAATCTAGCAGTGCTGTAAGGACACCCTAAGGGCATGTCCCTAGCATAGTAGCTGGTGTGCTAATTATTCAGAATGTTTCTGGAGAAAGAACGAATTGAGTTTTGAATATATTTTGAGAAGTATGTACTGTGTAATAAATTTATAAAATAGTGGCCACAGTGTGCCTCAAAAGCTGAGGATTCTGTTTTTAACTATGGCACTATAAGACTGTCTATGGGAGAGCACAGTGGGTGCTTATCCTTAACTCAATCCAACCCTCAAAATAGCTTCAAAGTACTTAGCTAAGTACAAAGAAAGGTACATAAATAAGACAGTCAGCTGGACTTGTAACCTTGAAAACCTATGAAAAAGATATAATTTTCCAAAGGAATTCATAGAAACCCACAGCATCCTTTTATTCCAGATATATAATCCACAAATTCATCAGAAATCATTTGCACTGCTCTTTTTTTTTCAAGTAACAAATAGTTGTGAAATACCAAATTACCTCTAATCATTGATTCTATTTATTTGCTCTAAAACTCCTCTGTGATCTTTTTCCAAGATTTTATAATGTGAAAAGCAATGTCATATGCATAAATTCAGAGCTACTTAAATGTATGCTTAAAAATATCTTATTGTAAAAACACCTTTGCGCCTCCTTCAGTTATACTCACAAATCCTATTTAGCAGATTTTAGAGATACATAATACTATATATAAATTTCAAACAGGGATTCCTAGAGAGCAAGGATGGTGCCAGTTGGCCAAACTGCTCCAGAGACACATCACTGCAAACAAAAAGCAAGGTGGAATTTTTCTTTTCTTGTGGGCCTTGAAGAATTATTTTGCTCTGCCTTTGTCCAGGTTTCCATGGAAACTCCTCTCCTGGATATATGCAGTTCTTTCGAGCCCTCATGGTGAATGCAAGCAGAAGACAAACCTAAAACTGTCATCTATTTTAGTGCTGTCATGAGTTGATGAAATCAAGGAATAATTGTTCCACTCATAAAGGAGTCAGTCAACATGAAAATGAGTATAATGAGCACAAGATGGGTTGGATGAGATCTAATTTTCCTTCTGCTTTTGGATAAATATAATGCAGAGATATAGAAGGCTTATGCTTCTTAATACATGAAATAATAAACCGTACAATAGCAGAGAGAGTCAAAGTTACCAATAGCAGGGTTGATCTTGACTTTATTGGATAAATTTAAGCAAAGTGAAAGAAAAAATCTTCAAAATAATTGGCCAGCCAGAAATCTCTAAAGCATCGTTGGAAAAATTCCATGTTAAGGATAGCTAGAAGGACTATGTTTCTAGTTAAGACAGAGTTTGATATTATGGATGACAGTTTATGAGGAAGGATCCAAGAGCTTACAGTGAAACAAGGGAAGTCACTGAAATTAAGGATGTTGGGGAAAATGGACAACCACATGCAAAACAATAAAACTAGACTACTATCTCGTACCCTACACAACAATTATTCAAGATTAATTAAAGACTAATTATAATACCTCAAGCCAAACAATAATACATATAAGAAAGCCTAGATGATGCATCCTTCATACCAGCTGCAGAGGTGTGTTTCGGGTCTCTAAAGACCAGGGTGGGGGGAAGCAAAAATAAATATATGGGATTGGGATCATATTAAAATAATAAGCTTTTACACAGAGAGAAAAATTTCTATTAAAATGAAAAGACATCCTACTGAATGAGAGAAGATATTTGTAACTCACATGACTGACAAGTGATTAACATCCAAAATACACAAAGAACTCTTAAATAATTTTAAAAGCAAATATGATCTAATAATGAACAGAGGTTCTAAATAGACACTTCTTCAAAGAAGACATTCAGAAGGCCAAAAGCATGTGAAAAGATGTTCATCATTATAATTAGAGAAATGCAAATTCAAATAAGAAGATATCACTTCACACCTGTGAGAGATGTGGAGAGAGGGGAATGATTATCAAACTTTCATGCAAAGCTAAATGGACATTCCTCAAAAAGTTTAAAAATACAACTTGCGACCCTCCCTGGTGGCGCAGCAGGTTAAAGCACAGCACTGAGAAGCTGAAGCCACTTCCGCATGAGTTCGATTTCTGCCTGCCCGGAGGTGACCACATGGTGTGGCAGACCTCTCCTGACCCGCCAGCTGCTCCCCTCAGCAGTGTACTTTGTAGATCTGCCTGTTCTGCTCCCTACTCTGTCTCTGGTGAAGCCTCTCGCCGCCCCTGAGCCTCTGGCCTGTACCCCAGTTCTGTATGAACAAATAAATAAATCTTAAAAAATAAAATACAACTTGCATAGGATCCAGTTATCCCATTGAGGGTATTTATCAAACAAATACAAAATCACTAATTCAAAGAAGTATTTGCAGCTCTAGTTACAATAACCAAGAACTGGAAACAACTTGCATGCGCAGCTAATGATGAATGGGTAAAGTGTGTGTATTGTACATCACATATATATATATGTATGTATATCCCTTACACATAAGAGGTAGAATACTATTTAACTGTTAATAAGATGAAATCTGCACTCCCTGATGGTGCAGTGGATTAAAGCTGCCCGCAGTGCTTCAGTGTGAGTTCCATCCCCAACCCAGAGGTGATCCACATGGTGCAGCAGACCTCTCCTGCCTTGCCTGCTGCTCCCCTCAGCAGTGTACTTCATCAACCTGCCTGTTGTGCTCCCCACTCTGTCTCTGGTGAATCTTCTCACTGCCCCTGCACCTCCGGCCTGTACCCCAGTTCTGTATGCATAAATAAATAATCTTATAAGAAATTTTAAAAATATGAAATCATAACATTTACAACATGGGTTAATCTAGAGTGAATTATGCTTAGCGGAATAAATTAGCAGAAATGATAAACACCATATGATTTCACTCATACTTGCTATATAGGGAATACAAACAGATGGATTAAATATATAAAACAAAATAGACATTTATACTGCAAAACCAATTAGAGGCTACCAAAAAGGAGAAGAGAACTGGAGGCGGGGAAGTAGGGACAGTGGTATGGCAAAGTACAGAATTGGGCTTTTAGCAGTGAAGCAAATCAAGATGTAGTGGTACACATGTTGATTCTCAATGATGAACACCTGACACTTAGATACTGCTAAATGCAATATAACATCAGGAAACTATATAGTTAACTCTGAAAAAAAAAAGAGTTCGATGTGAATTAACATTGTCCATGCTACCTGTGAATAAAACCTAGCAAATGTTATAAGCAAGCACTCTGCCAATAATATCGCACATGTTAAAGCAGCTCAGAAATTAGAAAAACCCACAGAGGAACAAAGCAAGTAAAAGAAAACTGTCAGGTTTCTGGGTATGAAAAGGAAAGGAAACCATGTTTATGAATAGGGGAGTGTGTGTCTATGCTGCATTGATTTCCTCCAGTCAGGATTTTCTCAGGGACAGGCCACTCACTTGAGATCCTACTGCGAATAGAACTGCAAGTTCTTCCCCCAGGAAACTTATCTCCCACAGAAGGCAGAGCGGACAGACAGGAAAGAGCTGATTGTACAGTTACTGAATTAAAAACTACAATGTGTGCTGTGAAGGAGAAGCATGGGGTTCCATGAGCGACGTAAAGAAAGAGCCTTGCCTTAAGTATGGTTTCTCCTTCTGTTCTCACAACAAGCCCTTGAGTTGGAGGCTGTAATTCTGATTCACAGGAGCTAACAGACACAAACAAAACATAAGTAATGTCCCCAAGGTCAATCAAGAACCAAATTTTGGAAGCAGGATTTGAGCCAAGGTCAGTCTGTTAGGGTTCACAGTCTGATTTTTCATATGTCAACTGATTTTTATAAGTACCTAGCTCAATACTATCATTCTGATGTTACCAATAAGTGCCCCAATTCCCTGGAAATAGAGACTAATAAAAGTTCTTGCTTAGTTGTTCTGCCAGTTCTCACCTCCTTTCCCAGAACTGTAAGCTTTGTAACCTGAGAGTTGGCCTTCCCTAATGCACAACCATAGACAATAAAGGAAACCTGATGGGCTTTTAAAGGAATTTGTTCCAGAATTTACTCTGGGGAAACAGAACACAATATGAACAATCACCCTAAAAAAAGTAATAATAATGAACATCTATGTATCAGAGACTTTTTATGGGGGTTGAGTGGGGAATGGAATCAAAAATGGGGGGGGAGGGAGAAATGCACCAGACTACAGTGATGGCACACAGTGATGGAAAGCCCATGGGAATTACAACTGAGATGGAAAAAAGGCACAAAATGATGTAAAAATAAACTATTATAATAATTTTTTTAAAAAAAATAGACCTACTGTGTGCCACAGGTGGTGAGAGGTATTACCATTTCACAGTGAAATAAGGCCCACCTGCCCATAACTGGAAGCTGACAGACACAACAGATGACAACTTTCAGTAGGACAACTTTCAACCTTCTCTCCTTCTATACTTTCCAGCCCCAGCCCCCAATCACAAGCTGCTTTTCCCCCATGGAATTCAAGTAGGAAAAAATTACCTGAAGTTTTAATAACAATGCAATGCAATGACTTACTGCCTCTGACTCACAATCTTCCTCAACCCATGGAGCTTTCCTGAAAATATCCCATTTTCTCCAAATATTTCCACCCTAATATCCAACTGTTGATGAAAAGTTAACAGATTCTTGCTTCTGTCCTCTATCTCTGGAGAAGAATATTTGGAGTACAAAGAGGATTCTCAAATTATTTTAATATTTGTTCTTGAAATCCTAAACCACCTAAAGTAAGGATAATTTCTCCCCTAGTATCAGCAACATATCTAGTTTTGTTTCTTCTTGTTCTGTCTCTTTTTTTGGGGTCCATTTACTGATTTCTATATGATTCCCTAGTTCAACACTCTCCAATAATATCCTTTATAACACAAGTCCAGGGGAAGCTTAAGTAAAGGAAGGTGGTAGTTGAGGTGAAAGTCTGTGGTCAAATGAATTGGAAAAAGTTAAAGTCCAAGTTATCTTTCTGAGATTCAAACATTATATAAGATAAAGTCTCCAATATGTTTCCATAGTCAAGTAGGCTCTTCACACCTTTGCTCTTCCCTCCTAAAAGCCCCAGGCTGAGCCAATTGCTTGGGCACCCCATAGCCTCCAGACACTTCTCTACATGCAGCGCCTACTTAATGAAACAGAATCTCCATCTCCTCTGTAATTTAGGAATCTAAATATGATAATTTAGGTTCTATGATAATTTCTGATTTTACAGGGGTTTTTCCAGCTTTGCCCTAAGCCCTGGGGCTCTTGGGTATAGTGTCCCTCTGGCAGTTAAATGTTCCTCTCAGGAGTCTACCCATCACCATACTGGCCCAGAAATCTAGGAGTTTCTATTATCCCCACTTGTTAGTTTAAGTCTCATCAAACCTCGGGGATTAATCAGGTCCTTAAACCTGTGTCTAACTAAGGACCTCTAGACACTTCAGTTAGTGAGCATCAGACCTACTTAGCTGTTTACCCCTGTATGACAATATTCCCTCTTTACAGTAATTGTAATTCACTATTACTATCATTTAGTCCCAGCCTCAGCTCTGCATCTAGTGTTTAGGTTTCCATGCTGTTCCAAACATGTCTGAGTCCATCCTTGGGCTGCCTGTCTAAATCCCTCTGGACACAGTCCTATTTATCCCCACCAAGGCATCAAGGAAATGGAACCATGTCTCTCAGGGTGAGTGATCATATTTAGGTTCCTAATACCTGCTGCCAAGCACCTATTACAAGGCCCTTTTGTTACAGTACATTCATTCTCAGACATTTAGTGATTCACTCAGTGACATTTTATGTCAGCATCCTGGAACCCAGCCATTTCCAACCTCTTCTGTCCTACTTCAATTGAGCCCTAGTTAAGGAAATTCTCTTTTCCCTTAGTTTCTAGAACTGTGCAGTCCTGTTTTATTTTCTTCCTTCTTCTCTTAATACTCCTTTGCATTTCTCTTATGTGTTTTATTTTTAGCTACACTATATTCTCAGATACAGTAACAGGCCTGCACTCTCTCACTGGCAACTCATTTACCCTCAACACTTCAATCACAATAGAAAATAGGATCCAATGTTAAGAGTTGACTTATATTTGATCTTTTCTGAAACTTAAAAATTTGTGAAGTCCAGATGAGAATATTTCTGAGTGAAATGTTCATTAAAGTCATGTCAGACACTTCAACAACTTCTGAGTATCAATATACCTGAGAATAGAAAGCAATAATCATAAGTACTATTTTACATAGACTTCAAAATTTAAGTCAGCCCTTATTTTCCATGATTATTTTGAAGTGTCAGGCTTTTCAAAATGTCTAATGTAGCTTTATTACAGAAGATATAAGCAGTTTTGATTACCATTATGTCTAGCATGATTAAACATATGTCTTAAAGGCACTGGAATAAATGCCCCAAGTATTATTTAACAAATGTCTTATGTAAACCAAAAGTTAAAATTTGTTCACATAAGAAAGTGATAATTCACTGATTCACTAATAGAACAGCTGATTCTCTTTTTTCAGTAGTATCGATCAACTGTTATAATGATAATACCTTAGAAATTTATGTGTGTTGCATCCCTCAAGTACTATCTCAGATTTTCTATCTTCTGCAGACTCAAGTGAAGAATGAACAGTACAAATTAGAATCGCATTGTTATTGTTTGGACAGTGAGTCACAAAGAGTTTAAGTAACTTGTTTAAAATCACAGACTTGTTTAAAATCACAGCGATAAACCCCATCAGAATCCAAATTTCAAAACTGTTTTGCTCCTCCTCTGAAACTCTTTACATACTCTCTTTATAATGACTCTTATCATGAATAATCAATAGACTGAAGAAAGAAGCTTGTGCCACAGTATAATTTTTTAAATGCTGTCCCATTTTAAAAGCAAGCAAAGGTTAGACCAGAAGTATTAAGATTAGACTAAGTTCAGAGAGAGAGAAAAAAAACTGCTTAATTTAGGTCACAGAGATTGAAAAGCCATTGTATAACAAAATTAAATTTTGAAGTTTTATTATATGAGTAATATAAATATGAATGATGCAACTATATTTTAGAATTTCTAGTGTCTTTATCAATTTCTGAACACATTGACTATTTCATTTTTCATCTGCTGGTAAAGCTGAATTTATCCTCTACACACATCTCAAATCTAATTTCCGGAAAGTAAGATGATGTGACATAAGCTGGTTAATGAGGTCAATAACTTAATTTCTTTTACTATTTTGAGTTAACTGGGTTAATAATGACTTTTTAAAGTCTGCCCTATAAACTTATAGTCTCCTTTTGTAGAACTGTTGTTGGTAATATAACTGTGACATGTGAAATGAGTATAAGTTCACAAATGAATATAACCTACCAGATCAAAGATAATGTGATATTCCCTTTAAAAAAACAATGACACTTCATTTTCAAGCATAAAAGGTATAATTTTAGTTCGTGATAATGCTTGAATATTGTCACACAATGACTATTCCTTCATATATTACATATATATACATATATGTAAATAATATAGAATGTATCTATAAAACATTTCATTTCTACTAATTTCCAAATCTTGGCTGACCTTAATCTAAACTGAACATCAGTACAGATTCTTGCTTATTACCCTGAGTGGGCAGACACTGTCTTCTGGATTATTTAACAGTAACTGAAATATACACATACAAGGACGTGAGAAGAAATTTCCAACAGTCTGCAACAGTAAAAAATAATATTTTAAAAACATTAAAAGTATACTCATATCACACACTACAATAATGCAAAATATGGAAACATGGTAGGGAATTGGTAAATCAGTTTGTAACTCACATTTTTTTTTTAAGATTTATTTATTTGTGCATACAGAACTGGGGTACAGGCCAGAGGCTCAGGCACGGTGAGAGGCTTCACCAGAGACAGAGTGGGGAGCAAAACAGGCAGATGGATGAAGTACACTGCTGAAGGGAGCAGGGGGCGAGTCAGGAGAGCTCTGCCGCGCCCTGTGGTCACCTCCCGGGCAAGTGGGAATTGAACTCATGTAGAAGTGGCTTTAGCTTCTTAGTGCTGTGCTTTAACCCGCTGCGCCACCAAAGAGGGCTTGTAACTCACATTTTGATGTATGAGGAAATAGATGTCTGGTATTAATGTGTATTTATTTTGAAGATCTTTAAAAATTAGAGATTGAAACATATATGTGACTTTGAAGAAGTAAAAAGGGTGGAGCCAGATGTGAACTTTAATACTGACTCCACTAACCTGGCCAAGTTGCTTATGTTTTAACTTTTCTTATATAAAAATAGTAACTACCGGCCCTCCCTGGTGGCGCAGCGGGTTAAAGCACAGCACTGAGAAGCTAAAGCCACTTCTGCATGAGTTCAATCCCCGCCTGCCCCGGAGGTGACCACATGGCGTGGCAGACCTCTCCTGGCCAGCCCGCTGCTCCCCTCAGCAGTGTACTTTGTTGATCTGCCTGTTCTGCTTTCCATTCTGTCTCTGGTGAATCCTCTCGCCGCCCCTGAGCCTCTGGCTTGTACCCCAGTTCTGTATGCACAAATAAATAAATCTTAAAAAAAAAATAAAAATAATAAATAAATAAATAAATAAATAAATAAATAAATAAATAAATAAATAAATAAATAAATAAATAAAATAAAAACAGTAACTATCGGTCCTCCCTGGTGTCGCAGCAGGTTAAAGCACAGCACTGAGAAGCCTGAGCCACTTCCGCATGAGTTCAATTCCCACCTGCCCCGGAGGTGACCACATGGCGCGGCAGACCTCTCCTGACCCGCCCACTGCTCCCCTCAGCGGTGTACTTCGTTGATCTGCCTGTTCTGCTTTCCATTCTGTCTCTGGTGAAGCCTCTCGCCACCCCTGAGCCTCTGGCTTGTACCCCAGTTCTGTATGCACGAATAGATAAATCTTTAAAAAAAAAAAAAATAGTAACTACCACGTCTACTTGGAAAATTGCTATAAGGTTTAAATATTTTTAAAAATCGTAGATTTCCTTAGGATAGAGCATGAAGAATAGCAAATATTTTCTTTCTTATGACATCTTTGTTTTTACATATATATATTTGCTTAGATCTTAAATTTTAAATACAGGTAAAGAAAATTCTGCTTTATTCCATTGTAGAGCTTCTACAAATAATGGCCATGCGCTCACTGCTGCAGTTTCAAGTATAAAAGGTATATTTTTATTTGTTGGGTTTTTTTTTTTTTGCACATAGAAAAAACATATATTATTTGTCATCATTCTGAATTCTATCTCACACTTGTGAACTTTTTATAACTTTGTCTAACATTGATGTTAGACATTGATGTTTCTTTTCACATTAATTTACAGCTATACCATCCCATTCAGGCATTTAACTCCTATATTTCAAAACTAAATGTTCTATAGCATGACACCAAATATCTCTTGCAATAATTCCTCATGTGAAAAGTTTCAATACAAAGAGGTCACAGGAATCTACCATCTGAAGAAACTAAGATGTTATAACTGATTTCTACAACCTATGTTCTAAAACCCAACAAGTAAATGGAAATCATGGTTTTCAATGCCAGTTACTATTTTCTCCCCTAGTAATTAACATCCTTCTTTGAAAATTTTGCCTAAAGCTCATACTGTCAGAACAAGAAATCACAAATGACAGCCCACCTGGAACAAGGCATTCAAGATTTTGATTTGTGATGAACCACTCCTTCTCCCTGGAGATCACCAATCTGCAAAGCTCTACTATGGCACATTTCCAGTTTTCTGAAAAGGAAAGTAATCTAACTGCGTCATGGAACACCCTAGAACTTTCTACTTATACTGGAGAATATGGTCAACATTAGTTGATTTCCACAATAAAACTAACTTCCTAGCTTTCAAATTGCATGTTGTATTCTAATTGTGGGTCCTAAAATCACACTAGTATATATAAATAGCATTTTCAAAAGTGAAGGAGAAGAGAATATGGAAAGGTTGGAAATAAAATACAAAATAGTAAACAAATGCACCACATGCAACATTCACAAATATTAAAATAATATTTTGTGAAATTTTTGTGTAATTTGTGTGCATAGAATATACTAGGGTGGTGATTTAAGAGTTTTCTTTTTATTATGTGGATCGTACTTAAAAATCTTTGAAAGTCACTGAACTGATGTAATGGACATATATATCATTGTCCAGGTGTCCCTTCAAGAAAGGGCTTGCTAGCCAGCAGCTTAAAGTGCTATCATCAGACATCTTCAGCTTTCTGCACCTTCAAGGGTCCCTTCTGCCCCAGAGAGCCACCTCACATCTCAGACAGGTTCTCACAATTCCTAGGATCTTCCACAACCAACAAGTGACACAAGGGGCAAAAAAAAAAAAAAGGTTATTTTGTTTCAAACAAAGACAACTCTTGACAGGCCATTTTGACCTCATAGTCCCTCATGGGATCAACCAGACTTCATGGGATCAACCAGACTTGTTGATACTTACACAGTAGTTCACTCTCTCTCCTTACCCAGTCCTACTTCCTTTCTTTTCTATAGCTGTAGATCCCAATGCATTTCCTAATAGAAGTCCTGCACACTAAACTCACTTTCACTTCTACTGCCTACAGGACCCAAATTTTTATATCTAGTTATTGGGGTAATAAAGGCTTTTTGAAATAACAAGGATGCGTATACAAGTAAGCATAAAATAGAGTGCTTTACATAAAATATAGTGCTTGATTTTTCAATAGAACTGCAAGTTCAAAGGCTAACATCATGGCCATATTGTCTTTACCCTTTTGGGTACTTATGCCTTTGATCAAAATAAGCATACCAATTTCTTAATAAAGGTTGATTAGTTACCACTTTTTTCCTTTGACTTTTATGCTGTCCTATCTGCAAGTATGCTGAAGTGGTTATGCACAATGCTCCATTTCTTGTGTGAGCTGTACTTGCATTCATCTTATCTGAGCAACTATTTGGTTATTTTTACTATCCTTTGTCTTAAAAATATGCCTACATCAATGCAGCTAAGAAAGAGTGACAAAATCATTAATATCATCCATAATTGGAGGGGCTTGAGGAATATGGCGGGAAAGGAAATGAAGACATTAGTAAGTTATTTATACTAAGCATCATCCAAAGAGAAATGATGAAAAACAAAACTAGTAACAACTGTGCTTTCTAATGCAATCATACAATTCCCACAGTGGGTGAAATATCACATAAGTTTTTTTTTTTTTTTTCTACTGCCTGACTCAACTCAATTATTCAAATCTGACTCAATCATTCTGATTGAATAATTTGGTCAAATCAGAAAGATAAAAACCAAAAAATAATTCATTGATTTGGATGTGTGTATGTGTTTTTTTTTAATGTTTGTGTTTGGCCAATTAATCCTGCTGTCACATAGGATATTTCTAACATCTTGAGCCAACTCTGAGACCTCCGGTTTATTTTTTTCCCTCAGTATATTGTGGATATGTGTGCTCTAGATAGGAACCAATGATGGTAGATGGGTCAAATGTAAAAGAAAAAAAAATTAAAAATAACAGAAGATGAAAAAAGTCAAAGAATTTTTAAATACACAAATCCCAAGTAACGATGTTGGCAAAGTACACATAAACTTGATGAAAAACATGCAGCTAGTTCTTAGTATTATAATCATTACATAAATTCCAACACAGATTGGCATGTTTACATTTCTTCCTATTTTATCTCTAAGAAATATGGTGGTCATTTACCATAAAGGTTTTTTCTTTTAGTAAATATAGTTAGATAAATAGACGACTCAGTAGCAGTGAATCTGTGTGCTTTCAATAAAATAAGGTTTATTCTAAATTCTGAGAATACACTCCCAGAGGAGAGAGAACATCAGGCAGCTTTAAATAAGGGAAATAGAAGCATCCTTCTATTTTGACTTAAGCTCCCAGTCACCATATGAATGAATTAAAGAAAACAGTGGCAGCTTAAGGTCTCTCAGTACAATGAGACAGGATTCCATGTGACCTGAGATTCACAGTGTCTCCATGGCCAGTCAGATGTCTTTGTTTTTCATGCATTTTCTAAGCTGGGAATGGTCCCCTAGCTTTCAGCTTCCCCCCCAGACCTGTCACACTTCTTTGAGAGTACAGCTCCTGTGGCTTCGGAAGTGGTGACACCAGAACAGAGCCCTCATCACACTATAAATAAAGCTCTTATCTATCAATAAAATGATGGATGAGGCCCAGAGATAGGTTGGGGAGTTAAAGGAAGGGTCTTGGAACATTCACTTGCAAATGTAGCTATAGACTGACTCACAGGGGTCTAGGTACCTTCTAGGAGGCTTAGTGAATTCTCCTAGGAAACCCATGCCCTGTGGGCCTGTACTCTGAGAATGAGTGAAGTGAGAATTTTAGCATGATTAGACTAAAGCTATATTCCTACTTGTCACCTGTCCCTGTCATACCCAGAAGAATCACATTGTTCCACTGAAGGACAGTGAGCAATATTCATTTCATTCTGCTTATAATCTGACCTCTAGGCCAGATATACAACTGTAGACATTTATCATAAGACTATTTACTTGAAGACTGGATGCAGCAGAGGAATCTGGACTGAAGATAACCTTACACTAAGGATGAAACATAGTATTCTTATAGTCTTTTCTACTCTAATGACAATTACGTGTGTTTCAGGGTGGAGTAGGCTGTTGTTACTTCTTTTAAAGTACGAATTTCAAGGCACTCTTATAAGCCAAAGGGGAAATATCTACTGCCCCCTTAAGTGATGTGCCTGCAGATACTCAATAAATACAAAACGCATGCGAAGATCTTGAGCAAAAACAAAACTCTTAAGACCCTTAAATAATTTATTCATCCTAACATGAATCACACTATCTGAAATCGTTCTACCTGCAGTGATTTAATTTTGAGGTAGTTTGGCACTAGTGCTGGTGTGGGTGGAGCTATCATTTGACTTCATCAAATGAATGTTCTTTTATACGATGCCTAGCTTCCAACTCTCAGATATCTTCCAGGGTTTTTCTTTAAGTGGTTTCTGAACAGTTTAAATTAATCTTCCACTCTAAGAGAGAAGAGCTTAATCCTTCTCTAATTATAGGATCTGATTGTGAACTGTGAAAGTATAGGTGTTAATTAGTAGGAAAGACTGGGAATAACCGGGGTTAAAGAAAATGCTTTTTTCCACCTTTTCATCCTTTATTACTCATTTCCCTATGATACTTTGGCTTGTCTCTCCAAAGGAATTTTCAAAGTATGTCATCTCTTATTTTTCTTACTTCTTTAAATAATTAAGTGTAATCCAGACTGGGCCATTCCCCTTCTCTCTGCTGTTTGTTTGTTTCGTTTTTGCTTATGCATTTTTTTAATATTTTATTTTTATTTATGCATATAGAACTGGGGTACAGACCAGAGGTGCAGAGGTGATGAGAGGATTCACCAGAGACAGAGTGGGGAGCAGAACAGGCAGATCAACAAAATACACTGCTGAGGGGGAGCAACGGGTAGGTCAGGAGGGGTCTGCAGTGCCATGTGGATCACCTCCGGGGCAGGGATCGAACTCATGCTCAAGTGGCTCGAGCTCCTTAGTGCTGGGCTTTAACCTACTGGGTGACCAGGGAGGGCCCTGCTAATGCATTTTTTAAAAAAGATTTATTTATTCATACAGAACTGGGGTATAGGCCAGAGATGCAGAGGGTGAGAGGCTTCACCAGAGACAGAGTGGGGAGCAGAACAGGCAGATCGAGGAAGTACACTGCTGAGGGGAGCAGCGGGCGGGTCAGGAGAGGTCTGCCGCGCCATTGTGGATCTCCTCCAGGACAGGCAGGGATTGAACTCATGTGGAAGTAGCTTTCGATTCTTAGTGCAGTGCTTTAACTCACTGCGCCACCAGGGAGGGCCTGTTTATGCATTTTAAAAGTAAACCTTCCCAATAACATTAGGACAGATTCTTTTTTTTTTTTTTTTGTCTCCATAATACAGCATATTACTTAGGTTAGCAAAATTTCTATGGACAATTGTATTTTTCCTCTTTATGTGTAACAAATTATTCCAAATCTTCGCAACTCAAAATATTAAAATCGATTACTTCACATATTTCCTGAGGGTTAGGACGGAAGTGACATACCTGAATATTTCTGGCTCAGGGTCTTTTATGAGGTTGCAATCAAGGCCTAGACCAGGGTCTATGTCATCTCAAGGCACTGAGTCTGAAGGTCCATTTTCGAGGTGGTTGATTGAAAGGGCTACCGGTAGAAGGCCTCAGTTCTCAACATATGTACTTTTCCACAGGGTTGGTTGCCCTCATGACATGGAAGCTCATTTTCCCTACAGTGAGAGTACAAGAGTGGGCAATGCCTTTATGACCTTATCCTAAGTCACATGGTATCATTTCTACCAAATGCTCTTTGTTAAAAGTAAGTCAACTTATATTCAGGGAGAAGACTCTTAAGTTCAACCTTTTGAATTTGTGGGCATATTTTACTTATTAAGTTAATTTGCATTGGCATAACATTGATTAATATTATATAACTTTCAGTAACATTATATACATTATGTAAGTAACACTATGTAAGTACATCATAATAATTATATATACCTATAGACTTATGTTAAATTATGTCTATAATTCTATGACATATAATTATATGTCTATAGACATAGAATGTCATAGATTCTATGTCTGTAGACATAATAACTCAATGTCTATATATGTTACCATTACCACCAAAAGTTGTTTCCATTCATCACCATAAAATTGACCCCCTTTACTTACTTCACTCACCCCTAGCCCACTTCGACTCTGATCTGTTTTCTGTTTCTGAGTTTCTTTTGGTTTTGTTTTGTTTACTCATTTTGTTTCTTTATAGTTCATATAAGTAAATAGTACATATAAGTAAAATCCTACCATATTTGCCTTTCTCCACCTGACTTATTTCATTTAGATAATACCCTTGAGATCTATCCAGTTTGTCAAAAGTGGAAAGATTTCTTTTTGTTGTTGTTTCTTCATTTTATCGCAGCAATGTCATATATGATAGCTGGACTCTGCAAACAAAAGTAATCATCCCTCAAAGTATATAAATCATTCAGCCATTAAAAGGAGGAAATTCTACCATATGCCATAGGATAGATTTATCCTAAAGTTAAATAAACCCTTCACAGAAGGGCTTATATGATTCTATATACATTAAAGAAAGAGTAAAACAAATTCATCAAATCAGGAAGTAAAATGGTGTTTGCCTGGAACTAGAAAAGGTGGGTAATAGGGACTTGCCATTCAAAGGGTGTATTATTTTAGTACTACAAGATGAGGAAGTCCTAACGACCTGCTGTACAACATTGTGTTATAGTTAACAATAATGTACCATAGGCTTAAAGTTTTGTTAAGAGGGTAAATCTATTATATGTTCTTACCACATTAAAAATAATTCGTTTTAAAAAGTAAAAGTATATGATTCATAAAGAGTTACTGTAGATGCTTTCCATATGGCAAAATATAGCTATAGGTGACTTGTTACACATGCTAGATTTTCAGATAATTAAATTTTTGAAAAAAAATTTAAGTTTCAGTTAACTTAATTATCTTTAAATTAAAAACATAGTAGAAATATTTTCCATTGAAAATTCGATCATAGTCATTTTTGTAAAATACATATATTACTTCCCAATTGCTGCTTAATGAATTATTGCAAACTTAATGACTTAATCATTTATTATTTGATAGTCCTATAAGTCACAAGTCTAAAGTGGGTCCACAGCTTTGTCTTCCTTCTGAGACTATCCAGAAAATCTGCTGCCTTAACTTTTCTGGCTTTTAAAGTCTAACTACATCCCTTGACTTGTGACCCCTTTCTCCATCTTTAAAAAAATCTTCTCCTCTTCTACCTTCTGCCTTCGTACAAAGAATCTGTGACTATATCAGATCTGGCCTAATAAATCCAGGATAATATGGGCTCTCCCTGGTGGCTCAACGGGTTAAAGCACTGCATTATGAAGCTCTCCGAAGCCACTGCAGCATGAGTTTGAGCCATAGCCAGGGAGCTGACCCACATGGCGTGGCAGACCTCTCCTGACCCACCCGCTGCTCCCCTCAGCAGTGTACTTTTGTCAGTCTGCCTGTTCTGCTCCCCACTCTGTCTCTAGTGTATCCTCTCACCCACCACACCTCTGGTCTGTACCCAGTTCTGTAAGCATAAATAAATCTTAAAAAAAAAATTCAGGACAATATGGCTATCTCAAGATTTTTAATTTAATAATATCCACAAAGTTCCACTTGCAGGACAAGTAAGATACTCATAGATTCCAAGAATTAGAATGTGGACAACTCTGGGGACCAAGTTCTGTGTGCCAGAACTGATTTTAGAAGATGTCGGAATTCAAATAAAATATCCTGACAAAAATTAGTTAACAACATATAAAAAAGAATTAAATTAACTTGACCTTTTTTAATGCACAACTTATAATGAAAATTTTTTATTTTATGTATAAGAGATCACATTTGGTCTTCTCCAAAATCAAACCCTTCAAGGCTAAGTTACATTGCTTTTCAATGCTTTTGCATAGTTAACATCTTGAATGAGATACAGTCAAAGTTGAAAATAATGTGCAGATAATGTTTTCGAAGATTGATTTCTTTCACCAGTGGCACCAGTCCCTCACTCTTATCTCAATCATCCCACAAATGATGAAGAAATACAAACTGCCTTGGAAAATGTTTATTTTTAAATATATGAGTGTGCCAACGATGCTCTCAACAATTTCTTTTGAAACTGGAAACATTCTCCAAGCACCTGGGATCATAGAACTTACAGAGTTTGATGTGACCTAGTATATTTCGAACTTGTACTATTATACTCCACCCTCATGCCTGCTCCATGCCACCCACTTTTCAAGTGAAGGTTCTAATGATCAGCGAGAATAGTATGTTCTTAAGCTCTTAGCAAGGCTGATAAATGTAGAGTTTGGCCTAGAGGCCAGGTCTTTAGACCTCTGATATAGGCAGTTTTATTTTATCACATACCCATCACATGGCAGAATTTATTACTTGTTTAAAAAAAGTTATAATGTATATAAGGCTATGCGTGGCATGGGATGATGGTGAAATGGCTACCATATATTAAGAATTTAACATTGGGCCCTCCCTGATGGCGCAGCGGGTTAAAGCACAACATTAAGAAGCTTAAGCTACTTCCACATGAGTTCAATCCCCACCTACCCCGGAGGTGACCACATGGCACGCGACAGACCCCTCCTGACAGGTCTGCTGCTCCCCTCAGCAGTGTACTTTGTCGATCTGCCTGTTCTGCTCCCCACTCTGTCTCTGGTGAATCCTCTCACCCTCCGCATCGCTGGCCTATACTCCAGTTCTATATGAATAAATAAATAAATAAATCTTTTTAAAAAAAAATTAACATTGATTTCACTTACATAACAAACAATTTTAAATATGTTATCTTGTATGTATTTTTATCTCAGAAGCATTATTCCTGCTTCTAAAGTGAAAAATGATATAACAGATTTTTAGAATGTAAATTAACCTGACCAATGCAAGAAAGCTAGAAGGTTGCCTGGGTCTCATATTTTAATAAAAAAATTCACAAGTAAATTCTCATTACATTTCTGAAGAAAGAATAAATAAATTAGAAATTTAAAACTATGACATAATGTTATGACAGTCTTACCAACTTTATGTATTAAAAATTATAAAACCAGGCCCTCCCTTGTGACATAATGTTATGACAGTCTTACCAA
>NW_004567106.1:16605839-16780290 GCF_000260355.1 Condylura cristata | reverse complement strand
TTAAAAAAAAAAAAAAAATTATAAACCAGGCCCTCCCTTGTGGCACAGTGGGTAAAAGCACAGCACTAAGAAGCTAAAGCCACTTCAGCATGAGTTCGATACCCGCCCACTCCGGAGGTGATCCACATGGGGTAATGCAGACCTCTCCTGACCTGCCTGCTGTTTCCCTCAGCAGTGTACTTTGTCAGTCTGCCTGTTCTGTTCCCCACTCTGTCTCTGGTGAATCCTCTCACCGCCCCTGTACTTCTGGCCTGTACCCCAGTTCTGTATGCACAAATAAATAAATCTTTTTAAAAAATTATAAAACCACAGTGTTAACATAATTGTTCAACAGTCACCGCACATTAATTCTGAATTTAGTGCTATCTACAAAAGATGTAAAAAAGGTAAGTGTCACTTTTAATAAAAAAGTCAGATATTTCAGTAAGTTATTAAAGTAACATAGAGTTGTATAGAAAAGGTCTCACCGTAAGGTGTCATTTAAGAAGTAACTGAAATGATGTGAAGAAGAAAAACATGACAGAGCTTTGGGAAGTGTCGCTGGCAGTGCATCAAGCCTGTAAATATCAAGGTACAGGCCGATACTGACCTGCTGAAACCAGCGAGCAATTCAGGGTGAGCTGAAGTCAAGTGGACTAAGGTAACCAACAGGATATTAGGCAAGGCTTTGTCCAGGTGTGATCTTGAAGTCATTGAAAATATTTTGGCTTTTACCCTGAATATGATGGGAAGTCTTTCAAAAGCATTGATAAGTATTTTAAAATGACTTGATTTACATTTTAAGGAGATTGGAATCTATTTGAAGAACAGATCAGAAGCAGATAAATGTGGAAGTAGGGTAACCAGTTAGCTAATTGTGCAGTAGTCCAGATAAGAAATAGCAGAGGCTGGGATGAGTGTTAATGGTGGAAGGTATGAAAGTGATTCAATTCAGAAAGCAATTTAACAGTAAAGCAAAAGAACTAGCTAGTAGGTGGTATTGAACTATGAGAGAATAAAGTTAAAAATGATTCATAGCCTTTAGCCTACTTGAATTAACATAAATACCATACACTGACATAATATAAAAGAAGGGGAGCAAATTTTGAGGTGAAATTCAAGAGTTGTATCTTATATATTTGTTAATTTTGAGATATCAATTAGACGTGAAAATAGAAGTAAGGAAAAAACAGACAGGCATCTGAAACTCAAAGAAAAGGCCAGGGAAGATTAGAAGGTAGGATTCATCAGCATTAAATGGCATTAAAAGCCACAAAATTGGGTAAGTTCCCCTAGAAAGTATAATTAGGAATGAGAAAAACACTCCAATATTTAGCAGTTGGAGGAAATGAACAGATCAGTAACAAATGTCATTGAAAGAGAAACCAGTGGGTTAGAAGGAAATGGTCGAAGTCCACTGTACCATAAGGCCAGTGAAGAAATTATGAATCTGCTTGGAGGTAATTTCCTGTTGTAGAAAGGCATAGGAGACACTCGGGAAAGATGGGAGGATTTAGGGAGGGTTTGGAGAGCAGTCCGCATAGGGCAGTAAGATACTGATGACTGGACTAGCAGACTTCTCTTGGTAACCAGAGTAATTTAGAGGATGCTTTAGTTGAGAGCATAGAATGATTAGCTCATAGTATGAAAAGATTATGCTCTATTTGTAAATAAAACTGAATTGAAAATACTGTGTGCAAATACTGATTTTTATCATAAAAAGTCCAATTTTCGAATGCTTCAGAATTGTAGTTTCCAATTAACTGTATGTGCTGGTAGCTGCCAAGCAAGGTTCAACTTTCTCAAATTTATTTTTGTTTTGCTAGTCAGTATTCTTCAGTGTATTAAAATGAGCATGGGCTTCATACTGTGTCTGAAATTATTCTCACATTGAACAATTACAGGTAACAAGCACACTGTGGCCCACCTTCATGTATAGATAACAGGGAAAATCAGATAAAATTAATATCTCTGACAGGCTTTTATCAGGAGAAGGCAACTCAAATCAGCATATATCAGAATGAATTTCAGTGCAAAAAAGGAAAGAAAATGCCAAAATGACCTCTTTGCCTTAATGATAGTGAGTGGTTGACGAACTAGTCTATATAGATCCATGTACATCTTTTTAGCAATAGTTGGAACTACTAATCTGATCTGATAAAATGTCTCTATATAAGTACATATGACAATCACTGACATAACCTGAAGGAATGGCAAGAGATCAGAAACTAAATTTAATGTGAGGTCATAAACAGAAGTACCAGAGTAGATTTTTATCCCTTTCTTTTTTTAAAAATAATAGTCCCTATACATTGCCTAAAAGACAAATTGCTTCTAAAACAGTCTTTTTTTTTTAATACCCTTGCAGCAATGGAATTCACATACCTATTCACTGATTCTTGTCTATTAAGATTGTAGTTATTAAATAGGTTTCCTATATTCTGAAAAAAATCATGACACCATATACAAAAAAACCTATTTTTCCCACACAGAGAATATTAATTTTTTCCTTATTAAATATTTCAATACTCCTCAGAACAGTTTTATAACTGCCCTTATTTTTTATCCTCATAAATTAAAGTTCAGATATATAGTATGGCTTTGGTTATAGTAAAAACAAATGACATAGTGATTTCCAATTTTCCTATATAATATAAAAATCAAACAAGATATTGTTAACCTCTGAAATGTTCTCAAAGGACCAGACATAATCCTTTTCTTCTCACAACAACTGCAACTCACAAGTGAACAGGGAGAGAGGAATATGTAGATGAAAAAGAATTTGAAAGAGATGATTCTCAGTGTACCTTTAATTAAAGTAAATTAAATCACTGAATTTATTTTCAAAAGGCCCACAGAAATCGATAAATTTTAGTTTCTGTGTACTTTCTGAAACATAACTACAATGGTATAAGCAAATAAATAGTCATGTTTTCACAAAATAGGAAATCATCAAGTAGGCAGTCCTGTGCAGCACCCAAAGGAGCTCATCAACTAGCCAGGCTACTCCTTTCCTGCTCTTACATTTTTGATGTGAGCCTCTCCCTCTCATGGGTGCAGGACAGGCTCACCTCCTCTAGACACCATTTTGTCATTTGGACATAAAGAAATAAGAAAATGGGTCCTCCCTGGTGGTCAAGAGGTTAAAGCACAGCCCTATGAGCCTCTCCACAGCCTCTGCAGCACAGCAGACCTTTCCTGTCTTGTCCATTGCTCCCCTCAGCAGTATATAGATTTGCCTGTTCTGCTCCCCACTCTGTCTCTGGTGAATCCTCTCACCCGCTCCCCCCCAACACACACACACCTCTGGCCTACACTCCAGCTATTGTATGCATAAATAAATAAATCTTTAAAAAAGAAAGAAGGAAGAAAGCACTAGGATCAAGTAGCTAAAATGAGAATGTCAGTAACTTGACTATATAATTATATCTTATTGATCAAAATAATGTATTCAACAGCCAGTCAATATGGGTCTAGAACACTCCTTTAGATTGGGCAAATGCACCCATTCTTTGAATAATATTTGGTAGTCCTTAATAAGGGGTAAAGTTACAAGATGGAAAAAAAGGATTATCTGGAAGGGCAAAAAGTATAATGATAAAAGACCAGTGGTTGCTAGGGTGAAATGAGGGATAAATAATCAGAACAGAGAATTTTCAGGAAAATGAAAATATTCTGTATATTATAATGATGGGTACTATACTTTTGTTCAAAGCCATAGAATCATTTGTACACAGAATGTGTAACCACAAGGGAACAGTAAGATCAACAATGGATTTCGGTGATTATGATGGATCAATGTAGCTTCATCCTTGGTAAAATATGTGCCATTCTGATGAGTGATTTGACACTGAGGGAGGCTATCCATGTGTGAGGACAGATGATACATGTGAAATCTCTGTAACTTCCTCCAAATTTCACTTAAGCCTAAAACTACTCTAAGAAAAAGTCTTTAACAAAATTTTAAACCATCAAGGGGAAAAAATATTAACTAGAAGACATATACTTCCCCTAAACCATAAAGGGGAAAAAATATAAACTAGAAGTGAAGGGTTACTTTTAGTGAAGGGTTTTTTTTAAAAGAGAGGATTGGCCTCCAGAAGCTCAGAAGTTAAAGTCCCAGCATTATCAAGCGCCCATCCTCTCCAGGAGCTGACCTATAAGGCACAGCAGACCTTCCTGTCTTTCCCACTGCCCCCCCTCAGCTGTGGATTTCAGTAGATTCACCTGTTCTGCTCCCCACTCTGTCTCTGGTAAATCCTCTCACCTTCACACCTCTGATTTGAACAGTTCTTCTATGCATAAGTAAATAAAAATAAATCTTCTAAAAATAAGTAAATAAAAAGTAAAGGGACAGACATAGCTTTTTTTTTTTTTTTTAAGATTTATTTATTTGTGCATACAGAACTGGGGTACAGGCCAGAGGCTCAGGGGCGGCGAGAGACTTCACCATAGACAGAGCGGGGAGCAGAACAGGCAGATCTACAAAGTACACTGCTGAGGGGAGCAGCTGGCGGGTCAGGAGAGGTCTGCCACACCATGTGGTCACCTCCAGGGCAAGCGGGAATCGAACTCATGGGGAAGTGGCTTTAGCTTCTTAGTGCTGTGCTTTAACCCGCTACGCCACCAGGGAGGGCCCAGACATAGTTTTTAATGTAAATAAGCCTAGTATACAATATTGGACATACTTACAGTGAAAAAAGTACTTATTGTTTACCTACACTTCAAATTTAACTAGGCATTCTGTATTGTTATTTGCTAAATTGGACAACTCTAAGTGGAAACTATTAGACAGTCAGTAATATCTGCGTCAGAACCCGTGAAAACTTTCTCTAGTCTCCTTTATACTTCATCCATTAGCTTCTCCGAGTCTCTAACCTGAGTTTCTAACTTCAAAAAGTAAATATATGGTTATATAAGTGTAATAGTTAATTTTATATGTCAACTTGGGTAAGGCAATGCTACCTACATATTTTGTGGGGGATCAATCTGGATATAGCTGTAACGGCATTTTTTAGGTAAGATTGCTATTTAAATCAGTGGACTTTGAGGAAAGCACATTACCCTCATGATGTGGCTGGATCTTGTCTATTCAGTTGCATACCTCAAGAAAATAAACTGAGGTCGTCCAAAGCAGAGAGCAATCTCCCTCAAAACTGTGATCACATGCAATTCTTCCCTGAGTCTCCAGCCTCACAACCTATTCTGCAGATTTTACACTTGCCAGCCTCTACAACCCTGTAAACCTTAAAATAAAAGAATTTTTGGGTGGATGGATGGATGGAAGACAGGGAAGGAATGAAGGGGAAAAAAGACATTTCATATTTGTTTTGTCTCTGGAGAGTTCAGACTGAAAAACCAATAAAAAAAATGAAGAAAACACTTGATTAAAGAAAATTAAGCAATATGGTAATTTAAAAAATTATATGTCAATAAAATTACATGTACACATTTTCTAATGTTTTGTTAGATCTGCATTTAAAGTAAGTATATTTTAAAAAATAAATTACTGGTTTCTAAAACTGGTAATGGTGCTGACTTCCTGTAACCTAAGATTGTGTTTGCAGCAACAGCTTTATCAGTGTTTTTAGAGACTTGCTGCTTGCTGGGTGTTTCTAGAAAACCTGTCATCCTTAGATAAAAAAAAAAAAAAGTGTGTTCTAGGTGAGGGCCAAAAACAAACATTTCTTTCTCACTTTCTTATGTTTATTAAAAAGTCTCTGTGAATTCAGTTAGTATTAGGTAGTTTCTCTTAAATTCAAAACAGAAAATCAAAATGATCAATATTTTAGATCAAATTTGTATTCAGAATGAAATGTGTTAAACTATAGAAGAAAAACAGGGCCCTCCATGGTGGCGCAGCAGGTTAAAGCACAGCACTAAGAAGCTAAAGTCACTTCAGCATGAGTTGATCCCCAGCCCTTGAGGTGACCACATGGCGTGACAGACCTCTCCTGACCTGCTCGTTGCTCCCCTCCGCAGTGTACTTCATAGATCTGCCTGTTCTGCTCCCCACCCTGTCTCTGGTGAATCCTCTCACGGCCCTTGCACCTCTGGCCTGTATCCCAGTTCTGTATGCGTAAATAAATAAATCTTTAAAAAAAAAAAAAGGAAGAAAGAAAGAAAAACAAAATAGGAAAAAATGAAAAATGAGTGCATCGTAAGGCTTTGATATTTTTCAAGATCTTTCCTTTAAAACAGAAATGTCTGAACACAGTGTTTTATCTAGTTGAACTCCAGTAACAAATAAAACCAGATAGAAGAGTGTTCCTATTTGTCCCTTTTAGAATTCAGTCTCAAGTTTTGTCCTATAAGTTCAAAACTTACCAAAAGATGTGTCTAAAATTTTCATCGTTTTTCAAGTCATCCATCCCCCTATTTACTAACAGAAAACAGTTTGCCTCACTCCTGTGGTGTTTTTTTCCTTCCATGTATCAGCAGGCCTCTGATAAAAATAGCCTAGAATGGGTGTTTTTATAAAGCTAACAGGACACCCTAAAACTAAAGCTCAGGTATCCCAGTCAGTGCAAGCTATTGAATCAAGAAACCTGGAAATTCTCCCCTCAAGCTCCAGCATCTAAGGCTCAAGTCACCGGTCCTAGCTTAATTTGAATGACAGAGGTAAACACTTTTTAAGTGAGAAGAGAAAGAAAAGAGGTGGGGGTTGACAGAAGAACGAGTGTTTCCCCTACAGGAAAAGAATGATGGGGGCAGCAAAGACACAGGGGGCCTGCAAAGCTGGAACCTGTTTGCCCACCTCGCACTAACCACAGTATTTGGGAGAACAGCTGCTGTTTCCTAGCCCTCTTAATTTTACTAGGAGGGGTGTGAGTTCTCTTCCCAGGTCCTGGCCAGATCTCTCTAGGTGAAACCTAAACTTTTACTGTCCAGCCTTCTTCCAGCCCAGTCTCAGGATGTCTCCCAATTCTCTAGCATTTACAGCAGTAACACACACACACACATGCACCCAAGCTAATATTGGTAAAAGAGGACTGTGCCTGGAAACCTTTTCTGTGGAGAGATACCACAGATCAAAAATGTAATTTTTGTGGTAGGAAGGGATAAAGTTAATAAGAAAAAAAAAATCTTAAAAAGGGGAGATGCTAGTGTATCCTCAGTTTGTTCATCTGCAAAATGTGATACTGTTTCCCAAACTAGGATGAGGAGAGACTGATGGGAGGCGGGAGGAAAGTGCAATTTTATTTATAATTAATACCAGCACACAATTTTATTTATAATTATTTATAATTAATTATATTTCAGTGAAAGGGTTGTTTTTTCTTCCTTTATGGCTCCGAGGGATGTCCCTATCAGTGCTAGGAATCCAGTCTTCCCCAGAGGTCTGTAGATAGGATGATCAGTAATCTGAGGGCCTTACCTTAAGAATGGAACATTCTAGGAACTGCAGGGGTAATTAGAAGGGTTAACTGAAATAACATGTCAAAACACTTGGAACGTTTTGTTTTACATGTGATAGCTGTTTTTTAAACCTATATGTCCCTTCAAACATTTAATTTTAGAACTGTGTATTTCTCACATGTTAGTCCTCTTTATATTTGGCAATGTCTTGCAAAAATAAATGAAAAATTGTTGAGAAACTATAAGAACTCAAAAATCCAAAAATGGAAGGCAGCAATGGTTTTTTATGCAATAAATTGCTTGTACTTGCATTTTCCATTATTTTATTTTACTACTTTCATCTTTAAACTATAATCCCAACTATACTGGCAAGTCTTTTGGAAATAAACAACAAAAAAAATCAAAAGGAAGACATCTATTTTTAGCTTTCCACTAAGCCATTTCTTGCTCTGCTGCAGTTATTCCAAAATTGGTCACAGTTTTATTTGAACTGTTCTAAGAGAGAGAGAAAAAATAAACTTGTAAAACGGATTTTTAAATATACACTACCAAATTAAATTGATTTTTAATGCAAGTATAAACAAAACAAGTATGTCAGAAATTCATCACCATTCATTTACAAAACAAGTCTACCTCATTCCTAGCCTCAACCTGTTGTTGACCTGGCTCGGGGTCCCCACAACTCCAGAGGGCAAGATAGGCTTCCTCCCACCCCCTGCTGTGAGCTGGAGCCACCCATTGTCTGGCTAATGGAATACTGGAAGCCCGCCAGGGTTGTAGCCTGTGTGTGGTTCAGGTTTGTTTTGTTTTTAAAGATCACACATATTTGGGTTCAAACTGAAGATAGTAGACAAGGGAGGAATCAGTTTATTTTGATGGGAAAGATCAGAAAATTTAATTGTAGATGCAGTTATCTAATGTATTAAGAAACAAATTTAGGTAACTGATGGAAATAGAAAAGCATGTCAAAGGAAGAAAGTAAAAGTTAAGGAATCAAGCCTGTCACACCTCACTGGAAGAAATTATCAGAAATGTCACCAATAGATATCCAAACTTTATGCACTGACACAAATTTGAAAGAATCAAAACTGAACCACCTGCTCTCCTTCCAGAAACTCCAAAGGGAAGACATTTCCTTAAGTGTGCAAGAATTTACTGTGTTGTTTTTGTTGTTGTCATTTAAGAATAAAATCTAAAAATAAAAGGTATACAATTTTGCCAATAACTGTGTTTTCTAAATGTTTTAATGTATTAATGAAGTTACTCTTGAAAGGAAATACATGCGTGTGTGTAAAATTTAATCACATCACAGAATTTCCAAGATGATTCAGCAAGCAAAGAAGCCATCTACAGACCTACTTGTGTTTTAGTAAACTACAATAAGAGTTCAGAAAGGCATAAGGCTGGCTGTCAGGAAATGAGCTTAAGTAAAGGAAATGGGAGATGTCTGGGTCAGGGGATTTGAAAAAGGCTTTTACCAACTGATGTTTTGGTTTTGTTTTTCATGTTAAGTCAGGATCCATGCTTTGTCTTCTACCTATACAAAAAAGTAATAGCAAGGTGATAAGATAACATCTGAGACTATATAAAACCCCAGCTTTTCTCTGTTCAAGAAAGCTGTTCATTTGCAGTTTCATACAGTTTTTCTGTTTTGTTTTTAAGATTTATTTATTTATGCATACCAAAACTGGGATACAGGCCAGAGGTGTTGGGGGGGTGGGGTGAGAGGATCACCAGAGACAGAGTGGGGAGCAGAACAGGGGAACTGACTGAAGTACATGGCTGAAGGGACCAGTCGGTGAGACAGGACAGGTCTGCTGTGCCATGTGGGTCACCTCCCTAGCCAGAGATGAAACTTGTGCAATAGCTTCATAGTACTATGCTTTAACCCCTTGTGCAACAAGGGAGGGCCCCACACAGTCTTGATTTGTGCTGAAACATACACAGAAAAAGGAGGAAAACAATAACAACCGGGTAAGCATAGATGTTTGGTACCAAGAGGAACAGAAGCTGGGAAAACTATAGTCTCTGGCTAAGAAATTTTGAAGCAAATTTTGGAAGGTCTCATTGAGTCATATGCCAGAATACTCACAGACATGTCAAGTACAGGCAGATGCATGATAATATGCCAGTGGGTGACTTAAGGTCCCCATAATCCCACCCAAACTTAATAAGCAGTCTAATTTAAAACAGTTTGTGGCTTCTGTACAAGTTTCATAAAACTCCCACCACAGCCACCAAAACTGTAGCTCCTAACCCATCCTAAATAGAAATTCTGGAAATGTTTACAGGAATTTAGTTTCCAGAGACCAAAATGGACAGCTGACTCCCATAAAGAGGCTATAACACGAGACCATGTGACCCTAGAAAGGGAGAAAAATGAGTTTCATCCTGGCAAATGCTCAGTTCTGTAATAGGGTGGTCCCCAGGAACAGGGGAGGTTCCAGGATCCCTTCACCCTACCCCAGAAGGAGGATGGAGCTGAGCCATGAGGAGAAGAATCTGGAGAAGAGACTGAGGTGGAAGGAAGCAGGATGGAGAGCCAGAAGGAGACCTGAGGGAGGCACAGGGAGCAGAGAGACAGGTGAAGTAACTGCAATTGTGTCTTGGTCCTGGATTGGGTGAAACAGTTGTGGGTGAGAGTCCCATGGGGAGGTTGACTACGGCAGTGATTAACTTGATTTTGATTTTGTTCTGTTCCTCCCAGACTTGTGTGGCTATTTCTTACCCTTTACTATGGGTCCCCACCAAAAGGTGCTTTAGACTTGTGGCGGGCTGTCAGGCCTTGCTTTGGGCCAATTCCTTTTGGATGGAATTTTACCAACTAGGGGACTGGTAACTTCAGTTGTTTGATTTAGAAAGTATGTTCAGGGCCCTCCATAGTGGCACACTGGATTAGGACACAGCACTGCAAGCTAGCTGCAGCCACATCAGTGCAAGTTCAATCCCCGGCCCAGGAGGTGATCCACATGGTACAGCAGACCTCTCCTGACCTACCCACTGCTCCCCTCAGCTGTGTACTTTGTCTGCCTGTCCTTCTACCCTCTTTATGTCTCTAGTGAATCCTCTCACTACCCATGCACCTCTGGCTTGTACCCTAGTTCTGTATGCAGAAATAAATAAATCTTTTTTTAAAAAAAAGTATATTCTTTGTCTCTTTTGTATGGCACACTAATTGTATTAAAGTCCTTTCCATTAAAAGTCTTATATGTCTTGTCTTGATACAGTGGATGGCAGAACCTATTTAGAGCAGGCAGGTTTGGGGGTTTCAGTGGTGCCCCTCTCTCCCTGCCCTGCAACAGTTCCAGTGAGGCTAGTTATATGTTCTGCATGCTTCCAGAAAATTCCTATACCAGATTAAAAGGGACTTTGGAGCAATCAACCTAGCAATTTCTCTCCAAGATATAGATAGGCCTTGAAAAGTATTTTAAGATGAAAATTTTTATTTCTATGGGACAGAAAAAAAATCAATAGGCAAAAATGAGAATGCAATTCCACTTTTCCAGAATTCAAGATTGCTTTTACCAAAATTGAGAAATACCATATCTTTAAGACTGAGGCCTAATTATCTTTCTATTGTCCATTCTTGAGCATTTGGGTAGCGATTGCTTCCTTTTAGATAAGGAAAACAAAGAAAGACCATGAAAATTTAACTTTTGAATATGTTGCCTTAGAAGTTTCCAAAGGGAACTGCCAAAAGTGTTGCTGGGTTGCAGTCCAAAAGTAAGGTATGGGATAGAAAAATAAATTTGAAAATCTTTAGAAATTGTGTGGTAATTGAACCCACAGGATAGGATGAAATTCCTAAGGCCAAAATGTTCAAGGGAATTTGGTGAAGACTCACCTGACGAACTTATAAAAACATACATTTCTAAGATCCCACCTTCCTCCAGCACCTTAGACTCTTCTCTGCATAAAGACAGAAAAGTAAAGCAGATGATTCTTATACAGTTGGCTAATTAAGCTTTGGGAAACTCTGGGAAAGGGAGAGATTAAGGTAAGAAATGGGGTGATTATAAGAGGACTGATGAATGCTGAAGTGTGAAGAGAATGGAGTATGTAGCCACAAAGTATGCCACACTGGCATAAGATGATTCAAACTGAAAACAACCGAAAAACAGAAAACACATGGAAGTTCTTTGCCTTCCCCTTTCTCTCTAAAAGTAGGACACAAATGTGCCTTTGTAATAGTGACAGAAAATTCCGTAAGTAAAAGTACTTTCCTCTCTGAGGTAGCACAAAGATGAGGCTGTATAATAAGTTCTCTAAGGAATCCTACACACCATACACTTTCCAGTCAACTTCCCAGACTTTATCACCCTTTGTTAAAGTGGTATACAAAAATCCCAAGTTAAACTGCTTAAACTTGGTTTTCACTGCTTTTCAATGGATGTATATAAAATTAAAAATAAAATCTTATGCCTTTTCTTCTATGAATCTATTTTTTTGGCCAATTTAATTTGTGCAGTTCTGAAACTAAATCTAAGTGGATAGTGGAAGTTTTCCTTCCCTCCACAGATGAAGAACTTTAAAGAATGCACGAAAGGGAGAGGAACATGGCAGCACAGTGAACAGGTGATATTTTCCCCATCCTTCCTTAATGCAGCTACCTTGAACTACAACTTTCAGCATGCCATGAAGGGGACTTTCTGAATGGGTGCCAGCCAGGAAGGAGTGAGATGAATAAATAAATGTAGGTAGAATGAAGGAGGTAAGGCCGCCCTGGGGGCAAGGGATTAAAGTCACAGCACTATGAAGCTATTGCCAGCCACTGCAGCATGAGTTCAGTCCCCGACCAGGGAGTTAACTCCCTTGGGACAACAAACCTCTCCTGTCTCTCCCTCTGCTCCCCTCAGCAGTATATTTTAGCAGATCTGCCTGTGCCTGTTCTGCTCCCCACTCTGTCTCTGGTGAATCTTCTTACACCATCCCCACCGCACACCTCTGGCTTAGACCCCAGTTCTTATATGCATAAATTTAAAATGAAGAAGAATGCAGGAGGAAGAGAAAAGGCACATGAAAAGGAAATATGAGGAGGAGAGACAATTGGAGAAGAGTCACATGGATGAGAGTCATATGCGGAGACTGCTCTTTATCCTTGACTGAGACAATGGGAGCCACTATCTTGATCTTGTGGTAGATTTTATGATACATTTTGAATGTCAAATCTTTCCTTCTGTCCCGGCTCACTGGGACCTGCCTAACTCCTTTCATGGCTCCTGCAATCTGTACCTTCGACTTGTTCTGGTGCTTTCAGCCATCAGTCACCACCATCATCTTCTTCCATTCAACTACCACTATGGGAAAAACCCATCAGCAGAGCATTACTACAAGGGGATAGATAATTTTTAGAGGAAGTCTGAATTTTCATTGGGATTCTATTATGTGAAATCCATCCCCGCCCTCTCACTCACCAATTAGTTATCTTCCATAGCAAGAGTCTGCTTTCTTCACTTTTGTGCCTGAGTATGCTCAAACCCTTTCAAAGTACACACTCCTTTAACAATTTGGAGTACCCTTGGCCACACTGTTATAGAGTTCCCAGCAAATATATGGAAAATGAGCAGCCAGAATGATATAGGAGAGAATTGTGTCAGGGAATTTCAAACAAACAAACAAAATGTATTTTAAAAGGAGGAAGTTGGTAACAGTAGGAAAAACTGAGAACTAATTCTGTTCCTGGTCCTGAGAACCCCAATTTGAACACAATATACCCCTGGTTATGGGGCAATCCAACCACAGTCATGCTAAGCAACATTTGTCAATAATGAACTGTGCATATACCACAGTGGTTCTGAATAGTCTATACTGCCATACAGTTTAGCTATGTAGTGGGCTACAACACTATTTTATTTGTATACTAGAATTGCCTAGTGATGAATTTCTAGGAACACGACTCTACCCATCATACAAGGCCCTATCCTTGTTTTAATGCTGTACTTAAAACTTATAAAGATTCCATATGGCAAATAGTATCACTATAATTAATTAGAGAGAAAAAATTCGAGGTATAGTAATGATAAACTGTATTTCTGAGTTCATATCTAATAAATGGTAGAGACATAATTAAAACCCAGTTCTGTGAGTGTACTCAATACTTTCTGAGTTTCTGGATGTAATGCTGCCTTTAATGTTATGACAGAACTATGTACTAGATGTTTTTTTAAAACACAAAAGAGTTGCCTGTTATTCAGAAAGGTGAAACAAAGGTGTCAAGGATCGTTACACATGAACTAAACCTTGAATGAGGACAAATTGGTCAATAAACAATGGTTAGAAGAGTGATTTGGGCAAAACTCTAAGTGTAGTCAGTTATTGACAAAGAATCAACTTCTGAAGCACATGTAAGAGAGATAGGGGACCTAATGGGTAAGAATAGAGGTAGAAACCTTATCTTAAAGAGGACCATTTAAATGTGTTATGGTACCAACAGGGACAAATCTGTGTCAAAAATTTGTGGGGTATTATGAGGGAGGAAATAAAGGAAGAAGAGGAGAATGAAAACAGAACAACTAATCACAGAGCATAGAAAGTGGCTTGATTGAGACCAAAAAAGGAATCACAGGAGGAATGGGGTGAGCATTGGAAAATCATGTAAAAGAGATGAATTGATGGATAGTGGGTAGAAGTGACACCTTTGGTAGAGATCGTAATCTATATATGTAGATGTTGAACTAGTTTTGTAGCTGAAATCTATATATAGTTGTAAGCCAGTGTTGTTTCAATTAAAAAAAATTAAAACAAGAGTAGAGGGTATAGCAAAGGAATTAGTATGGTAGGAAATAAAAGGAATGAAGGGAATTGGATCAAGGGAGGGGAGTGACAAAAGAGATGTGGGGTAAATTCCAGTTTTCTTACTTGGGCCACAGCTGGCAGAAAATGATTAGAGGAAAGCAGAAAGGGAGAGAGCAAAGCATGTGTTCACTTTCGGAGGTTGAAGTCACTGTGAATATTCCAGGAGAACATGTAATAAAGATAGTATGGGACTGGTTTTTACGAAAGAGCTCTGGACCATTACTGAAATCAGGGAGTATGTGTATGTACTCCCGTGGCTGGGCTGGGATGGGATGGATATCCTCAAACGCGGCCCACAGAGGGCTTTATCTAGAGAAAACATTTTCAAGAGAGTCTGATACTACTTGCCTTCTGGGAAAGTTTTGAAACTTTACCAGTGACTCTTTTCTTTCCTGTTTTTCATCAAAAAAATTGCCATTGGGATAAAAACAAGGAACAAACAGGTCAGGGGACTTCTATCTGACTTTTCTCTATTGTCTTTTTTATCCTACCAAAGAGCTGTCAGTTTGCTTGAAAATTAGTGGAAACATCATTTAGGAGTATGATCCATTCTTTCTTTATCACCAGTTTTCACTTGTTTGTGAATCTTTTCAATATCCAATGACTTGTTTTTCTCAATTTTTGGTGTATAATTTAGATGATCTAAGTAGGAAAAGTGAGGCACTTATTGTTATACTGTCTTTCATATTGTGACAGTTTGAGTAATCAAAGCAATTTTTCTACTTTGTGAAGAATTCTGTCATCAAATAGACAAGGATGACAAGAGTGAGCTTAGCTCTACAAAGTATTAGGCTACCAAAACATTGTTTTAATTTCTTTCTATTAGCAACAATGTCATAGAAAGGCAATCTCACATCATTTATTCTTGGTGTGGCATATGTATTCTTTAAGAAGTTTGGGGAGGGTTGGTACATAATTTTCTTAAGTAATGCTTTTAAAAAGGGAATTTCCATAACAATTTTGTAATTATGAGATGGAAATAGCTACTCTAGTAGACAGGAAGGCCCATCCCAGCAGAAAACCCCAGTAGACTTCCGTTTGAAAATTACAACTGAGAGATTGATAAGGTAAGAAATAAGATGAATAATTCTAATTCAAGAAGAAAGAGGCACTGCTCCCTTTTCTGGCAAGGTTGCCACTTTTTCAGAACAATAAATCAATATGTACGATCTGGTAGGTAATGCACTAGCTTAGGATGGATCAAGATCCTGGCCAAGATCAAAATTCTTCACACTTCCATTGAATTGCTGAAGTGAAGAGTATTTCTTCTCTTTTCTCCCTTTCATTTTATTTCTCTCTACTCTTTGAGATAACTATAGTTGTAGGTTTTGCCTCCAATTACTCAAGAACATATTATTTATAAAGGGTATAGTTAAATCAATTACAGCAGACTGGTTGAATTTGTATCTGTAGTCACAACATTTCCTACCTCATTTGATTACCCCCAAAGACCAACATGGCAAGAGATGGCAGTTTAAACTAGACCTGTACATCCAAACAAAATTTTCTGGGCTGAGCATAAAGACAGAACTATGTCAAGGAGTGTTGGGAGATCATATAGTCTAAATTCTTTCTTAATCAGCGAAGGACAGGTCTCTCCAGCCAAGGTATTCAGAACAGTCCTTCCCATAATGTGTTAGTTTAGTATGAAGAGGTCAGTCTGACCTCAATCTGAGGCCCTTTAGCTCATGAGAAATATTCACCAACCCTGAGCAACCTAGAACGAAAACTGGAGGTATTTCTCAGAATCAGAGCTATTGATATTTCCAGGAATAACTTTCTATTGGAGAAACCTATCAATGTGGTAAGGTAAACATCTTATTACGGAGGATGTAGGCTTCCTCAAATGAGTGATCCTTTCTTGATAATGAGTCCCCTTACTTTCTCCTTAAAGTCCCAGGCCCCTATTGCATTTATTTTTTTTTCTTAAGTTTTTTTTAAAAAGATTTTATTTATTTATGCATACAAGAACTGGGGTACAGGCCAGAGGTACAGGTGGTAAGAGAATTCACTAGAGACAGAGTGAGGAGTAGAACAGATTACTGAAATACACTGCTGAGGGAAGCAGTGAGCAAGACAGGAGAGGTCTGCCACACCATGTGGGTCAGTTCCCTGGCTAGGGGTCAAACTCATTCTGTAGTGGCTGTAGAGAGCTTCATAATGCTGCATCTTAAACCGTTGCCCCAACAGGGAGGGTCCCCCGATTGCGTTCTTTATCTCAGAATATAAAGTTCACATTTTGCCTCCTTGTTTATGGGATCCATGTCTATTTGGATTCTTCCATTAGGTAATTAAGTTTTTTCTCCTACTAATCTATCTAATATTTATTTCTTATTAAACGAGCCTGAGCACAGCCTAAAGGTGTAGGGAAAATTTTCTTCTCTCCACATCAATGCTGGGAAGCAGATTTGAGCTATCAATTGTAGCTCAGTCTCCAAATTCATCTCTCTTTTAGGTATGTTTTTTCCCATAGCTGTCTTGGGTAGACCAGTAGCACATTTGTTATCCTAACAGGGTAGTTGCTGTTTACTGAACATATGTAGTTTAAAAAAAATAAATAAAGACATGCTTTTTCTAAATCAAAACACACTATTTCATTTCTTTCTTATTATCACTGGATTTTTCTTCTGTGTATGGGAAACAAATAGATTTCTGAACCTCTTTTAAGTGGTTGTCTGTGTTCAAAACCCTCAGCTAGCAGTTGTAAGATTCCCTTCTAAGAGAAGATCGCTTTCCTCTAACACTTCACATCACAATAGACAAGCCACTGAGAGGCAGCTTTGAAATCCCTGGGTTGTGGTCAAAGTATGACCTCCTGGAAGGACAAAGTGTTCTGTTTGTGTAGCACAAGGGTGTGGCTTTTGCAGCTAGTCAGATAATCTGAACACAAAGGCCCCTAGATCTCCACAGAACACTCTGCAGTGAACTGACTCAGCGGAAAATGGTGGGAAAGGAAGCCCATTCTTAGATTTCAGAGCCCTCCAAAGCTACACCCTTCCCTGTAGATCAGTCCCAGCTCCACAGGAAGGGGGTTTCATCAGTGCTTTCTCACACACACTAGAAGAGAGGATGAGCTACGCCCAGGGGAAACTCTGGAGGAGTCCACGTCCTGCACTTGATGACCTCTGGCTTGTTTTCCTTATTTCTTTCAAGCAAAAAGTAGCTGTCAAGGCCTGAGGAAGAGAGAGGCCCTCTAAATATTCTGAGACACCTTTAGGACCCTCTCTAAAAGTTCATTTGAGAAGATTTTTTAATACTGTGATATGTTTTGTTATCATTGTCCAACAGAGATCTGTATTTTGAAAGTAAAATATTGCTATGTTACACATTTCATTGATGCAAATTAACTGAAGTTAAAATCTATCGAAGGTTTCAATCATGTTCTAGTTTTAGTTTCTACACACAAACACATAAACATGCACACTCCACTGCCACCATCCACTTAAACTTCCTATAAATAGAAAGTATTTTAAAATCTTATGTCATTTTAAATCCTCTGATCCCTATACCTGGAATTACAGAAAAAACAAAAAACAAAAAACAAAACCAAAAACCTGAATTAACGCAAAATCAGTCCACATTGATTAGAAGACTCCCCTCATAATTGCTTAACATTTAACTTTACTCAGATCATTTTGTTTAAAGATCACTTAGCCAACCTCACTCAAGAAGATATGGAAACTTACAAAAAAGACCATAGAGTTTTATATTCTATCACTAATATTAATGCTCTATAGAACTCACATCCAAGGAAATATATTTTTAAAAAATTATGTACTGGGGCCCTCCCTGGTGGTTCAGCGGCTTAAAGCACAACACTAAGAAGCTAAAGCCACTTCCTCATGAGTTCGATTCCAGGCCTGGCAGGTGACCCCATGGCGGGCAGACCTCTTCTGGCCTGCCTGCTGTACTTTATCAGTCAGCCTGTTCTGCTCCCCGCTCTGTCTCTGGTGAATCCTCTCACTGCCCCTGCACCTCTGACCTGAACCCCAGTTCTGAATGAATAAATAAATAAATCTTAAAAAAAAATAAGTACTGGCCAAACAAGAATTTTATCAAGTTATCTTCCCATAAACTACCAGAAAGCCTATTAAACTAAAAACAATTTGTTTTTAATCCATATAATACCATTATTACAAAGAGGTTTAAAAATAAGTATAGATAATTACAAGATGCTTTACTGTAAGATTTTTACCAAAGGTCATTTAAAGTTAACCCCAGGACAACCTAACATGTTGACTGGTTTCTGTAAACTAAACATTGATACCCTCATGACTGTTTCTATTAAAGTTTTAAAAGTGGTTAAGACAAATCCTTGGTAAAATAGCTGACCTCCCTTCCCATCATTACTAAATGTATTAGGGTGGGTTTTTAAAAAAATATGTTTTTTTCAAAGATGTTCCTTCTGCAACTGGATTACATGACTTCTTTTTTATTCTAGAGGTTCTGAATGGCACAATTCGGAGCAATATAAGATAAACTACACTGTCAATAATTATGTGATTAGAATTCCACGAAAGATGAGGTTAAAAAAGGCAAGTCAGTCAGAGAATATTTCAGTTTAAAAATATAGCACACATGAGAATTAACATTTGTTTTTAGAAGGTGTGTATTCTTCTCCTGAAAAAAGTATAATGAATTTTATGTACCAGGCAGTGTCCTAGTTTCTGGACTACAGTGAGAAAACAAGGCAGACAGGTATTCTGCTTTCATGGATGGACTCTACCTTCTGGCAGAAGAAGACAGTCATTAACAAACAGCTAAGTTATTTTGCCTACTAGTAAATGCAAGGAGAAAATTAAAACACATTGTTGTACTAGAAAGTGACTAATGGCAGGATTTCCAGGCTTAGCAAATAAAAACATAGGAGGCCAAGTCCAATATGAATTACAGATAGACAATAACTTATTTATTCGCAGGGAAAAAATGTAGAATGCATAGCATTTCTTATCTTTGAAAAATTCAATTGAATGGATCACTTATAAATAATCACTTTGTTAAATAATATTTCTACCAGTAGTGATATAATGAGCTTAATGATAAATGTAACTTCAATAGGCTTATAAAATTGTCACATTTAAAAATAAAAACCTGTCCTTAGTGTTTCATTTCACCTGCTGAGAGACAGAAACTCTAACCATTCCATGGAAGTTGAAAATATGCTCAGGCATTCTATGAAGAGTTTAAAAGAGAAGCTACCAACTCCAAGTACTTCAAGTCCTCTTTCAGACTTCGTATTTTTGTTTTCCAAAAAATTCTCAAAATCAATAGAATTCAATGACTTACCAAATCATTATAGATTACCACCAGATAGTAATTTGAGAACAAAGGTCTCCCTGAACCATGTTACAGAAGGTTCCTACTTCTAGTGGTTTCGACCATTGTTAACCTTACACATAGCACAAGAGCTATGACATTCAAGAGGCAAGTCTATCCTGCTATGTTTTATTATCACTATCATTCATTACTGCTGCTTTTTTCTCAAGTGTTTGCAGCAAATGATTCCCAAAAGGCTAGCTGGAACTTAATCATTATTTTTATATTATTTGTTATTGCCAGCTTTAATGATTCTATCACTAAACACAAAATAATAATACTTATTACCTATTTCCTGAGACTCACTATAAGGCAATTCAAAAGGGAAATCTCAGAAGAGTATCTTCATTTAACAGCTTTGAAAACAGGTTTTCAAAAATTCTTATCTACTCACATGACATTTGTCTTTGTTAGCAGTTGTAATTGAAACTAAAAGGAATGGGAAGAAAGTTGTGAAAGAATGAACAAAATGATTATGCTGAACTTAGTGACTTTCTGGCTTTAAACATCATCTAAACCCCCAAATTAAGTAACAAGAATTAGTTATACCTACACTAAGACAAACTTCTAAGGTGATGACTATGGCAGTTTATAGATAAACAGAGATGAGTTATAGATTTGAGACTTACTTGCCCCAAGATACAAATAATCTTTTACATGGCTGTTTAGGCATTTTGAGTTTCTAAGAGTTGCCTTTAAATTGTATGAACTTGTTAAGCCATGAGGAAAGTATCCAAGACATAACCATAATGGGCCTTTCATGCAGACTCCACCCTGACTTTCAGCCAGCTTTCAACAGGCCTAAGATCCTTGTCAAGATGTGACCCAGTATCCATGTTTCATATGAAATATGACAGATGTTGCAAGTAGTGCTAGTACTCACCTAAGGAGCATCATTATGCTGTGAAATATATAATGGAGGTGTCATATACTTAATATAATGTGTAAGGAGTTCTCAGTTTCTATAATGAATAGTGGAAGGTAGATTTAATGGAAATTTTGTTAAGAAAGTCCTATGGCATTCTTACTAAAATCTGAGACTCAGTTTTAAGCGCTGGGTATATATTTAGCTCTCAGATAACTCGGGGTATAAAACAGGTTGAGATTTATTTATCCTGCTTGTACCATGTAATTTTGAACCCATTTCTCCACATGGCTTAACTTCCTGCCCTGGAAGCCAGGAAGTAATGATTTTAATTGGAGAGGAATAAAACCACCCATATTTCCACATTGATGAGAGTCTTAACTATATGTTTTAAGTATATTTTATACTTTTAAGTAAAGTAATAAATATTGAAGTGATTTGCCTATAAGTCCAGTAATCATAATGATGGCATTTAATTTGTTGGAAAATTCTAGGATGTAGACATTATTTGATAATATAAAAAAATCTTATAATAGTGGCCTTAAAAACTCAGTGAAACTATGTATATATATATATATATATATATATACACACACACACACACACACACACACACACACATATATATATATTTGTATGGTATTAAATATGAGCAAATTCCAATCTACTGTAATCAGAAGCTTCATTCAAAATATGACAAGGCCTCAAACTTTGGGGATGGGAAGACAGGGATAGATGTGTGTTATATGGCTTGGTTAAGTATTCTAAGTGACCTGGAGGGAGACTTTATCCCATCTAACCTCTTCTGTCCTGCAGAACAGCTGGGGCATACAAAAATAAGTATTAAGAAAATGTCAAAATTCAGAAGGTCAACTAGAAATTAACTTTTCATTATGTTGACGCTATTCTTACTGGAGAAAAGCATTCAGCTGCCTTTGTCAAAAATCTGTGGCTCTCCGGCTTGTGCTCTCGGAAAGCTTTATATTGTTCTTCTCTACTTTTCCATAACCCTTACATTATTACCGGAAGGGCTAACAAAGTTACTTGTTTTATGGAAGTCTGACCTCTTAGTTTCTTTGTAGTCAATTTCTCATTCATCTTTGCAATGCCTATTAACCATAAAGTGCTATGATTGAATATATAAAGACAAAATGTTAGCAATAGATTCAAAAATCTGAAAAACCTTAACTTTATTCACAGAATTTTACTTTTTATAACAGATACACACATGAATATATGCAAAAAACTATTTTTATATTTTCATTTAGAGATTAAAATGTGCTATTCCCTTCCTTCTTGATTTCTCCATTCCTCTCTTGCTCCCTTCCTTTATCCCTTGCTCCTTGACTCTTTCCCTTTTTATATAAACATGTGTATACACATATAAATAAATGTGTATATGTAGGTATATGTGTACATGTACATATACATATATACATCTGTCTATACAGCTTGATATATGAAAAGAGAAAGAAAGAAATAGTGAAAGTGGTATATATGTGTATATATTTCTTTTTTTCACTGAGGATCTAGAAGCAGTAGTATCCCACCAAAGAGCACAGTTCATACCCAGACTTTAATTTTTGATAGTCACTTTACTAAAAGAAACAAGGCTTCAGGGCAAAATTGCTGACCACAGCACTGCTACATAGGAAGAATAAGATGAGCTTATATCATCTGACTTGCCAGAAAGTAAGGAAGGACTCAAAGAATGACGGTATGTGTCTAGAGGACATGGAAGTCAGCCTGAAGGGGTTCCTACTTGTCACATCTGGAACAATTTGAGTATCAAAAATAAATAACAATAGGCCTAAGTTATAGTTCATTGGCTAAAATGGGAAATTTATGAGACTGGAAAAGGTAGCTTTTCCATACAGGGTATTACTAAGTAATATAAAAAAGAGTAAAGGAATTAGAATGTTGGTATTTCTCAACCAACATAGTAATAATCAGGCAAAAAATAAAACCCAGAATTTTTAAATGAATGGATGAATATGGGCTATAGAACATGATCTTACGGTCTCATTTCTCCTCACAAAATAACTACTAACCCCAAGGTAATAAGTGCTTTCACTTTGATTATATCAGCAGAAGTTCATAGACACCATCTTATTTAAATATTCAAAGTTGACATTACTAGTGATGGAAAAAATTTATACCACGTACTGTGTGATAGGACACAAGGAAAACAACAAAGTATTACTTCTGTGAATTCTTTTTCCTAGAAATGTATAACTTGGATATAATTATGAGGAAACATTAAATAAACCGAACTGAGGAGCAATCTCCAAAATAACTGGCTAGTAATCTTAAAAGAAATGGCATCTTGAGAAACTCAAGGAAAAGAGGAACTATTTCAGAATAAATGTGATAATCAGGTAGCACTGAATTATATCCTTGTATATAAATGACATTTTTGAAACAACTGGTGAAGCTTGCATGATGTCTCCAGGAACTTTACAGAAATGTTAGTGCTACATTTGCAACTTTTCTCTGACTTTGAAATTGTTTCAAAATTAAAAGTGAGGGGGGGGAATTAAAATATTTTAATATTAATTTAATATTGGTATTTAATATTTTTAATATTTTTACTTTTAATATTAAAATATTAAGTGCTATTCTTAGAGTTTGACTCCAGTATTTGACTATCCTAATATTCCAGTCCATATAAAAAATCATCTGATACATTTCGCATAGTCAAGTTTAAACACTGAACACAAAATCATGACTCACCAGTGACTCACCTGTCAATTACTGGTAGTTATTACAGCACCCATACTGCTGTAAGTAGTAGAGCAAAAGTAATCACTCTCTTGAGGAGCTATACTTAAAAATAAAAGCTAACATATACATAGGCATATCTCCAAATAAAATGTTTACAAAGAGATAGGGAACCATGGGCCTGATTGATCTCACAAAAACAAAATTAGATTTAGGATAGTCTTGTCCTTCTTACTCTGGGCTAAAGGAGGCACACATTACCAAATTACTGCTCTGTAGTTTGAAAGGAATGTCAATGACATCCTGTTTGTGGTCATGGACAATTTAGTATTACACTACACCTGTGAAACCTTAAGCCATCAACACTGGCAAGGCTATGTAATCAGAGTAGTACTACTTTTTAGAAAGAGTTGTGACCTTCCAGTTGCAGCAGAAGTCCTTTGTCCAACTGAATTTCAGTTACAAAAGGGGTTCAGAGGGATCCAAAAAAGAGTTGACCTAAGGAAGGCATATGATGGACTGTTCTACCTCCTTCAAATCACAGCTTTCTGAATTTTCTACCCAGCAGCCAAAAAGTAAGATTTTAGTGTGACATCTTGAAAAATCTAATACCCTCATGTTTATATCAAAATCCTTTCATCTCTAACACTGAGTTTTAAATAGTATTTGCTATATGTACAATTGATACTGACAGAAACATTATCATATTGAAGAGCGCCATAGTTCATTTAAACTTCTGATGAATCTCTGAAAATTATGTCAAGTGACTGGGACTGCACAGATCTGGACATTTCAGAGAAAATTCTATTGCTAAGCCAAATAATAATAGCAATAAATTAAATGCTGAATAAGGGCAAAACAAGATTCTAAATGCTTAATGTATATAGATGCTTGTATTTCCTCATAATAACTCTGAAATGAAATATTATTTCATTTAATAGATGACCTATTGTGGCTCAGAGAGATTAAATAACCTACCCAAGTTACACAACTGATAAGTAATAAAACCAGTATTTGAACCCAGTTTTGTTTTCAGGCCAGGATTTAAAAATAATATTCTAATTCGTAGGTGGTTTTACAAGTCATCATTATCACTATTTTCTAACTTCATCTATCAGATCTGAAAGTCTAGTATTTCAAGTCTAGAGAAGTACAAAGTCACTCCAGGAAATATGGAAATCCAGTTATTGTTAAAAATGTGTTACCGGGGCCCTCCTGGGTGGCGCAGCGGGTTAAAGCACAGCACTAAGAAGCTAAAGCCACTTCAGCATGAGTTCGATCCCCGCCTGCCCCGGAGGAGATCCACATAGCGTGGCAGACCTCTCCTGACCTGCCCGCTGCTCCCCTCAGCAGTGTGCTTCGTCGATCTGCCTGTTCTGCTCCCCATTCTGTCTCTGGTGAATCCTCACCCTCCGCATCGCTGGCCTGTACCCCAGTTCTGTATGAATAAATAAATAAATCTTAAAAAAAAAATGTGTTACCGAGGTTCAAGCAAAATAAGAATTAACATGTATTTGAAGTGAAACTGAAACTTTAACTACAAATTAAAGCTATTAGGGCATAGATGTATGGGTACAACATCAGGAACAGTTTATTTAAAAAAAAAAAAACACAAGAACTCTGCCTTCCTACACCCCTGAATCCATGATCAGGTTTGTAGGCATGTATATACCCCAGTATCTTGTGAAATAACTTATTGAAGTAATCAGTGTATATAAAAGCACCCCCCAAAAACACCTTGGTACCTAGAAAACACCAAATTTATAGTCCAGGAAATAAATTTCTCTGATCCTTTAAATATATATATATGTATGTGTGTGTGTAAATTAAATAATGAGGGCTTTACGTTACATTTTCTAACCAATTTTTAAAGCCCTATATTACATTTTCTAACCAATTTTTAAACTTTTTATAAATGTGTGTATGTTTTGTGTGTATGTAGCTATTAAATCTGTTTATGTATAGACAGATAAAAAGAGAGGATCATATTCTAAAATGGTATATTTGATAGACCATTGTCAAATATCTCTGAACATATCTGAAAAAACTTCAATTCAAAAATTTTAATATCAGTGTGCCTGAACAATGATAAATTTTTTAATGTTTTGTTATATAAATTTTAACTGCTTTGGTAACAACAGAATATAAATATTACTGCATTTAAAGTGAATAAAAATATAAATTAAAAAGGACATATCTTCTGATATTCAAGAAGTTCTGATATTCAAGGCCTAAATAACAAAATGTAGCTTTCTCTGTGTGATCATTTTAATTTTCCAACCTAAGCTAACTGGTACTTCTGTAAGCTAACTTGCACATCTGTGACTAACAAAACCAGTTACTTAAAGTGATTTCACAGTTAAGGTCAAAATCTAGACACACACACACACAAAAAAATAATAATAAAATAGGGGAAAGAATTTCTATCATTGATACATAATATAATGTATATACTTTATATAGTGTATATATATGTATATAGATGTGTGTATACATATATATATAAAAAATAAGATGATATATAGATAATGTGTGTGTGTGTGTGTATATAAAATAAGACGATCTTCAGAAGATATAAAAAGTGATAAGAACAATTGAAGCTAGTAATTAGAGTTAGGGCCAGAATAATAGTCGAAACAGAGATGAGTGACAATTTCAGAGGTATTGTTAGGGAAGAGATGATAAAAATAACTTAATGTAATCTTAAAGCAGGAATCAGATTATGTCAATCCATTAAACTCTATAATACTTTACTTTTCATTTTAGGATATTTTTTGTTTTACTTGATTTAGGCCAACCTTTCAACTAAAAGAAACTAGACAAAAAATTAAATGAAACTAAGAGCAGATAGTCTTTGAGAAAGTAAAATCAATAAAATTTTAGCTAGTTAACAAAGAAGAGAGAAAACAGAAAAAAAAATTAAAAAAGTAAAACTGACTATAGATAGCACAGAAATACAAAGGATAGTAAGAAATTACTCTGAAAAGCCACATGCTAACATATTTGAAAACTTTGAAGAAATGTACGAATTTCTATGTTAATACAGTTTACCAGAAAAAGTAAAGTTGCATAAACACATTCATGTAAATTATGTCATAAAAAAACATGTCCCCAGAATGAAAGCCTAGGACCAGACAGTTTTACTAACAAAACTTATTAAATGTTTAAAGAACTTGTGCCCAAATCACTCAAACTATTTGTGAAAATCCAAATAAAGGAAATGCTTTCTAATACATTGTATGATTTCAACATTACCTTAGCTCCAAAACCACACAAATTTAGCACAAAAATGAAAATTACAGACTAATATCCCTGATAAATATTGATGTGAAAATCTTCAACAAAATACTAGCAAATTGAATTCCTTAATACACTATACATAAATCAGTTAATGCAAAACATTGCAACAACATGTAAAGGATGAAAATCATGATAATATCAATAGAAGTAGAGAAACAATTTGACAAGGTATATCATCCATTTATGATAAAAACTCTTAATAAGACAGCAACTGAATAAATTTACCACAACATAATGAAGGTCATTATATATCATAACCTACAGCCAATATAATTTGTGACCATAAAAAACTGAAACCTTTCCATTTAGATCAGGTTACCCCCTTCACCATATCTACTTAACTTAGTATCAGGGTTTTAACTAGAGCAATCAGACAATAAGACGGAAAAGAAATCCAGGCTGGAAAAGAAGTGATGCTATCATTATTTACATACAATATGATACTGTATATAGAAAGCCTTAAAGACTGTCAAAAAGCTATTAGAAAGAATAAATGAATATAGCAAATGGCAGGCTAAAAATTCATACACACAAAAAAAAATCTGTTCCATTTTTATATATAAATAATGTGCAAGAGGAAAAATTAAGATATTGATTCCATTCATAATTGCATCAAGAAGAATCAAATACTTAAAAATTGGCCCTCCCTGGTGGCACAGCAGGTTAAAGCACAGCACTGAGAAGCTAAGGCCACTTCCTCATGAGTTCGATTCCCGCCTGCCCTGGAGGTGACCACATGGTGTGGCAGACCTCTCCTGACCCACCGGCTGCTCCCCTCAGCAGTGTACTTCATCGATCTGCCTGTTCTGCTCCCCACTCTATCTCTGGTGAAGCCTCTCACTGCCCCTGAGCCTCTGGCCTGTACCCCAGTTCTGTATGCACAAATAAGTAAATCTTTAAAAATAAATAAATAAATAAATAAATAAGTGAAGGATTCATACAAAACTGCAAGACTCTACTAAAGGATATAGAATAAGGCCAAAAAATGTGGAAAGATATTCTATGTTCATGTTGCAAAGTATCAATATAGTAAAAATGATTATTCTACTGAAAGAAATATATAGATTTAATGCAATTAAATTCCAATGATTTACTTCAAATTAAAATTAAATTTCAGATAAATAAAACAATTTTTTTTAATTTACATAAAAACAGAAAAGGCTCACACAACTAAAACAATTCTGAAAATAAAAAAGAAAAAAGGTGTCATCATGTTACCCAATTTTAAACTACATTATAAAGCAGCAGTAATTCAAACATATGGAATTGGAATAATAATGACACATGGAACAACAAAACAGGATTTAAACGCCAGAAATAAACCCATGTACACATTAATACCTACTTATGACATAGGTTGCATGATTATATGATGGGGAAAGGAGAGTCTCTTTAACAAATGGTACTGGTAAAACTGGATAGACATGTGTAAAAGAATGAAGTTAAATCACTCTCTAAATTTATTCACAAAAATAAACTCAAAATGGATTAAAGACTTAGAAATAAACCCCACAACAATAAAATACATAGAAAACTCTGATAATACATTACAAGACATTAGTGATAAAGGTGTTTTTGGAGATTCAATCCCTACAGCAAGGGAAAGAAAAGCAAAAATAAACAATTGGAATTACCTCAAGTTAGAAAGCTTTTCCACAGTGAAAGAAAACAAACAGATTTAAAAGACATCATACTGAATGGGAGAAAACGTTCATATATTCATCACTGCCAAGGAATCAATATCCATTTAATTGAAAATTAAAAAGATTCAATTTCACAACAACAACCAAAATCCTATTAGTAAATAGACAGCAGGTCTGAATTGACAGTTCTCTAATGATGATACCCAGAAAAACAATAGATAGAAGGAAAATACTCAATTTCATTTTTTTATGGGGGAGTTGCAGGTCAAAATCACAATGGGTTAGTATCTCACATGCATGAAAATGGTATACATTACAAGACCACTCACAACAAGGGCTAAGTTGGACGTAAAGCATGAAAAATCTTATGGCATTGTTGATATGAATGTAAACTAGTACAGCTATTTTGGAAGATGATCTGAACCTACCTTAAAAAAAAAAAACAAACTATGGAAATGTGACATAACCCAGAAATCCAACTTTTGGGCATTGCAAAGAACATGAAACAAGTGACTTAAAATATTAAAAAAAACATGCTCTGCAATGGTAATGGCAGCATTATTTGCAATAGCTAGGACATGGAAGCAATCTAAGAGCCCAATGAATCCGTTGTGTGGTATATCCACACAACAGAATACTATTCCGCTATCAGGAAAGTTCTTTACACAGATAGAAAATTATCCCTCAAGAAATGCAAGTAAAATAAGAGTTCAAAAAGGACAAATAAGCATTAAATTAAAAAAGTAACAAGTAATCATGTCTTGGAAGATGTTTTATGTGTACAACTAAAACATACATAGCCCACATATCACAGTAGCTTGCACTTAGCAACACATGCATTTAAAGTGCTCTGTGTTTTTATATTGTCTAAAAAGTAGAGGTGGCAAAAGTATTCATTTATATTAGGCTTTAGTAAAGCAAGTTTGCATGCTGTAATACTTATGGTTACAACAAAAAGAACAGAAGAATTTGAGTTAATAGAGGAGAAAAATAGAACTTTAATATGGAAAAAGGGACATTAAAAAACAAGAAGTCAAACAGATGAAAAAAACACTGATCAATTTAAACACAAATTGAACTAATTTGAAATTAAAATACATAAGGACTCCATTCAACATATCCTGTTATTCTTTCATTTGCTTAGTAAATGCACAGGTCCAGCTTCATTAAATGATTTTTCCAAGTCAAAGCTGCCATAATGTAACTTCTGCCTGAAATGCCCATCCCTTGTATTCTTCCCATAGCTCTTTAAATGGATCAGAAAAATATTTATCAAAAGAAATTCATCCCTGTTGCTTTTCCAACCTCTATCCTTAGCCCTTTCTTTCATAGTACTTTTCAAATTTTAAAATTAATTTACTGACTTGCCTGACTCTGCCTTTAGAATAAGCTTTATTCACTTGTTCACTATGTAACTTTGTGTATTTATATGTTCCTGGGCCATGCAGTGTTTTAAGAGCTAGTGTGACCTCAATGGCTAAAGTCCTTGCCCTGGTGGAGATTACTTTCTGGTACAAAAGACAGAGTACTCATCTCTGTTTGGCTTACTGCACTGGCCTACACATCAGGCATTAGTCATTCAAATACTTCTTGAGTGAATATTAGCTCCATGTACTAGAAACCGTGCCAGACAACTTCCAAATCTTGCATATCCTTCTAGGAGAGATGGCACCACTTTTCTAAGGTGAGAAAGCCAAAGACCAGAGAAATTAAGTAGCTTCCACATAGCAACACAACTCAGATATATCAGGACCGTAACTTAAACTATCTGTAAAATTTAAAACAACCATCTGCTTTTAGCATAGGCTATCATGGACAGATTAATGGAACAAGGATTAGCTTTGACAAAATTGAAAGTTTTGATGTATTTATTTCATTAGTTTTATGTGTCAGGGATATAGTCTAGTACCATTTGGTACTGACCATTTTCTTCAGATCTATCACTGTCATACTTGATTACTCCTCATCATACTTGTTAGTCCCAAAATAATTGGCTATGATCATGATCACTGAAATCTGTAACAAAGTACCCAAGAGAGTTTTAGAAAGGTAATACTGTAAGTACTGTTAGTAATTCATCTCTAAACCCTTTGTGAGGTAAGTAGGGCTACTTGCTAATCTCTGAAACACCTTATTTCTCTTAAACATAAAATACACACAGTCGATAGAAGGACAATATAATGTCTTTCTCTGGAATGTCTCAGGTTTCCCCTAGTTATCAGGTCTGAGACATCCCTGAATCAGAAAATGTTCTCAGTTGGATTATTTTGACATCAGCGCCAAGTCAATGAAAAAATCCCAACATACTGAAGAAAAGATTTCAAGACAGCTGGGTCAATTTTCACCAGTTTTGTTTACTGTTACTAAAAGTACCATCTCTCTTTCATATCCAAAAAAGCATCGCTGATGCAGCCATGTTAAACTCCCAGACTTAAGTCACTTCAGTAGAGCTTTAACCCCAAGTGTAGTTCTGGGATTTTAGAAAACTCCTTAAGCTCTTCTGAAATATGACTAGTTTAAGAAAATGTTGTTTTAGGGAACTCCATTGTTTCATTCACCAAGTCGTTTCAGAGTATCTACAGATATATGAGGAACTAAGGGAAATAAGTACTTCTCTTTTTAATATTTGAACATACTTTGTTTCACAAGATGCCCATGGTTTCTAAGCTCTTTCTATTTAGATATCTAGTTTCTTCATTAAAACAAAGGGGAAAATGACTATTGATACTTTTGTTGACATCACATTAAGTTGCAATGGGAAGGTAAGAGTCCTTTAATAACTAGAAACTATTCTCTATCAAAAGGTCTTCTGACACATACTAACTTAAACTTTCACAAAACAATTTTTCCACAAAGTGCAGGTCTCAAACTGAAAAAATGGAGAAAAAGGAGACGTTGCATAGAAAAATTTTCTTCTTGATTGTAGGAATTATTCATGTAGCTCATAAAAATTTTTTGAGTAATTTAAATATTAGAAGAAATGTATACTTACATAAGCTAGAATCAAAGTTTCTATAATGCAAATAAAACATTGTGTGAAACAAATGTACCTCAATAAGTACTAGTTGGTGGCATAACCACATGTAAAAAAATTAAGAGTGACTTAATTTAAGAATGACTTAAGATACTTCAGGAATTGTTCTTAAATCACTAACATATTTTTGGTAGTAGTGTTGTAATTGTTTGGAGATTGTAGTAAGATTAGAGTGGCATATAGCAAAGAAACAAGTATGTGTAATTGATAACTAGGATTTGGGGCATAGGAGAAAAGACATAATAAGTAGTATCACTGAGGATTACTAAAAAACGTTATCATTCTGAATGGTGTTATAGGTATCAGTGCAAATTAGTGATGTCTTAAAAAAAAAAGTCCTACTTCAATTCACTGAAAATGTCTAGAAACAATGACAGATGTAGTAGTCTAAATTGAGGGCTCTACATACCATTCCCCACTAAAGAATCCCATGATCCTAGAAAAATGGCAGGTCAAAACAAGACATTTACAAGAAAGAGGATGTGTATAAAAACTCACCCAATCACATGTATAGACTGTTGGATCTTAATGCCAAAAATCTTTAAAGTTTAAAATTATCAGGGAAGTCTAAACACTGAATGGATTTTTTTTTTTTAAAGATTTATTTGTGCATACAGAACTGGGGTACAGGCCAGAGGCTCAGAGGCGGTAAGAGGCTTCACCAGAGACAGAGTGGGGTACAGAACAGGCAGATTGACGAAGTACACTGCTGAGGGGAGCAGCGGGCGGGTCAGGAGAGGTCTGCCATGCCATGTGGTCACCTCTGGGGCAGGCGGGAATCGAACTCATGTGGAAGCGGCTTTAGATTCTCAGTGCTGTGCTTTAACCCACTGCGCCACCAGGGAGGGCCTGAATGGATATTTTAATTATTTTAAAGTATTGAAATTTTAAAAATGAGATTTGTTTTTAAGAGTGCACTCCTTTAGAAACACATAGCAAAATATTAATGAAATGTAATTTCTAGGCTTAACCTCAAAATAACAAAGGGGCTGGTGGGGAGAGGAAGGTGGCAGCAAAGGAAATAGATGGATACATAGAGGAAATTAAGACTGACCACGAGTTGACGATAACTGCGACTAGACACCCAACACTTAGATGTTTGTTATGTTACAAAGGTAGAATTAATTGTAAAGTACGATTTTTATTTCAAGTTAAGAACTTCGCTGAAATGAATCACTTGCAACATCTCTCATCGACCACCCATTTTTAGAATGCTACAAATCTTGATATGTTAGTATAGTTCACAAACATCTCTTCATTTGTGTATGCTTATGTATACAAAATAAATTTATAGGCTGTCACACTTAGAAAATAGTGTTTCTACTGATATCAATAAAAGTTCATTCAGGGCCCTCCCTGGTGGCGCAACAGGTTAAAAAAGCACAGTGCTATGCTGCAGTCAGCAGTCACTACAACAGAGTTCAATTCCTCACAAGGGAGGTGACCCACATGGTGCAGCAGACCTCTCCTGACCCACCAGCTGCTCCCCTCAGCAGTGTACTTCCTTAATCTGCCTGTTCTCTCCACTTTGTCTCTGGTGACTCGTCTCACCCCTCTCAGCCTCCATGCTTCTGGCCTGTACCCCAGTTTTTATATGCATAAATAATCTTTAAAAACAAAAAAAGCTCATTAACATGGATTTACTACATACCTACTATAAAGCACATATTGTGCTTTTAAAACAGCAGTTTTTAAAAAAGACCCGAATTTCAAAGTATTTGAATTATTTAAGTTTATCTCAATTATGACAAATTATTGAGTTTTCTGTTAACTCAATCGTCAACTTTGTAAACATCATACCTGGAGGGCTTATGAAAACAGGGATTGCTGGACTCTACACTTTCACACTTAGTCTGGAATGTAGCCTAATGCATTTCTAGAAAGTACTTAGTAATTGATGCTTCTAGTCCATAACAAATTCATGAACCATTTTATAATCCATACCAGTTCCAATCATTAAAAGTAAGTAATAAAAATATCTTTGTACACTGAGTTACCTGACTTAGTCTTCAATAAAAAAGGAAGAGGTGAGGGATGCTGCTCCAGTAATACATATATTGTAGCACCACCTTTATTTCTTTACTACAGAGCCAGGAAAGAGAGAGCCCAAGAGAGAAAAAATGGGCTTACTTTTGGCTCACTATTCAGGATTGTCAACTCTACTTTTTTATAACCCCATGCCTAGTATGGGTAATCTCAATTAAAGGAAAATATTGAATATCAGCAGAAGATATAAACCAAGTCCCCAAACTGTAATTGGAAAATAAAACAGCATACATATCTGCCCTCTAAGGAGAAATGACCATTATATCTCTAGATATGCCCACAGATGTTGATAAATTTCCATGGAAGTGTTAGCATACAGATCCCTATTTATTAGATAAAATTTATGAATGGACTGGTTACAGTCTTCAGGCATTTTGAGGAACCATAATGTGCAATTTCGGATATTTAATTACTGCAACATGAAGTTGTCTATTCTAATTTATATCTACACCAGATAATCACCATGATCTAAAATTTTGTTTCTTACAGGAGAAAAAATTATATTTTTTTTTAAAAATCAGGCTTTAGAAAGTTAAGGTAACGATCCAATTTCAACTTAATTCAGTTACGTTTGTTCTTTCCCAAGTCCCACCAAGCTACCATTTTATGCTATGCTATACATTGAGTTTTCTGTCATAATCCTCTCTAATAGGAAATCTGTAAATGTTTTTGTCAGAAAATATTCTATTAGCAACTGTCCCTTAAATGTTACATGTATTGGGTATTTTGCTAAATATAATTGTTTCATTTACTTCTTTTAACTAGTGAAACCCAAGTGTTAGCTGTAAGGCTCAGTTTACCAAGGAAGAAATTAAGACTAAAATTTGTTTTATAAATTTGCCAACGTGGAACTAAAAAGTAGTGAATCCAATGCCCCAACCTCGACTTTTATGGCTATTTATATTTATATGCTCAACACATATTGATTCCTTCTGGTTGACATTAATGGCCACCATTTCTCGAGAATTTATCAAATGTTTGTTATGTTCATTACATTATTTCATACATCCTCTCAAAATCCCATGTGACAGCCTTCACTGTACTAAAAGAGTATTCACAACATAAGTTTTCAGTTACTTGCCAAAGGTCACATGTGGCAAAAGAAGGGAGCCAGGATTTGAACCCTATCAGGCTCCAAAATTCAGTTTTTAGCTAGTACACTTAACATTCTCTTAACCTAGACTCCCATATAATAGTCCTGTATTTCCAAATTGCATGCACAAAAGTTGACACTTAAGCTGTGATTTGTCGAACTATTACATCTGATTGAAATATATTTTAGTATTAGCTTTATTACTACTAGATTGGTATGCTATATTGCTTCAGACTAAGTTTTAAATTTAACTCAAGCTTCCACATTAAACTTGTAACTAAACCTAATCTCTAAATGTTTGCCCTCAATTTTATTCTTAGCTCATTCTATGAATCTAAGTGGACATTCTTAATATTCTGCTAAAATTTTGTCTTAAAATACATAAAATTTGTCTTTTTAGCTATTTTTATGTGTATAACTCAGTGGCATTAAATGCATTTGCAATGTTGCCTAAGTCTTACCACTATCCATTTACAGAATGTTCTTTTAAATTTAAACCTTAAATGTAAAATTCAATCTTGACTCAAGTCCCAGTTATTTTATCTAAATGTTGAGTGTTACAGTACTGGAATTTTGAAGAAACTGCTTTTTGTGTCATTTTTATCACTGAAGAAACTACTGCATTTATGCCACTAACGAAATTGTTGTATTGAATAGGATTTTGAAACACTCTACCAAAGACCTCCTTCCAGGTCAACATGAATAGTTAACGAAACACTCTTTAAGTGTCAATTGCCTTGTACAAAAAAAAACACACTATGCCTCTCTGCTCATAAACTAACATTCTTCTATATACAAGTAATTATATTAATATATACACATATATTTATCTTAATAACTTTATCCTTGGCTTCCAATAAGGATTTCTTCTTTTTATGATTCTTAGTGAAGTTATGCTGGCTAGCTTAAGTACGTCACTTTGTTCCTCTTAATGTTTACAATCCATTTTAGAACAACTCTGAACACGTAAGTTCTTTTAAGAATCAAAAAGATTGTAATTTTTTTTTAAATTTAACTTTATTTGCTAACAGTAATTTGTCAGTCTTTAACATCTGGTACTAAACCTAGTAACTTTAGATGTAAATAAGCATTTTAACTTTAGATGTAAATAAGCATATTTTGTAAAAGTTTGTCTCAGTTAAAAAACAACGGAAAAGCACTGACTCAACTTTCCAGGATTTATTTTGAAACTCCTTATTACCCTACTATCTAATGACAGCAGCAGCTAGAAAAGATAATGGGGAACTTGAATTTAGCAAACTGAAAAATCTTTCAAGTTTCACAGTTAAAAATGTATTTTATAAGGAAAAGCCAAAACAGAAAAGCCATTTTCTCCTTTTGCTGCTGTTACTAAATATGGGAGTGGGGGTGGGGTCGGGGAATAAAACAAGATAACACAGTTTTGGTTATCAAATTCTTAGGCTAACTTAAGTATGGGTCAAGCATGCTTAAAAACTTTAAAGACAAAACAGTACTTTCATACATAGCAAGAATATAAAATGTACAGGATGGCTGAATAGCTAAACTGAATCAAATTTTTTTTTTTAAAGACAGCTTTATTAACCATCATGGATGCAGTGAAGCTTGGAGTGTACACCATGATTTCTTATCAGTCAGAGAAAGGCAAAAAAGACACCCTCCCAGAAAAGAGCCTGTGAACCTCTGTCCCACCTAAGCAGCATCATAATGCTGCAGGCAATGCAATCTAGTTGTCAAAGTGCTCTTCTTATACATCTAATTAAAGGCTTCAACAAAAGGAAATACATTAAAACTCAAACACTGTTCTCCTAGTGCCTTAAGTAGTTTATTGGTAGTTATTATCCACATTTCTATAAATATAAACATTCTAAGTGACTGTCACTAGTGCAGGTACATTTGACATATGAAGCTCCACAGGAAGCTACTTCGTTTTGTGTGTAACAGAATCAAGGTTCCAAAATTTCAGTTGTGTTGTGCCACTAAAAAAAAAAAAACACCCTGCCAGCAAAGTGCATTTCTTTTGCTTAACTTCTGAAGAAACAGTTGTTGGCTTTACACAGAGAAGTTATGTTGATTTGTTCATTTATGATCACTGGAAGTAAGTCTTTGCCTGTAGATAAAAATTAGGGAAAGATGTTTCCCTTTAAATTTAGTAGGCTTGTTTTTTATTCCAAAGTAAACAGCACCAGGGAATTTTCACAAAACACAGCTTTTGCTATTTTCCCCTTCATTTTCTATAATTGTAATTCTTATCTCCAATACTGTATCATTTCTTTCTAACTTATAATCAGAACTGACTGCCCCTGTAACAATGCTCAGTTTGTAAACAAAAAAAGTAAAGTTCAGAGCACATACAGGATATCTTACATTTTCACTCCACAGTGCATCAGTGTTGTTTATAAAGCTTTTGTTCCTCTCAAAACATTACAAAAATATATGAAAAACCACATCTGTGTTCAGCCAGCAAATATTAGTAAAACATGTATTTTATAACTGGAATACTTTATAGAGGCCATGTATAGGAATTATACCTTCTTGACTGCATTTATCAATTCCTTTCTTCATATATTCATACATATATCAAGCATATGCATTTATAATAGGTCTACATGCCCAAATTGACTATATAAAGAGTTATGTAATTTACTTAAGGTTCCTCCAGTGAAAGTGCTTCTGACAATAAACTATTTCTCTAACAGCCCTAAATCCCAAAGGAGTTTAAATCTGACCGTGTAGAAAGATGCATAGCTATTTCTAAAAATGAAAAGACTACACACCAAAACATGCCTTGTTGGGAAAACTAATCCATGCATTTGAATATACCCCAAATACCTTATTTCTATTAAATGAGACCAACTTAACTAAACAGTGTCTAGAACTAAGATATATCATTACATTACTTGATTCCAGAAAAAGGCAAAAATTATTTGGCCAAAACTTAAAAAAGACCAAATACTTCCTTCTTTCCCTTACTGGTTGGACCAATGTGATCATTATAACTGAATATACATATTAATCTATCTTAACATATCCATTCATTAGCAGTTTACCTTAACATACAAAGCCTTGTATGCAATTACCTTGCAAAATCTCCCCCCCAAAAGATATAAGCACAAAACACTAGGCAGACAGTCTTCAAAGTTTTATTTCACTAACTTCAAGTCAAATTCCACAACTGTTTCTGGTCAATTTACTATCCTTGCTTGGCTTCCCAAAATGGTAGTACCAAAAGATTTGTGGGGTAGGAAGAGACCATTTTAAGAAGCACTGCATTTACTCATCTTCCACAAGGCAATAGAGTTGGGTATCTGATTGTTCAACAAAACAAAGCTTTAACACATCCAGGGCAGCAGGCAGGCAAACCAGGCTGTAGACACTCTTCACTTGCCAAAATGAGGCCAGAGAAAACCTACTCCACACAGATGTTATTCCCATTCATCTTTTCTTTTTTTGTTGTCGCAACATTTTTCTTCTTTTAATAATCATATCATGTAGTTTCTCAAGTCCTTCCTTTAGCCCATCTCCTATGATTGCACAGGTAGGCTGCAAATGCCAGGGAGTTGACGAGCTCAGTTCCCCCATTGCTAATAATTTCTCAATTTCTGTGAGGGACAGTGAGTTCCTCAGATCTTGTTTGTTAGCAACTATAAGTACAGGGACTCCTTGGTTTTCTGATATCCTAGTTATTTTATGAAGTTCGGTTTTGGCTTCTTCCATTCTTTCAACATCAACAGAGTCCACAACAAACACAATGCCATCGGTGCATCTGGTATAGGACTTCCACAGTGGCCGTAGTTTTTCCTGACCACCTACATCCCAGAAGTGAAAAGTGACTGTTTTAGAATTTCCCAAGGTCACCTTAATTTTTTCAGTGTTAAATCCTTTGGTAGGCACGGTATTTACAAATTCATTGAACTGCAGCCTGTATAATACAGTTGTCTTTCCAGCACAGTCCAAACCCAGAATAACAATGTGGAAGGACTGAAATGAAGGCAGGCTGGACAGTATAGAAGTCTGGTCTGACAGTCCATTCCCCATTTCCAGCTGTAAATAAGTGTTCCAAGTTGAAAAGCTTTCTTCTTACAGCTTTAGAACTTTTCTTCCTAAGGGATCCAGCTACAAGACTGCTGAGGGAAAATGAATAAGTTACTCTTGTGAAATAATGTACTACAATTGTTTTTCTCTCTGCTGAGATAAGCAACATGAGGATATCATTTTAAAGAAGTGTTTTAATAGACAAACAAAATGAGATATGATATGAAACGTACACAAATGACAAGGCAAATGACAAAATCATCGTTTTGATTAAAATTCTTTAATGTTGACGAAAGTTGCGAGTACATACTTTACTCCCTCGGCCCCTAAACCTCAAAGAACTCATTCCCAAGACAACCCTAATCACCAGTATTCCTACAATTCGCAGTAACCACGTAGGTGCCCTTTTTGGCAGAAAATTCCTAACACATCATCCTATTTTGGCGATCTAACCCACAAGCGAGGCCGCGTACCTAAATCACCACGATTACCCTTTCCCCTAGAAGACACCCCAAAGCTCTCACCTCCTGAACTGGAGTCTGGGTCCAAACGAGAAAGCATCGATAGCTGGTTCTCCGCGGGGGTAAGAACCCCACGTCTGCCCGGCTCAACTCTCCACGCAGCTCTGGCAGTTGCTGCTCTAGAAGACTGGGATTCGGTCTCCGACCAAGCCCACTCCTCAGGGCCCACCCTTGAGTCCCAATGCCATTGGTCACTAGAGTCGGCGCGTCCACGCTACGCCCGCCCCCACGCCCTCATTGGCTAGCGCAACTGCCGCTCCCAGTGCAGCAGAGCAGGACTCTCTCGGTCCACAGGCACCACCTGTTGCCCGCAAGTTAGAAAACCAGGCGCCCGCGGCGGAGCCGAGCGGCCCCTGCAGGGGAGTGAGAGCTTCGACCCGCCGGTCGCGTCGTCGCCAGCACGCCAGCCCTCCCGCTCCGCCCGCGGGGTGCACCTGCCGCACAGCCCACGGACTCAGCTTCGCGGCTCTCACTTCCGGGGCCCGTGGTCACCACCGGCACATTAACCCTTCCTCCGCTGGTCAAGGGTGCTCGGTGTGGCCGCGCCATCTCCCGGGCGTGTCTGACGCGATCTGCGGGACTCACCCTGGCTGGCCCGCGTCCCCGCAGTCTGACTCCCTCACCTCGCCTCAACCCGCCCTCCGCACCCGGCCAGCACGTCTCTCTCTGTAGGGCGCGGCCGCGCCAGCTGCCTTCCCAGCCGCGGCTCACCTCACTGTTCTGATACAGACTCGGCGTCGCTTTCAGTCGCTCAGGAGCGCGCCCATAGCTGCCGGAGAGCACCAGCGAGGCCTGGGCAGTGGCATTGGACAAAACGCCACTCCATGAGGCGCCGGGTGGGCGCCCAGCGCCAAGCCGCCCTAACGGTGCTCGGACGACAGCTCCCGGCGCCAGCCGCGGCCCCGCCCCTTTCCAGCACTGGCTCCCGCGCTGTCCAGTGCGGGGCGCGCGAGAGCCGGTCTCCTAGCAACGCAAAAACAAGGTCACGTTTGAACCAGCCGAACCAAGGCTGCGGCGAGCTGGATAGGGCGGGGCTTCCGGCCTGGGCCTGGGGACACGTTTGCTGTCTGGGACGCTTTCTACCACCCGGGAACTAGCTTCGGGCGGGTCCCACTCGTGCTGACACCGCCCATCCTCAGGGCACCTAGGGCGTCCTGGGGCGTCAACCAGTGACGCAGGGCCAGGGAACACTAGACGGATGGGCCACTTATATAACAGAATGACGTGTCGTGCTTCAGTAGCTGCCCTGAGTGGTCAGAGGCACCCTGGAGTCTGTAACATACCTTTCTTTTGCAAAGCAAATTGCTCGATCTCGTGCACTTTCTCTCACTTGCTCACTCAGTGGTGGCCCTGAGTTATTCTAAATGACTCTCAATACAGTAATTGTGTGTTTGTTCTATACATTTGCAAATATTTATTGACCACGTAATAGGCAGTAAGCACAGTTCTGTGTGTCTGGAAGATTGGCGTTACTTGGGGAAAAGGGGGAAGTAACCAAATTGCCACAGGAATAAATTAATTGCAGTATGTGAACTGGAAGCATCTCTACAGTGCACCTTTTTCCAAAAATATTCACTTTTTAAATAGGATTACGTTTCCTCAAGAAATCTGATGATTTTTCTCAATGCTGTTGCTGCTAATGATACTCTTCTCCTTTATGATGTATTTCTCCTTTCTAACATAAGAACACATGAGGTTTAAAAAATAATAATAAAAGCCAAGTTTAGGCCTAAGAACTGAACACTAAGCATATTTTCAGGAAAACAATAGTAATTTAAAAAATAAAACTAATAATAAAACTAATTCACTAAAATAACAATAAACAGTTTTGACCAAGTTCCTTAGATGATATATTCTGCCTTCTTGCTTACTGATTCTAGTGTAAGGTGAAACTTGCCCTATAATTGTGGAATCTCATTCAGTCTTGCTCTTTACATTAATTAGCAAGTGATAAAGAGCTGACTGAAATGATTAGTATTTTTTTCTTGGGAATTTAACTGGAATTTTATATATGTATGTCTGTGTGTGTATATGTGTGTGTGTATATGTGTGTATGTGTATACACACTTTTTTGGGTTCTTTAAAGATTTATTTATTTATGTATACAAGATCTGGGGTGTAGGCCAGAGGTAGGGGAGTAGTCCTTGTAAAACTATTATAGATTTCTGTTCCCCATCAAGGAAGGCATTAATGTGCATTTTCAACATGCATCTCAGTTAATTAACAGACATTCAGGGGAAATTACTAATCTTAAGTGTTTACTAAACCCTAGTCTTTCTTGTGTAATCTGACTTTCTATGATATACTTAAGTAAAGTATCTGGTACTGCAATTAATGTCCTTTCTGATCTTTGCCACTGCTCACTTTCATCGTTTCACTTTTATGGAATGCTTTCTCTTCCGGGATACTTTACATGATTAGTTTCAGTACATATTTATTGGATCTCCCAAGTTTGAAGGTCTGAATAAACAGAAGACATGATCTCTGTCTAAAGTAATTAGTGCATAAGAGTACAGATTACAGGGCCCTCCCTGGTGGCGCAGCGGGTTAAAGCACAGCACTGAGAATCTAAAGCCACTTCCTCATGAGTTCGATTCCCACCTGCCCGGGAGGTGACCACATGGCGTGGCAGACCTCTCTTGACCCTCCTGCTGCTCCCCTCAGCAGTGTACTTCGTTGATCTGCCTGTTCTGTTCCCCACTCTGTCTCTGGTGAAGCCTTTCACCGCCCCTGAGCCTCTGGCCTGTACCCCAGTTCTGTATGCACAAATTAATAAATCTTTAAAAAAAAAAAAAGAGTACAGATTACATAAGCACATAATTGCTATGATACTCAACGGGACTTCTAAGTAATAAAATAAAAGTTATTATCAAGAACTGTGCCTTACAAATGATCAGAAGTCAGGGTAGCTTAACAGAAAATTGTAATTTTCAAACTAAATTTTAACCAAACCAGATATTGGGTAGGAGAACAGAATACCCACATGGAAAATATCATCTCATACTTCTCAAAACCATATGGAACCTACCACTTAATGCATATGTGACATTATCTAGGAAAAATCATATAGTAAGCCACAAAACAAATATCAACAAGTTCCAAAAAATTAAAATTGTATCAACTATCTAGTCACAATAATAGGAAAATGTAAGTCAGAAACAGGAGGAAAATTCACAAATACATGGAAATTAAACAACTGACAACTAAAAAAATGCAATCCTAAATAACAAGTGGATCAACACAAAAATCAAAATGGGAAAAAAATAACCTGAGACAAAAGAAAATGGAAAAACACATACCAAAATCTATAGGTGCAACCATTTTAAAATTAGTTCTAAGAGAAAATTTTATAGTTTTTAATGCTTATATTAAGAAAAATGAAATGTCTAAAATAATCTAAACTCACAACTCAAATAAGTGGAAAAAGGACAAACTAAGCCCAAAGATAGCAGAAAAGGAAATAATAAGGATTAATGCTAAAGAAATCAAATAGAAATATAATAGATCAGCAAACTAACAGTTTTTTATTCAACAATAAATAAAACTGATAAACCCTTAGCCAGGCTACATCCACCTTCCCCCCCCCCCAAAAAAAAGTGAATGAGAAAGCGCTCAAAATTATGAATGAAAGATGGAATACTGAAATGGATACTAAATCAATACAAGGGATGGTAAGAAACAATTACATGATAATGAACTGCTCCATCAAAAAGAAAAGGATAAATGCCTAGAATGCATAATCTGCCAAGAATGAATCAAAAAGAAATACAAAATATGGCAAACCAATAATGAATAAGGAGTTTGAAACAAAATATTCCTATCAAAACCCTAGGACCAGATGATTTTAATAGTAATTCTACCAAACATTTAAATAATTAATACCAATCTTTCTCAAGCTCTTCCCAAAATTTGAAGAGGAAGGCACACATCCAAACTTATTTTAAGGGGCCATCATTATCCTTATGCCACAGCCGGAGAAGGATAGTACAAGGAAAAAAAATTTGAGGCCAGTATCCCTGATGAACAGAAGTACAAAAATTATCAACAAACTATTAGCAAATAATTCTATACATTAAAATGAATCATTGATTAAAAGGATCATACACTATAATCAAATGGGAGTTATCTCTGGGATGCAAGGATGGTTCAAAACATGCAACTCAATGAATATGATATACTATATACATTAATAGCATGAAGAATAAATCTTATGTGATCACAATAGGTATAGAAAAAGCATATCACCTCCAGTTCTTTTCATTTATCACTGAAACATATTTAGTATCTGTTTGCGATAGTGTGTGGTCTCTTCAGAAAATAATTCTATAAATGCTTAAAATGTTAGTTTTCTCACCCAGAGCTATTGAATTAGATTACCTAGGGATAAGATCTTTAGAAACTTCTGGAACAAGAAGTAGCAAGAAATCATTGACTGAAGTTAAGAACAAAAGTTAATACAATACAAATTTCCAGAGTTTTTGGAAAGATGTAGGATAGTAGAGTTACCAGAGAAAGGGATGGGGGGTGGGGCAGAAAGTTGGAGGAACACCTGTATTATCACTTTCAGAGGAATTTTTAAAATAGCATTACTTTGTACATCTCTTCAGCTGTGGGAGATCAAAAGAGGTCGGGATCAGAAGAAAAGGTGTGTTTGCTCTGGCAGGGCAAACTGTTAACTTTACTAAGCACACGATCCAGGCTAGTTGTTACTAATATTACAATCTATGCTACAGAGCCAATAGAGGATTTTCCCAGAGGGTGAGGAAGGAGGTACTACTGTTTAGCTACACGGAATCAGTACTATGTAGTGACTGAATACATGGGTCTTCCTTTCACTATGAGGGAAATGTAGGTCACCCTGGCAGAAGGCCAACCCTTCTGCCGCCCAATTGCTGCAGAAAGATCTGAAATAACTGTGGGCATAGCGCCCCCTGCAGATAGAACGAGGTCAAAGGAAAACTTAATAGAACCTTACTTCTCAAGGTTGGCTCTAGGTAATTGATAAGTATTTAGAAAATATTTGTAGAATGAATAAATGAACAAATTTAGTGTGTCTTGGAATCTTTGTGCCTCATTTCCTCATTGTGTTGTTTTGTGGGGCATTGAATGAAATACTCTGTGCATAACACCAATAATTGTTAGATAAAAGAGTACTGTGCTGGTATAATTACCTTTATGTTTTAACTTCTTGAGATCACAGAATTTTAGTGATAAATAATTAGGATTTAAAATTTTAAGTTGCTAAAGGTTTTGGAATACATATAAATAAGTATAATGTTTAGGGTAGCACAATTTTTGACCTATAGGGAAATAATGGTAAAATTGCTGGATTGTTTTTCTTTCTTCTTAACAAATATTAAATAACTAAACATTTGACATTTGATAACATTCTGTATTTTTATAAAAATAAACATTTGTTAAATAAAGGAATAAGGAGCAGCTACAGTTTAAAAACTTATGTAAATCCTCTCTGGTGGTGCAACATGTTAAAGCACAACACTATGAAGCTATTAGAGCCACTGCAGCCAGAGTTCTATCCCCAGAGGGTGAGGTGACCCACATGGTGCAGCAGACCTCTCCTGTCTCACCTGCTGCTCCCCTCAGCAGTGTATTTCAGTAAATCTGCCTGCCCTGCTCCCCCCTCTGTCTCTGGTTATTCCCCCCCCCCCCCCCCCCCACACACACTTCTGGCCTACACTCCAGTTCTTGGATGCTTAAATAAATAAATCTTTCAAAAAAAATTAAATGAACCTAGAATTATCACATAAGCCAACACTTTCATTCTTAGATATGTAGACAATGAAAAATGAAAATTCATCTTAACATAAAATTTTTATCTGAATGTTTAGCAGTATTAGTCTTAATGACCAAAAAAGAGGAACCAACTCAAATGTCCAACTGAAAAATGGACAAACAATATGTGGTGTATTCATACAAAGAATTCTTTGGCAATAAGAATAAGAGAAATATAAACACATGTTATTGCACAAATCTAACTTTAAAACCACTATGCAGAGTAAGAAAAAAAAGGGCCATATATTGTGTGACTCTTTATGTGAAAGGTCCAGTATAGACAAGTTTATGGAGACAGAAAGTGTAGTGGCAGTTGCTTACAGCTGTGAAGAGGAAAGGAAGGATTGGGAAAAAATGTAAAATGACTGTTAATAGGTAAGGCTCTCCATGTTAGGGTGCTAAAAATATCCTAAAATTGATTTTGATGATGGTTATACCAAATATAGCAAAAATCAGTATGCTTAAAATTAATCAGTTTGGGCCCTCCCTGGTGGCACAGCGGGTTAAAGCACAGCACTGAAAAGCTAAAGCTACTTCCGCATGAGTTCGATTCCTGCCTGTCCCGGAGGTGACCATATGGCGTGGCAGACCTCTCCTGACCCGCCTGCTGCTCCCCTCAGCAGTGTACTTCGTCAATCTGCCTGTTCTGCTCCCCGCTCTGTTTCTGGTGAAGCCTCTCACCGCCCCTGAGCCTCTGGCCTATACCCCAGTTTTGTATGCACAAATAAATAAATCTTAAAAAAAATAAAAAAATTAATCAGTTTGTCTAAATAAGTCATGTTTATTTTTTAAAAAGACTTGTATGCTTTTATGTTAAAATTTGGTCATCTGATGAATCATGAGCCGACCAGAAAACAATTAGCATGTACTTACAGACTCTCTCCAGTTACACTGCATCATTCTGTGTTTTTATCTAACAGATACTCCATTTCAAAGTAAAAAAAAAAAAAAAATTACACTGCTACAACATCAAAGAGAACTAAATGAAAATTAAGTAAAAGTATTTGGCAGTCCACTGCGCCAGTGGATGGCGACACAAATCATGGATTTGGCAGCTCTGTGTACACATTTTCATCCAGGCTGAACATTCTGGCCCCACCAAGTTGAACATTCATGTGTCTGGTAAAATTTTGGTATAAACAGTGTTATGTATTTGGGTTTTTTGCAGGCTGATATTTATGTCTTGGAGATTAAACAAGCATTTACGTAACGCTGGCTTTCATGGGTAGCTATGTGCAATATTTAGAGCCTGCCTTCTCACAGCACTGTACTAAGCTCTAGGGAATTGAAAATGCATGGTCATTCCTATTTATAAAAACAAGAAAAAGAGGGGCCTCCCTGGAGGTATAAGGAGTTAAGTCTCAGCACTATGAAGTTATCTGCAGCTACTGCAGCACAAGTTAGATCCCAGCCAGGGAGCTGACCCACATAGCACAGCAGACCTCTCCTGTCTTGCCCTCAGCAGTATATTTCAGTAGCTCTGCCTGTTCTGCTCCCCATGCTGTCTCTAGTGAATCCACTCAATCCCTGCACTTCTGGCCTATACCCCAATCCTTCTATGCAAAAAACAAAAAAACACTGAGTATAGGATCATACCTCTTCACAAGCATAACACCAGAGGCACCAGCAGAGCACCTTCCACAGTTGCCCACAGGCTCATTCCTCACATAATGAAACCCTTCCCTCCCATACTCCAGCCTCTGTGTAGGATTAAGAGCTCTTCCCTATAAACAATTGAAAGTAGTTCTATTTACTTAAGTCAAATCAAGTAAACTATAAGATATTGGAGGATACTTTTCCTTAGGTGGGGAGACCACTCAGGCTCAGTACGATTCTTATTATGAACCTACCCTACCCCAGGTGGGGTCCCCCTAAGCAAGGAGTTATACTGACCCATTGGGGTTTATACATTAATCCACCTAGATCAAAGGGGACCACTTGGGATGGGAATCTACACTGGCCAAGTGTATTATTATATCAATACACTAAACCCACTGAAGTTAAATGAGGTCTCCCTAAGCAAGGGTAGACACATGGACACAATGGGGTTCACCTTATGAAGCCCACTAGGCCAAGTAATGACTCTGCTAGACAACACAGGCCTGATGACATGGAAGGAGGGATTTTAATATCATGAAATTAACCTTGGCCCAGTATGGTATCCACAAGGCAATTGAGGCCAGGGTTCATATTAGTAACAATAAACCTGGCCCAAGGGGGAAATTCCTTGGTGTGTTCATATCATGCACCACCCTGACACAAGAGAAACTTCCCCTGGAAGGGAGGCACCTCTAGCCCAGGGGATGAAATAGAACCAATACCCTACCCCAAGTGCAACTCACCCAACAATGGAGGCCCATAGCCTCAGGGAGATCTATGCCTATACCTAAAAGAAATGACAGATATAAATAACTCTAGAACTCTTTCTGGCAGGTAAAGGATGTGGAATAGGGCCTAGTTAGGAAGAGATCACACAGGTGAGTCTCAGCATCACCTTGTAATACGCTTTCCAAACACCTGGTACATTTAAAATGATGATCATGTGGAGCCTATTTTAAATCAAACTTATTCCCGTATTAAATTGCTATGATGAGAATTCTGGGTGAGTGTAACTTAGCTCAACTTCCTCTTTTCTCTATCAGCAACTAGAAAAGAACATTAACACCCTGCTTTCTTCTTTTCAGTGAAGAGGAAAGACACAGGAAATTACCTGCTGATTGTTACAATGCAACGTTCAGTCTGAAGACTCTTGACAGCCTTTCACAGGGTCCTCCCTGTGGCACAGTGGGTTAAAGTACAGCACTGCAAGTCAGCGGCAGCCCATTTCAGGGCCAGTTCAATCCCTGGCTCCGGAGGTGATCCACATGGCACAACAGACCTCTCCTGTCTCACCTACTGCTCCCCTTTGCAGTGTCGAACTTCCTGTTCTGCGCCCACTCTGTCTCTGGTAAGTCCTCTCACCGCCCCTGCACCTCTGGCCAGTACCCCAGTTCTCTATAGATAAATAAATCTTAAAAAGAAAGAAAAAAAGAAAGAAAGAAAGTTGTGAGCCCTTCCTGGTGGCGCAGTGGGTTAAAGCACAGCACTGAGAAGCTAAAGCCACCCGCAGGTGATCCACATGGCGGGGCAGACCGCTCCTTCTCCCCTCAGCAGTGTACTTGTCAGTCGGCCTGTTCTGCTCTCCACTCTGTCTCTGGTGCAGCCTCTCACCACCCCTGCACCTCTGGCCTGTACCCCAGCTCTGTATGCATAAACGAATAAATCTTTAAAAAAAAAAAGTTGTGAAACATCTAAGCTTGACTCTAAAATTTCCCTACTCTCTGACCCTTGTAGACACTCTGTGACTGCTTCTGGGAAGTGGATCCAGACTAGTATCCTTGTTCTTGAATAAATACTCTTGTTTATATTACAGTCTGGCACTGTTTCAATTGACAGAGAAAATCAAACTTATGTCAGTTGGTCAGCTGACTCCCTTCCTTGTTTCATTTTACCCCCTGAATTCTCTGTCATGAGTTCTTTTCTATATAAATGGAGAGTAAGATAGGTTTGAGAAAGTATTGTGTTATGGAGGACACCATACTCAGCTATTCCTAGCTTATTGGAAAGGGGTTAGGTCAGAAGAAATTACCTCCCTCCATGGCATCTTTAGCAAAATCTGATCTTTATTCACCTCTGACCATTCTAGGGAATTAAGGCCCATCCTTTGTCCCTCTAAATCCTATTCCATTCAGGGTTCATCAGTTTCTACTTGGCTAAATACTTTTCAAGATTACATTTTGAAGAAAGATCTGACAAAATGTATTCCAACTAAAGATCTAACACCAATAGCGTCAATGCCAGATAATTAGGAAAATGAAATAAGCTCATTCTTGCTTACCTGTTTATCAAGGAGTTCACATTAGGCAGAACCATTTGATAACATCAACAGTAATCTTAGTTCAAGAATTATTAAAATCTTAGATGGAGTCATAGTAAATTTGTAAGAATTACATTTTGATTCATGACTATTTGCAGTCAGTATAGAAATAATGGAAATGCATTTTATGATCAAGCTTTTTTTTGTTTTTTTTTTTTTTAAGATTTATTTATTTATTCATACAGAACTGGGGTACAGGCCAGAGATATGAAGGGTGAGAGGATTCACCAGAGACAGAGCGGGAAGCAGGACAGGCAGATCCACGAAGTACACTGCTGAGGGGAGCAGTGGGCAGGTTAGGAGAGGTCTGCCTCGGGGCAGGCGGGAATCGAACTCATGCGGAAGTGGCTTTAGTTTCTTAGTGCAGTGCTTTAACCCGCTGCCCCACCAGGGAGGGCCCGATCAAGCGTTTTTAATAAATTATGATTTTATTATTATAACATTAAAAACAATCCCTCTAAACATGATGGATTTTGTCATGCTAACTAAGCTAATAAAAAAACACACCCACTTTTTTCACAGGAAACATTTTGACTAGTGAATTTTTATTGCTGCATTAGCAGAAATGTATTAGAAATAATTATTCTAAGGTGATAGGGATCTGACGCAAGTGCATGCAAATAACATAGTCAATTATATAGTGGAAATGATATCGTAATAGGGTCGTGATGTTATCAAATAACAGTCTTCTGCGTTTCACATTAGTATGAAAGAAAGACACACAGGTTGCAAAGCACAAGGGAAAATAATACCTCCAGTTTGTCTTTCACTGATTGCATTATACAAAGAAATTGTTAATTAGTGTCTTCATTTCTTTAGCAATGTAAAAAAAAATGTTAACACTTAAAAATTCAGTTACATCCTTTAGTACACTTTGTGTGCATTTCTCTTGGGTACATGTCATACTTGGCCACACAGTCAGTGAGAGTGCCAGTGGCATTTTATCCTCACAAGTATTTTCTTTGGTATTAAGTAAAGTATTTGATTGTAGCCATTTATAAGTGAATTCTTAAGTTGAGTCACTTTTTACAGGTTTAATAGTTTTTTTTAAGATCATTTTTTGTGAAGGACAGTTTTTTTTTTTTCCTCTCGAGTTATTTGTCTTACCCAAGGATGACAGCAAAGTGGAAAGAATTGTCATTTCCCACAGTTGGGTATACACAGGCTTTTAAATTCAAGCCCAGTTCCAATGCATAAGGTTTAAAAATAATTTTTTTCCCTTGTAATTCAAAGTAAACCTAAACTTTTTTTTTTTTTTTCTGTAGAAGGTCAGTGTCTCTATACAAGAATATATATTTACAGTGTGTAGCCTGGAAGTCGATGGGTATGAAACACACTGCATAACTGAATGATGAGTGAGGTGAACAGATACTGAATACTTAAATCTATAGTGTTTAATGTTTAAATCCTAGCCATTAATGGAGGCCCTGTAATACTTAAAATACAAAGTGGGGCAATTCTCTTTACTGTAGTCTGCGCGACAAATTATTTGATAGGAGATAAAAATACCGCGTTATGCCTGAGTAAACTTATGTCATCTTCAAGGCAGAGAGTAACTGGTGGACTGAGAGGAATATGCAGTGATGGCGTCAGTGGAGAAATGAGGCTGAGCATTGCAAATAGATAGGGCCTTTCTGTCTTTTTTTCATTGGTTTAAATATTAGATAACATTCCAGAATATTAGGATTACTAGAATATTGGGATTACTAGAAGGGATACAAACATACTAGCTTGTTTGGGAACACATACATCTTTCTCTTTTATGGTACCTGGTCTAATATCTTTAGATTTGATAAATATGTGTGTAACTTTTAACAAAAATCCTGTGTTACAGATCAGAAAGTTTAACTAATTTATCTACCCTTTGACAGTATTTGTCCCTACATTCTGATGACCATTAATAGTTTCATATTTTAACACTTGTCAATTTGGTAGTTAGATAAAAATATAGTTTTTCTGCTTTATTATGAACTTATTTCCTTAGAAAAATCATAGGGTAGCTTCTCAACATTGGTTGGTTATTTTCTTTCATTTCTGTGGTCTGTCCTCTTACGTTTTTTGAATATTTTCTGTTAGGTTGTTTCTTCTCTTCCCTGATTTGTCAGCATTCCTTTCAGTAGAAGAAATGAGTGTCCATATAACTTTATTAGCTGTATATATTGCATCTCAATTTCTAAGTTTCTTATCTGTTTGGCCCTACCTATGTCTTATATTTCATGCAGTAAATAGATCATATTTTTTCTTTTATACATTCAGAAAGCTGTGTTTTCGTCACTGTCCTCCTGGAGGGGTTAAAATTTTGTGCAACAAACTCATTTTAGGCTTTATAGTCAAACAAGCACGACCTTTGTAAGGTAGATTTTCACAAGTTCTTTGGCAATATAATTTGCTTGAAAACATAGTTGACTTTGTCTGTGTGGCTCCAGGCAGTTATGAGAGTCCACAGATGGACGCTTTACCTGGATGAGACCCTGGCAAAGCTCATTCTTCCCTCCCTTGAATTAGTAGCTACCTTGGGAGGGAAAACTAAATCTGATTTTGTATTGGAATTGGCTTATATCCTATTTGAGAACTCTTAAGGGAAAGCCCTTGAGCGAGGTCCTGAATGACAACTTGACTGTGATTTTGTTTATGGGAGCAGTTAGCTTTTCCAAGTGAGTAATCCTCCGTCAATTTAGATTAAGGGCCACCTGCTGAGAATAGAGCAGAGTTATATACCTCTTCATCTCTGCTTTAAAATGATTAATTCTGCCTAACTTCATCTCTTATAGTGCATTGCTACAAGCTGCAAGGAAACACCCATTTACGTTAATATTCTGAAATTTCCTAAGCCCTTTTCAGGAGGCAAAGGCTTGGTATAATCTGCCTTCTTCATTATGGCTGATAATCAATTTATTAAAAATTTTACCATGAGAAGAATTTCTTGCTTCTCAGCCTGCAATATCTTTACTTATTGTTGGCACATCTACAATTAAGGCAAGGCCACACATAATTAGGAAATATGTAGAGTGAAATTCCATATCTGATACCTGTTTTATATTCATTAGGGTAAAGGTTGAACTGTTGTAAAAAGGGATTCCAGGCCCTCCCTGGTGGCGCAGCGGGGTTAAAGCACTGCACTAAGAAGCTTAAGCCACTTAGATGAGTTTGATCCCTGCCTGCCCCGGAGGTGACCACATGGCCTGGCAGACCTCTCCTGACCCGCCCGCTGCTCCCCTCAGCAGTGTACTTTGATGATCTGCCTGTTCTGCTCCCCACTTTGTCCCTGGTGAATCCTCTCACGCTCCGCATCTCTGGCCTGTACCCCAGTTCTGTATGAATAAATAAAATCTTTTTTTTTTAAAGGGATTCCAAAATACAGTGGCTCAACTATGATCTTTCTAATGATCTGCCAGTATTAAGATAAACTCACCTAGTCAGAATAGGGATATTCTACTGAAGTCATTTTTGGAGATGTTGGATTTGGAAAGTGGGGTCCTTAGTTTAACTCTGGGAAAAGTTTCAACACTTCTTTCAGCAAACACTGGTGAGTTTCTCAGGAGAGGGCCTCCATAAGACAGAGACATTAGTTATCCAAATGGGCAGTTTTATTATGAAGAAGGAAGAGAAAGTAAAAGGTCACTTGTATAGATACAAGCAGGCAGAAAGAGCTGCCCCCCAAAATGAGAAAGTTTGCTAAAAGAGAGGCCTGCCTAGTTACAGGTGGGCAGCTGTGACTGCTTCGCTGCCTTACAAAATGTTAGTGGAGAATCACCAACAAGGCCACAGGTCAGAGGTCGGCAGGAAGCTGCTGCCCTACAAAGAGATGGAGCTGGCTGCAAGATGCAGCTGCATAGTCACAAGTGGGCAGAAATGCTGCCCCGTGCCCATGCAGAGACTGCCCTGATAGTTTCTTTCTCTGTGGCAGGGCTCATTCCTTTGGGGAGTGGTTCATCTTTTGTTGATTTTTGAATAACTTTAGAATTTGAAAAGGACCATAGATTCTACAATGGCCCTCAATCTCTGGATCCTCACCTCCAATCTAACAGCCCTGTGATGCCTTTGTAGGTCTGCCCTATAGTGTCTAAGGATTTTTCACATCTCTAGCTGGTTTAGTGACCATGTTCATCACATCTACCCCCACCTCCAGCTCCTGGCATGATGTGAGCCAGGTTTCTGGTCTTGTGGTACCTCCTTTCCAACTTTTCTATTCTTTTCCTCTATCACTACCTCCTGTTGCTACTTATGGCTTCAATCTCTGGGCCCAACGCAGCTATTCAGGTTCTCATTTCTTTTTCTTTTTCTGTTTTGAATAACTAATGACCTCTTGGAGGCTGGAACATTACAAAGGAAAAAGAAAAATGCACACACAGATGAGCAGCTGTTTAAAGTATTGAAAAAAAATGTTATCTCTGGTGTTCTCAATAAAAGTTCACATAAAGCTGTGTTTTATTGGGGGGAAGCATCTTTATATTCAGAAGTAAAAATCTCAATGATTCTTCTTGTTTAAAGCTGGATTGAATATTTTGAACCACTTAGAAGTCTGTTGGCTAACCTACTTCCCTGAGAATGTTATCGTTCCAACAATGTCCCTACTGGATCTTCAAACACATGATTCACAGATATCCTGTGACCAAAAACAGAAACTTCTCTCAAAAACCAAAATATGAGATTATTTTATTAAATTAGATCTCCAGCTTATTTAAATGTTTTGTTTTTGGTTAAACTCAACTGAGAAGCCCTATAACTCCCTCATCTCCATAATTGTCCCACATATGATTTTGTTTTAAAAGTACATGTAATTAATGCTTAGTGAAATAAGCCAGAAAGAAAAGGAAAAATACAGGATGGTTTCACTCATTGCAGGAGTATAAAGGATGAGGCGAGAAAATAATAATAATAAGGAACAACTATATATCAGAGACATTTAATGGGGGTGGAATGGGGAATGGGATCAAAAACAGTGGGGGGAGGGAAATGCACTGGACTATGATGATGGCACATGGGTGATTTGGTGATGGGAAGCCAATGGGGATTACAACTGAGATAGAAAAAGGCACAAAATGATGTAAAAATAAACTATTATATTATTTTTTTAAAAAGTGCATGTAATTAAAATCATACAGAGTGTGACTCTTTATATGTGCCCAGTATGAAAAATTCTTTCTGCCCCTGTTTAAAAGATTGTCAGATTGGAATAAGAACAGTAACTTTGCAAGGATCAGAATAGAGATGTAGGGCTGACTAATTTTAAGATTGTAAGAAATTGATTTACATGATCATGGAGACTAAGACGTTCCATGACATTCCACCTGCAAGTTGGAGATTCACAGAAATCGTTGGTGTAAGTTCTTGTCCAAAGGCCTGAAAGCCAGAAGCACTGACAGCATCTGCACCTGGCTAAGGGCAAGAGGAGACTGAAGACTGAGCTTGTATAAAGGAAGTCAGTTGAACTTTAGTCCACCTTTTTGTTCTATGTACACACTCAATTGATGGGCTGTCATGGTGACACACAAAATTAACTATCATATAGTCACTCTTACTTTTTTCAGGTCTCTTTCCAAATATCATCTCAGATCAGCCTTCCTTGTTCACACTCAAATTTCCTCAGTTCACAATCTAGTTCCCTCTTTCTCACCTTATTTTTCTTACTGTTTACTGCTGAATGGCAGAACACACATTGAGTATTTCTTTCTTTCTTTTCTTTTTTTATGTATACATAAAGATTTCTTTATGTATGCATACAGAACTGGAGTACAGGCCAGAGATGCAGTGGTAGTGAGAGGATTCACCAGAGACAGAGTGGGGAGCAGAGTAGGCAGATCCAGAAAGTACACCACTGAGGGGCCCAGCGGGTGAGACAGGAGAGGTCTGCTGCTCCACGTGGGTCACCTCCAGAGCTGGGGATAGAACTCCCAGTGAAGCCACTGTGGTTAGCTTTCAGTGCTGTGTCTTAACCTGCTGAGCCACCAGGGAGGGTCCAAGTATTTTTTTTTCTGTCTCTATCAACTCAACCGTCCCGCCATGAGGGCAGGTTACCTTAACTCTGCTCTCTGTGGGTGGCATCAAAGGTACCCAGAGTAGCCTGGTATGTGGTAGACGTATGATTTTGCTCAACTGAATCTAAAATCAGAAAGCAATATAAACTGTTCTTAGACTAGGATCACAGTCACACTTGCTGTGTTCACACTTACTGTGTTCATAGAACACAGCACTATTCCTTTCCAATCTAAAGTGTAAGTCAATATGATTCTACTTCTCAAGAATTTTCAGGAACTAGCAGTCTTTCTTTACATAGACAAAGAGTGCCCTCTACCGAGCTTTTTTGGTCTAAGTTCTGAATGCTTAATGTGACAAAACACTATTATTACTGAATATGAGGAGACATACTGATAACTTCCACCCTTAAACATTTACAATGAAAATCTATTTCTAAAGTAAGTTTTATGTTGTAGAAAGTAAGTTTTATGTTGTAGACTTGTATAGATTTTAAAAAAAAAAGAATATTTACTGCTCCCCTGGAAAAGATCATGCTTAGTGAAATAAGCCAGAAAGAAAAGGAAAAATAACGGATAGTTTCTCTCATAGCAGGAATAGAACAGGCAAGAAAATAATGATAATGATGAACAGCTATATACCAGAGACATTTTGTGGGGGTGGAGTGGGGAATGGGATCAAAAACAGTGGGGGGAGGGAAATGCACTGGACTATGGTGATGGCACATGGGTGATTTGGTGATGGGAAGCTCAAGGGGATTGCAACTGAGATGGAATAATGCACCAAAATGGTGTAAAAATAAATTATTATATTATTAAAAAATAAAAAGAATATTTACTGTTCCCAATTTGATTTGAAACAGAGGTTTGGGCTTTAAGTCAAATGGATATTGTCAGTTATCTAATACTGTGTTTGGAAGAGAAATACTTATGGTTTTGTTGTTCCTGCAGATAAAAAAAAAAATCAATAATGCCCCCTAGCTGTTGAAGCTGGGTCTGGAAGTAAAGAGAAGTGTATTTGATTTGCAATAGGCTTTGGTAGGTCTTTATCCTTGCTTTATTTGATAACTACAAGTGAGCAAGGTGAGAGGGACCTTGGGACTTGCAAACCTACATGCTCTAAGTGTGTTAAGTATAAAGACATATTCTTAGTGTGTTAAGACCTTCAATATAAAATAACTTTAATATGATTAGTGTGCAACAGAGAAAGAATATAGTTAAATGTTTTCCCATGAAACATTCAAAGTTACCCAAAGTAGGGACAATGAAGCCCAAAAACTTGTCACATGTCTAAAGCACCTAATGGTGGGGACCCATATGGAAAGGGCAGAAGGGGCCAGGCGCGCCTGGAAGGAAAAAGAGCAAAATTAAAATAAAATACAAGTCAAGATACAAAGGCTGCCATTGTTGGCTTTCCCACAGGTCTCTCACCCATATCTCTGTCTCTTTCAAGTTATCTCCTTTTGTTGGGGGGAAAGGATGTCCTGAACAAACCCCACAAATAGATTTTATGACCTCACCCTCTTCCCAGACCAAAAAGACCCAAGACACCAATGACAACAAAACCCATAATGTTATCACCACCAAAGGGAGGATTGTTGGGCCCTGAGGATGTAGTTAAGCAGCCAGGTTCCGTACATAGCCAGACATGTGGGGCTTTGTGGAGGGTGTCTTTGTTTTTTTCTCATTTTCATCGTGCCACTGGGGTTCCAGATCAGTGGAACTGGTAGGCCCCATTCACCAATTTCTCTTTCTTCCTGAATTATTCATTTCCCCATTTTGTAAATAAACCCTCTAATACCTTTTGTGTGCACCTGTGGTTGAATCTCAATATAAGTGCCTTTTAAGTACATGGGTAAGACCCACAGACAGGCCAATCTATTTCACATTGGTATTGTCCTGTGACACGTTCACCTTTTCTCCTTTAAAAGTCACTTCTGACCCCAAGATGCTCCTAACTACTGTTATCCAATTAAAATGGGATTTTTTTTAAATACTTTTTTTTAGATTTTATTTATTTATTCATACAGAACTGGGGTACAGGCCAGAGATACGGAGGGTGGGAGGATTCACCAGGGACAGAGTGGGGAGCAGAACAGGCAGATCAACGAAGCACACCACTGAGGGGAGCAGTGGGGGGTCAGGAGAGGTCTGCCACACCATGTGGGGCTCCTCTTGGGCAGGGATCGAACTCTTGTGGAAGTGACTTAAGCTTCTTAGTGCAGTGCTTTAACCCGCTGTGCCACCAGAGAGGGCCTCAAATATACTTTTAAAAATTTTAACATGCCTAAGTTTATCATTTATTATATATTCCCCCAATGTTTCTTTTATATTCCCTAGACAATGTTTTAAGTCTTTTTGTAAGTATGTAGCCCTGGAAAAATTGTTTAATTTTGATGAGTTAATAAGGCCCTCCCTGATGGTGCAGCGGGTTAGGATGCAACACTGTAAGCTAGCCTCAGCAGCTCAGTGCAAGTTCGATCCCCAGCCCCTAGGTGACCCACATAGCGCAGCAGACTGTGTTACCCACTGCTATGGGCACCCACTGCTCCCCTCAGCAGTGTACTTCTTCAATCTGCCTGTTATGCTCTCCACTCTCTCTGGTAAATCCTCTCACTACCCCTGCACCTATGACCTGTACCCCAGTTCTGTATATATAAATATATAAATAAATTTTTTAAAAAACACTACAAACTTAAAATTGAAAGCATAATTAACTCATCAAATTTGCCCCAACAGAATGATAACATATTACAACACAAAGCTTTTCTAAAAAGGTCTATTTTAATGATAAAAGAGCAATAGCGAAATTTTGGTACATATCTTTTGTTATATAAACATGTATTGTCAAATGTATATACTAAGTGGATAAGAACACAGATTATCCTGTTACTTAAATGCTTTTGAAAGTTTCTTTGGCAAAAAGGCAAAGTCTCTTTAAGAAAATGGCATTTAGAGGTTAATGGCATTAAAGTCACATTTGTTAAAGAAGGAAAACAACAGCACACTTTTAAAACCAAGCAATGAAATCTTACAGCTAAGATATAGTTCTTTTGAATACAATTCCTAGAAAAGAGAATAGCCTTGAAGGGACTATGGCATTCTTCACTGGCATTTTAAAGAACAAGTTTGGCTCCTGTGTCCACAATTATAAAATTTCCTGATGAATTCCCCTTGATCGTGCAATAACTTTTTCACTTTTAAAAGGTCATGAAAAGCTACACATCACTTTCTAGATAGCTAATATTGGTATATAACAAAACCTTGGTTTAGGTTATTTTAAGATAGTAAATCAGAAAAACTGAGTTTAAAAATGATTTCAAACTAACACTAGGCATAAAAATTTAGCCATATGGTTGAGGGTAATTTTCTAAAGTCAAACAAATAAAATTCTCTTCCCCAAACAGCAATGAAAAAATTGTCTTAAAATCTTTATTTTTTTCCTAAAAATCAGTTTACCACTTGCTGGAATTCCAGCCCAAGAACCAGCCTGTGAATGTGGGTGGCTCATAGCCCTGTTTTATGATGACAATTGGTGTCCTCTTATCTCTTCCAGAAGGGTCTGTCTCAAGGTATTTTTTAGCTATAAAAAAAAAAAGTTGCAAAGACATATAAATTAAGTTAGTTTTTATGCAAATAAAGTAATATAAAGTCTTTCAATGAAAACAATAAATCATATTTTCCTTGCCCACAAATAGTCAAATACTATTCATAAAGACAATTTCTTAGTGGGGTCTCCCATAGAAATGTTCTTGAGGAGTTTCATTATTGACTGAAAAAATTCCAAATTCAACGACATAATTCTTACAATTTTCAAAAAAAGAAAGAAAGATGCCAGAAAGAACAATATTACTCAAAAAGAATTGAAATAAGCATCTAGGTTATCACAGGTAAGAAGGCAGTACTATTTCTCTAACAAAACAAGCACTTAAGTGGATTTAAATTCTCCAGAAGGACATGATACAATTATATTCTAAATTATGTAACAACACATATTTTATTTGTTGCTATCCTGAAATTCCTCCCTCATTAAAAAAAAAAAAAAGAAAAACAATTTCTCTTTAGTTCTGAAGATGAGAGTTAAGAGTAGTCTCAGCTCTGATGACAGTTTTTTGTTTGTTTGTTTTACTTTTGTGTAGAACTGGGGTATAGGCCAGAGATGCAGGTGATAGGAGCATGGGGAAGGAGAAGATTCACCAGAGGCAGAGTGTGGATCAGAACAGGCAGATTACTGAAATACACTGCTGAGCGCAGCAGCAGGTAGACAGGAGAGGTCTGCTGTGCCATGTGGGTCACCTCCCTGGCCAGGGATTGAACTCAGGCTGCAGTGTGACAGTGCTGAGACTTAACCTGTAGGCCACCAGGGAGGCCCCTCTGATGCATATTTTTGGAGGGTGTGGTGATAATAAGCAGTCAGGAACTTGGAAATAACCACCAGAGTCACTAGCAACCATGAGGTGGAGCTTACCAGACTTTATGGATTCTGTTTTCTCAGTTTCATTGGCATCCTTACCAATCCAAATAAAAATCTGAAAAATAAAACAATGGTAAGTAATATTGGGGAGTTGGGCCTCAGAGTCAGGTGCTATACAAAGTTCTTTCACACTGTATTCATATAATCTTTACAACCACCTCATAAGTCAGGGATGTGGAAATGGAGGTGCAGGGCAGTTCAGTCACTCTCCTTATACTTACACTTAGGAGGAGATGCTTACATCTATGTCCAGTCAGTTGATTCCAGCTTTCACATTTTGACCTTTTATGGGTGTATAGTACTTTTTGCTATTTACTCTCACAAAATTAACATATTTGCTGGGTTTTTTTTTGCCCTGGCTTCTGGAGTGTTTAAGTCAGTCACAATTGCCATTTGCAAGACGTGGATCTCAGCTAGGTGACCACAGTCTGGACACAGAACTCTAGATTGAGGGTACCCCAGAACCTCTTTAGGAGCCTCTAAATGATGCCTAGTGTTCTGTAACATTTTGTTGAAAGTTCTATAATGCTTTGATTAAAAAAAAGCCAGATAAAATATGTCCTTCTCCTTGTCAAATGTGTATTGGATACTTGAATGCTCATTAATTCTCCTGAATTGTCTTATATTTGAATCACTTTAATAGCGCCTGTTGGCAGAGAAATTTTGATCAAATTAGCTTTGATTGTATTCTAAATCATAGTGAAAGTGGTGGAATATTTTAATATTTGCTTGCAGAACACAGAGTGAACTATGATAGAATAGTAATGTAAATGAAAAATGTGATTTTTAAAAAATGAAATCGTATGGGAAATATTTTAATGCATCTATGACCACCCATCAATAGAGTGGCCTTTAAGTTGGCATAATCGAATATTTCTAAATAAGGAAATACAATTTTTTATGACTTTAAAATATATACAGTCATTTTATTTATATGAGGTTTTAAATTTCACTGCTAGCAAGGTGTGATCTATTCATTTAGAACAGAATCTGGAACTAGATATTAAATTCAAACATGGTAATTCTAAACCAAGAAACAGTGGTGTAATGTAACCAAATAACTTTCCAGATAGGAACTGATATATAAGTAACAATTTGTGTGGCTCATTCTAAGACTAGGTCTAAATCATACAAGCATTTTGGAAGTGTGCTTTATAATTAAATTCTTAACATATTTATTTCTACCTTTCTCTACTGTCAGGTTATGCAGAGGTTTAAAAAACACAAATTTTCAGATGCTGAATGTCTAATAATCAGTATTAATCTTCATCAAAATAAAAATAAATATTATATAATGATAACATATTTAGTTTCAAAACTATTCTGTATTTGTATCTTTAGCAGGGGAGGTGTCTTCCATGACTTCTTGTCAAATTTTAAGAGAAATTTGGAATATTTTGGTCTCCCCATGGCATGATACCTTAATTAATGTATTTATTAGTTACATAACTAGGTATATATAATAATAAAGCTGGAGTGAAATTACAAATAAATGAAAAATAAAAGGGTATCTTTTTTGACCTAAAACTATAGTTAAATATGATAGGGGTGGCTGAGGAATTACTTCCACATTAAGAAATGAAGTTGTCACATATATTGATTTTTATTATTATTATTATTATTTTTGCCACACTGCATTGAGTCTCTTAATACAACCTAAGTCTCTAAGTCCATTTATTATTAGATTTATTGCTTCTCAAAGCATCTTCTTCAGCTCCTAAATATAAGCACACTCTCTTGTTAGGAACAAAGTATGGTTTTACCTGTTCCCAAACATCTAGTAACATAACATCGTCTTCGGCTAAATCTTCCTGCGTGAACTCTCCAGGAACCTCTTCAATCTGAAATGTATAAAAAAGGTTTATGACCAAACAGCAGATATTTACGATAAAAATGCCTTGTATTTTTTGGAGTAGAGCAAAAATAAAATTTGGTAGTCATTGACTTAAATAATTGTTCATCTGTTTAAGTATCACAAACTGATAGTACCTTATTTAGTGATGAAAGAACTTAATAAAAACATTTGCAGGTCTCCCTGGTGATGTAGGGGTTAAGTTTCAGCACTAGGAAGCTATCCTCAGCCACTGAAGCATGAGTTCCATCTTCCTGCCTGAGAGTCAACCCACATGGCACAGCAGACCTCTCCTGTCTTGCCCACTGCTCCCTTCAGCAATGTATTTCAGTCAACCCGCACTCTGTCTCTGGTGAATCCTCTCACTCACTCCTCACACCTCAGGTCTGTACTCCAGTTCTTGTATGCATAAATAAATAATCTTTAAAAAAATGTGAATGTCACAGGTAGGTCACACATAGTCAATTTGACCATTCTCTTTAATTCCAAATCTTTATGAAAAATTATCATATTGGTTGCTAGAGATATTTGAATTTATGATCTAGATACTAAAATTTCTCTTACTTTGTAGGTGAATGTTATTTGAACAAAATTTAGTCATATTATTAAACAGTCATTGTAATAAGTCAATCATTTTCAGTAATCTAACATTATAGTATAATGTTACATATGTAAAATTATGTTATTTTTAATGGGTAAATTGCATTCTCTATAGTTAACATTATAAAGAGAATTGGTGGGCCCTCCCTGGTGGCACAGCGGGTTAAAGCACAGCACAAAGAAGCTTAAGCCACTTCCTCATGAGTTCGATCCCCGCCTGCCCAGGAGGTGACCACATAGTGAGGCAGACCTCCCCTGACCTGCCCGCTGCTGCCCTCAGCAGTGTACTTCGTCTATCTGCCTGTTCTGCTCCCTGCTCTGTCTCTTGTGAAGCCTCTCACCCTCCGCATCTCTGGCCTATACCCCAGTTCTGTACGAATAAATAAATAAATCTTTAAAAATAAATAAATAGGCCCTCCCTGGTGGCGCAGCGGGTTAAAGCACAGCACTGAGAATCTGAAGCCACTTCCGCATGAGTTCGATTCCCGCCTGCCGCCTGCCCCGGAGGAGACCACATGGCGAGCCAGACCTCTCCTGACCCGCCCGCTGCTCCCCTCAGCAGTGTACTTCGTCTATCTGCCTGTTCTGCTCCCTGCTCTGTCTCTTGTGAAGCCTCTCACCCTCCGCATCTCTGGCCTATACCCCAGTTCTGTATGAATAAATAAATCTTTAAAAAATAAATAAATAAATAAATAAAATAAAGAGTAATGGAGAGGTTTGGCTTAATGAAGCCAATACCAGTTGGCATGCATTAATCTAAATTCCAATCTTTTTAAGTGTCCTGGATGACAATGTCTTGATCCTACAAAGATGTGGTGAGTTAGATTATCCCATTCTGATTTCTCCACTTCCTCTCTCTGCCATGTGACTTTTGTAGTGGGGTTTATTTGGCTAGGTAATAACAGCAAAATGTGATTCAGCAGGAACCTTCTTGTGTCCTGGGTTCTTCCAACCTGTAGCCCACAGGAGAACCTCCCAGCTGAGCTCAGTCTAGGCAAACCAGTAGCCCTAAGGGCATCATAATACTTACTTGATGTGATCTAGGAGAGTCTGAAATTGTCATATAAAAAATAAAAGTCAATCATTAGGAGAGTTATATACCAAGCTGTTAGGAGTATGATTAAGGAGGAGGAAGTGTGTAAGGCGCTATTAATTTTTCCTTGGTAAACACTTTATGTTTCAACTTTTGTAATGAGAGCTAAGAAAGTTATTAAAAATGAAAAATAAAAGTTAATCTTTAGATAACAAAGAGTTGGATTTATATTACTTTCTTACAGATCATGTTTCTAATTACATAATGATTTGAAAAAAAAATCACTTAGTGTGTGCCAGGCACTATTCTAATTCCTTATTTATAACTAATTTAATCTTCACCACAACCTGATGAAGTAGTTTTAGAATTTTTCCCATTTCAAATGAGAAAAGTATAGCATAGATGAATAACCAGATTGAAACCACAGAGCAAGTAAATAATACCACCATGTAAGTAATTTCACATAGGCACATTGGTTCTCAAAACTGCACTTTTAATCACGAGGCTTTGCTCTCCTTAGAATCTGCATATCTAAAGCCTACTTGCAAGATCAAGCACCTGTTAGTGATGCTACTTCTCCTTAAACTGTGAAATGAACAAAAGGAGTTCAAAACAAACAACAAAACAGTAGGTTCAAAGAAAAATATGTGCATGATAAAAGACAAAGTTTTTTTTTTTTAAGCCTTACTGAAAACAAAACCTAGGTACTCATTTTTGTAAAATATATCCTCACTGGAAATAAATGTATAGTTTAACGCAACAATGATTTTAAAATAAGGACTTTAGAAAACAGGATTATATGCTGAAGAGTAAGTATTTGGATACAATATCAAACAGTGAAAGTACAAAACAATAGGTATTTCTACAAGCTTATAAATATAGGGATTTCCTGTAAAACAAGTAATTATAATGCTCAACAACCAGATACCTATCAGAATCCACTATTCAAATCTTTAGTTTTTTATTTTGGGAAGATTTCTATTTTATTTATTTATGCATACAAGAGCTGAGTGTAGGCCAGAGATAGGGGAGGTTGAGAGGATTCACAAGAGACAGAGTAGGATGAGAACAGGTGGATCTTCTAAAACACACTGATGAGGGGAGCAGTGGGCAAGAGGTCTGCTGCACCATGTGGGTCACCTCCCTGGCCAGGGTTTGAACTCATGCTGCAGTGGTTGCAGATACCTTCATAGTGCTGAGACTTAACTCCATGTGCCATCAGGAAGGCCCTCAAATCTCAAGTTTTTAGTTAAAATCACTGATAAGCCACATGTGTGGTTGGTATAAAGCAGTTTGTTCTTCAAAGCACTCTGTTTCTAAAAGGCAGTGTATCCTGGCAAAATACTTTGCACATTTTATGTGTGTGTATCAAAAAATAAAGTTTGTATTCACCAGGACATAATAACCAACACTTTAAATTGAATTTTATATAGAAAGGAAATTTGTTTTTTAAATGTAAAATTTACACAGAATTCTAGCATGTCAAATATAGAAAACAGATTATTTTATGGGAGCTGCAGCCCAGGCATTTCACAACCCTGTACAAAATTTCATTTACACAAATACTTATACTTTGAAATGTCTAAAATTCAATCTGTGAATAAATGAAGTAAAACACTGCTGCTGATGTCAGTTAATTTGCAGGTACACATAAAACTCTGATTTTGTCCATGATCATAGTATTCCCATATTTTTTTTCTTCAGTCAATAAGATGAAGGTCTTTAATTTCTACTTCAACTGTACTTCAGGAAATTGAAATACAAAATTTACAGTTTTAGACTAGAAACATCTTAAGGTTGCCCACAAAAAAGTATAAAGTTATTTCATTAGCTAGTTTCACTACATACATGATTTTACAGCAACTACTATATGCTGATAGTGGATGCCAAATATAGTTTGATTTATAGAGTATATTGGAGTATTTCTCTGCATTCTCAGCCGTTATATCACTGATTCATGAAACAAACTTGTGTTGAGCAAAGACTATCATCGGTGTCTGATAGGCAAGTTAAAAAGGAGAATTGGGGGCCATTTCTGGTGGCGCAGTGGGTTGGAGCACACTGCAATACAAAGCTAAGCCAAGACCAGCCTGCTTCAGTGCGAGTTCGATCCTGGCCCCAGAGGTGACCACATGACACAGCAGACCTTTCCTGTCTTTCCTGCTGCTCCACTCAGCAGTGTACTTCGTAGATCTGCCTGTTCTGCTCCCCAGATTGCCTCTCCTGCACCTCTGGCCTGTACCCCATTTCTGTATGCATGAATAAAACATTTATTTAAAAAAAATGAAAAGCAACAACAACCAGAATTGGAGCAGTGACATGGCTGGAAGGTGGCAGAGACAACATGGAAAAGCTTCCTTCATTGCTCTCAACTGGGCCCAGTGTTTTGCATGACACTTACAATGAATCTTCCAGTTTTGTTAGAACAGCCATACAGCCGAGGTGGGTGGTCTTCAATCTGGGTTTCTAGCAGTGGAGAGGTCTGGTATTGTTTTTTCCCTCCAAGAGAATTCCAGAACTCCTCTGTGGAAAACACATGGAGTTACCTGATGCCTTCAGGAGCATAGAAGTTGGTATTGCTTTACATTTACAAATCACATCATCTCACCTTGACTTTCATTTTAAGAAATTACTTAAATAAAGTGCCCTCACCCATTTTCACAACAAATGCAAAAATTCCAACCATTACAAAGTTACCATTTATGGAAAACATGAATCGCTTTATTAGTAATCATACCACATGTAAGTTCTGGTTAGTGTGCTGGGCCGCACAGTACACACCTGGTTCCTCGCCTTCCCGAATCTTTGTGGTTTTACATTTAAGGACATTTGCCACATACTCTGCTCCTTTCTCCTCCTCCTGGCTAGCACCCTTTCCCATCCAGATGTAGCCATTGTTTTGTTGACTTTTCAGGACAAAAGCATCATTGGAATTCAACGAAATTGCATCAACATCTACCTGGAATATGAATAAAAACAAAACAATAATTGAAATGCATTGCTCCTAAGTCAATACGCATGTGACAGAAGCTGTGACAGTGAAAAATCCATCTTCAGCCCTTCTTCCAAGAAATTAATTCAGGATAGCCTGGGACACCACTGTGCACAAGGAAATGTAGAACAGGAGCACACTTTATCCACTGAGTGCTCAACTACTCACTCATGGTAGCACAAAGCGCTGAGCATAAAATAGGCAGATTTCAGAGTAAGTATCAGAGATAATGCTCAAAGAGATCAGAGTACAAGGAGGGACTTTAAATAATTAATGGAAAGAAGGTGTAATATTCACAAATGACCTACACAAAGTAAAGATATTCAGCCTTTCTCACCTCACTAAAGATCAAGTTAAATAATCAAAGAAGCACCTCAAAAACAGAGGCTGGGACTTCACAAGGCATAGAGATAATTATATACATTCGCCAGAGGGTTCCCCAGCCTCTGATAAATTATGGCTCAAATTACAAAAGATATCCAAAGGGCATTAAAGACATGGCTCTGAATTCACCCTTCCTTTCAGTCTTCACAGTGGAGACAGTCTAGATTCAGCCAGGCAGACAGTGCTTGTCCATGGGGCCACAGAGGAGTCACAGGGATCTGGCTGGGTCCAGGCTCTGGCTCTAAGAGAGGCTAGAGGTAGAAACTGAGGGACAGGCAGGTGCAGTCATAGACTTGGAAGCAAGTCTGATGACACTGGGGTGGGGTTGTATCTTGTGCCTGGCTTTTGTGTCTACATTGGTTTCTTCTTGAGAACCTGTGTCTGTGGTCTTATGGGTGTGAGTGACTGTGTCAATATGTTTGATTTTCTGCATAACCGTGGGCCTTGTTGTGAGAAGTGGTAACAGGGAGATAGGGACGAACAAGTAAAGCAGACTGAACAGAACAGCTGTGAGAGAAGAAAATAGGAGACTAGAGCATGTGATCTATGTGGGGTTACGTGAAGAGTAGGTTTCAAGAAGGTGAAGATCAGCTGTAACAAAAGATGTTGCTTGCCCGGCCACATGGAACTGCCAAACGAAGGTGCTGCTCCGTGGACAGCTGGCCTTCACCTGGACCATCAGAACTCTGTCCCCAAGAGGGATGGAGAGGAGGAAGGAACAGCTGCTGTAAGTTTTAAAGATACATGCTGAAGGAGTTGGTCACATTCAGGAAAGTAGTTCTTATCCTGTCAGGTAAAGTGAGGCCCCACTGAGCAAACTCAAAGGAATCCACCAGATGTGATGACAGGTACGTACAGGAATCTGGTTATCATATGGAGGAGAGAATGTGGATGATGGGGAGGCAGGTGACAAGCATTCTATGCCCTTGAAGGAGAAGCCATACCAAGATGTCCAGAACAGGCCCTGATAATCTGTCCTTGGGCCTGTGGATTATAAGCTAAGGGCACTCTAGGTCTTACAGGCTCACAAGAAATTTTACCACTTTTTTTTTTTTAACTATTTATTAGAATAAACATTGGAGGTATTAACCAGCCTTAGGATTTTTGATTAGAAATAAACTTCTCATTGGAGAAAACAATCTAATGTCACGACAAACATCAAATTATAGAACATCTAGTCTTTCTCCTTTTCATGTGAGTCCTTTTTCTCCTCTGCTTGAAGGCCCAAGTTGCTATCCCAGGACAGATACCCTATTTTCCTCAATGAAGTTGTAATACTTATTTCTATATAGATTCCCTGTATGTTCATAATTAATTTGGTCTTTCCTTTTCTAATTGGTTTGATGCTATTTTTAAAATATTTATGCATGCATGAAAAAGCTGGAAGGTATAGACCAGAGGTACCTGGAATGGGGGCGGGGCAGTAAGAGGATTCACTAGAGATAGATAGGAAGCAGAAAAGGTAGACTGAAATATACTACTGAGGGGAGCAATATGTGAGACAGGTGAGGTCTGCTGCATCATGTGGGTCAACTCCCAGGGACTGAACTTGTGCTGCAGTGGCTGGTGACAGCTTTATAGTGCTGAGACTTCACCCTTTGTGCCACCAGGGAGCCCCTGTCTGATGCTATTTTGAGTACTCAACTATGAGGACTAGAGTGAAATTTCCCCTCTACCCAGCCTGGAATGGGATAAAGGGTACAGTCCCAAAACAACATTATAAAGCATTAGCTTCCTGGGAGAGAAAAATGGACAGATTTATAAACAGTGGTTTTGACTAATGCATTTGAATTAGACTAGAAATGAGAGGACCACCTGGAGAACCTTCAAGGAAATGAAGACAATGATCACAAGTTTCTTAAGTCTCATAAAGATGTGCCCAAGGGGGAAGAGATCAGGAAGGTAACAATTCTGTCTCCTCTATCTGAAATCAACTGAAAGTACTTGTCGATGGGGACTTAACTGTCAGTCTGATGGACTAAAGAAATTAGTAATAGTTAAACACAGAAGAATCTGCAGTGTTCTGGCTGACACCAATGAAGGTGGCAGTACTTAAGTGAATGAGGTCTCTATCAAGAGTGCTGAGGCTGATCCTGGGAGCCTCAGCTGCTCAAGGACATGCAGGATGACCCAAAAAACTGCCCCTACAAGAGTACCTCTAGAAGGGTGAAACGAATTCTGATAAGTGTGGTATTATTCTGAGAATTCTGATGAGTGTGGTATTTCAAAAGCCTACTTTGAAAAAAAAAGAAAAAGAACAGGCCAGACTATAGCAAATGTTAATGGGAGAGAAGAGAAGAGATGTTTGGGGCTGTACAGAAGGTAAACAGGACAGTTTAGGAATGTTTTTGGAAATTTAAATTTCAATGGTGACTCAGGGGACAAGAATAAGAGGTGTGTTCTAGTGGTAGAAGCGCTCAGGAGGTGGTCTAGAGGCGGCAGGTCAGCCTGCCTACTCCACTCCTGAAGGTTTTCCTGTCTTAGAAACGGTGATAAGGGGTTTGATTCTTTTCACAGTTGCTGTCAGGCAGCTTGTTTGGCCAGCTGAGATGTGGTTCTGGCCCAGTGTGGCGAAGGTTGCTTCCCACATCTGTTACACCTGCACAAACAATGGCCTTCCCGCTCCCAGGGCGCCAGGGCTGCACTGACCATCGCCTGTCATCCGTCTTCCTGCAGGACTTACAAGGCTGTGTTCGAGCCACCTCATGTCCCTGCCAGCTTGATTTGTCATATTATCCTTAAAATATATTCTATTTTATACTATGCACATAAAAACACATAAAAAAATGGATGAGGCCTAGTATCTGGCATTAACTTTTTACTTGATTCTCCTGCTGTTAGTGTTTCTGTTATGAACACTGCCTTAATTACAGAAAGGGAGGCAAGCTGCTTGCCATATTTTAAAAGACTAGCATTTGCTGGTGGCCCAGGTCCACTGGGAAGCCATAAACAGGGCATGTTTTATGAAATGCATGAGATTACCTCCACGATTCTGGTGATGGATGCCAGATTTCGCCGGACTTGAAAGAGGCGTGTAGGGGCAGCAGGGGCCTGACCAAATTTCTTTGATGTTCCATTCTTGTAAATAATGAGGGGCTTGTTTTTGAACAAACTCAGCAAGTGAACTGGTTCCTTGCCTTGGGAAACTCGGACCTGTGAGAAGCAGGATAAATGAAATTTAATAAAGAGCATGATGAAAGACAGTTGTATTTCTGAGAATGTTCATATTTCTCCTTTTGAAAACAAAACAAAAAGTGAAGGGCAGGAGAAATGATGAGCAAGAGAAAAATAGAGGTTAATGATGGTCAAGCTCAGTTTTCTCATGGCTTAAGACTCATTTATTACTCTAGACACAGCACCCTCTGAGCAGAGGGAAACTCCACACCATCCTGAATCACTTTCTGCTTTCAGAAAGCATTAAAGATATAAGTCTGCTCACTTATATCTCCAAACGTAAGGACAGCAGTGCTGATGTATGCCATCTTCTATTAAAATCAGTCTTTTGTCAAGAGCACCAACACTTTACATATATTTAAGGGGTACTTGCTTCTCATGTGTATTAGATCTTATTCAGAAGATTAAAAGATGTGCATTCAAATGCTTCCAAAAATAAGATAATACAAAAGCATATTTGTTTTATATCCCTAGAAATGTTAGGTGAAGAAATAATCATAAATTCATCTGGGGATGGATAAAAGAGTTCAATCTAAACATCAAAAACTGGCAAGAATAAATGGAATTTACCTTTTATTTTGCCTGTAGAAATTGTAGTCGGTTTGCTAAATAATATAAGCACTTTTAATAAATAAAAGACTGTAGGATAAGGAAACTGAAGAAAACAAATGATAAGGTATTTAATGTCACTTTAATAGCTTAACACCTAGTAAGTCAAAATGCCTTTTGAGTCACAGCTCTAAGGCTTGAGGTGAGGTTAGCTGGGAGTACTTAAAACTGTTACTGCCTTGTGTTTCCCATAGCATTCAGAAAACATCAATTGCCAATGTAAGAGAAAGAAGGTCACTTTTAAGACCCTTCCTGTACTGTTAAATGAGAATAAGAGAAAGAAATGGTAAATTGAACAATTTTTCAATACTGATAATATGCTCCATAAAGGAAATGTTTAAAACAGGAATAAAAATCTTTAAGAATTGTTTGAAACTACTGCCACCTAGTGGTGAAAGTAAGCATTAACATTTCATGGTCAATTTAGGTTCAAATGGCTACTAATTCCGGGAATTCATTTATTGGGAATAGCAAATGGTTAACAACAAAATTTTGAATTTAGAATGTAAAATGCCTATCTTCAAGTATATTCTGCTAAGGAATACTTTTAAAAAATTAAGACACATAGATAATGTTAGTTCATTTAAGAAATTGATGTAATTTCTTTTTGGGGGGTAATAGGCATCAAATAATTCAATAAGATATACCTTTACATTTATAATACATATAGAAAAATACCAAGATGGAAAGGAGATCAGCTAGCTCTGCTTGTCTTTCTGTTCTACTTATAAACATCCTTCCACTGCATCCATAATTCTTGAAAATCTGCTTGTTTTAAAAACTGCTCGTCAGAAGCCTTATTTCTAGCCCAAATCTTAATTTCCCTTTGTTTTACAACATAGCTTATTCACAAGATGAGACTACTTTGCAGAGATGGGAATAGGGAAATAATCTTACATACCTGTTTAACAATAGCTTGAGGTGGTAACTCAGGGAGCACAGTTTTAATGTCAAGTGACAGTCACTGATATATGTGATTCTGAAGGAAAAATTCTTTTGGGCTCTTAAATCTGTTAATAGTTTATTGTTTTTGTTATTTTGTTTCTTCACCTCTGGTTTAGAATCTGAGAGAACTGGTATGGTATGAAAGTAGGAATATTTGCATTCCCAAATGAAAAAAAGGGTAACATCTAAAAGGTAGCAAATTCCATCCATACTTGGGAGAACTTTAACTAGAAACTGGACTAGCTGAAAATTAACTTGTGTGACTCTGACGGTTAAAATTTTCCAACCTGTACAGCCTGCCCGCCAAGGGATCGATCCAACTGGACAGTCAGGAACGCAGATGCTGTCAGCTCATCGCGAGTGGCTTGTGCCCCTTGCCTAGAAGGATCAAAGTAAGATAAATTAGCTTTCATTTAGGTTTCAAGACCTTCTAGGGCTCCTTGGGGGTAGCAATCTAAAACATTGACCATTGAATTTTGCCAATTTTCTCCTCTCTATTCGACTGGGAGTAGGAAGAAGACCACAGATCCTGGAATTGGGTTTTGAAACCTTGAGAACAATCTACCTATTCCATACCTAGAACAAATGAACAGTAATCTTTATCCTGGCAAACACACACACACACACGTGTGCGCATGCCTAAATCCTGGGTCTTATTGATCTCAGAATATTTCATTGCATTAACATAATTGATTCATATAAGCATGTTCCACAGAGGAGTGTAACAATAAAATGAAAGAACATGTCATGTGAGGCACACAAATGAGAGTAAAAAATGTTTTCCCTCATAAAGCACCCATATATTAGTCATCAAAATTTGAGATGCACCTATGCTGCTAACAAACACATCTGGAAGCCACCAGGATTCCTGCTGGGGAGAAACACAAAGCAGGGTCTTCTGTCCTTCCTTCACCCCACAGCCAGCAGTTTCCTATTCAACCAACTACTGACAACATCCCCACTGCTGGGCTCTACTTTGCTTTTATTCCCCTGACAAACACAAAAACATTAATTTGAAAGGAAACTTGCACTCTTATGTTTATTGCAACACTCCTTACTGTAGCCTGAACCTCTGGCCTGTACCCCGTTTTTATATGCATAAATACATCTTTTAAAAAAGAAAAGCCAAGCTGTTGAAACAACAAAACAACCTAAGTTCCCCCAAACAGATGAGTGGATCAAGAAGCTGTGGAAAATGGAATGTTACTCAGTGATTAAAAAATATAGACTCATGCCATTTGCAGCAACATAGAGGGAGCTAGAAGGGATAATACTAGATGAAATAAATCAGAAGGAAGGGCCTCCCTGATGGCACAGGGTTTAAAGACAGTGCTATCAAGCTATTGCCAGCCACTGCAGCACGAGTTCCAGCAGTGTATTTCAGTAGCTCTGCCTGTTCTCCTGCCCATACTGTCTCTGGCAAAGCCTCTTAGCCACCCTGTACCCATGGCCTGTACCCCAGCTCTTGCATGAATAAATAAATACATCTTGAAAACAAACAAAGCAGCCTGAGAATGGAATTTACTATTTCAAGAGAGTCATCCTTATCACTGTTCACTGTTCAGTTTCATTAACCTGGCATTTCAGAGAAATATCACACTGAAATGATTTGTCTCCAATCAATAAAACTGCTTCAGAAATAAAAAGACAAATTTGGGTATTCAGTATTGATTGAATTCTAGTCTTTCACTTTGAGCACTGCCTCTTGGATTTAACCTATTTACATTCTTGTACTGAAATTTCACATAAGCAAAAAAGCAACTTAATTTGAAAGTCAGTCTTCAAGAAGTGTGCTTTTCTGAGTGCTTCTTCACTAACTTTATGAAGTTTTGGAAGTCTCCAAACTACATTAACACTAACAGATTTACATATCTAAGATCTGTGATATTAAATGGAAATAGAAATGCAAAGGACTCAAACATCTAACTTATATATTGACATCTTAAAAAAACATACATTTTTTATAGAAAACTTGGAACAAATCAAATTGGAAAGAAGAAAATGAAATAACCCCATTCCCAGCTCCATCCCAAATAAAGGAACACTAACAATGTAGCATATTTTTATCTTCTTTCTCCTTTTGAATTTCTCTAGTATGAGCACCAATCTGAGTTCCCTATCTTTTATTTTTTAACTTGTTGAACAAAATTTAGTTGAAGTGGAACTTGAACCATTTGCGGATTAAAGATCACAGACGTAAATATATTAATGTATAAATATAATCTGCTACTTAAGCAGTTCTTATGCCAAAGATAAAAATTCAGAGGCAGGAAAAGCCTGCAAAGTATTTAGTTGACAACTTTTTATGACACCAAATTCAACAGTTTCCAGAAGTAAATGGGCCACACAAAAGCAAATGAGTTCCTTCTGGTAGCAAATGAAACTCTACCCGCTTGTACACAGACCAGAAATTTGGGGATTATTATTGATTTGACCATCTTCTCTGCTCTGCAGAACCAGTTTTTCAGATCTCAGCTCTTTAATTCCTTACAAATTTGTCTCATTCTTTTTTCCCTTACATTGTCTTGTTTCCCTTACACTGAGTTGTGTTCCTATTGTCATTCAGTTGGATTACTGCAACAAATTCCCACTGGCCTCCTGGCCATCCACCTGCTTCCACCAACTCTATAAACAGTAATAATTTTCTAATGAAAATATCAGTCCACTGTGCAAACTCTCACTGGTTTCAGATGTCCTGCAAATAAAGGCTATCCTCAGCATGGTTTGCAATTTCCAATTTTGCTTTTAATTTCTGAGTTTGTCTTTTGTTCCCCTAACTTTATTATATCATTACCAATAGATAGGATTAGAACACACTTTTTTTTTTTTTGCATTGCTTGAAACAGCTTATATATTAGTTCATCTGGCTAGTTTCTACTTTTTTTTTCATGTAGATGTCACTTTTAGGAGTCCTTCACCAAAAGCCAAAAGTGGGCTTGGGTGTCCATACAATGATTACCAAGCTTGAATAAATCTTAAATTGTTCATATGTCATTGAAATGCCTGTTAATCACTTGCTTCCCTTTATAAGTTATTGGATCACAGGTTATATGATCACTACATATATCATCACTACTGTATTTCTAGCACTGAGCAGTGTTTGTACATAGAAAGTGCTCAATAAATACTTTCAAATGATTTAATGATTTATTTTTAAAAAAAGATTTACTGTATTTAGCATACAAGAACTCGTGTATGCCAGAAGTGTGGGGGTGAGAGGATTCACCAGAGACAGGGTGGGGAGTAGAACAAGAAGATCTATTGAAATTCACTGCTGAGGGGAGCAGCAGGCAAGACAAGAGAGGTCTTCTGCCCCATGTGGGCCAGATCACTAGCCTGGAAAGACCAAATTCATGCCAGTCTGCCTAGGGACAGCTTGACAGCGCTGAGACTTTAACCCCTGGGCCACCAAAAAGGCCTGGCTATAGCATTTAAAACATACCATAATGTAGTCTGTCTTATTCACTTCCATAGAGTTATTATGTTGATTCCATATTTATTAATTCCTCAAAGAATTCTTTCAGTTGTTTGGTTTCTGTTTGATTTAAGTGCCACAATCAAAATTTTTGTACACAAGAGCATTAAGAGGAAGAGCTTGCAGAAAGAAAAGAAAAATACCAGATGGTTTCACTCATAGCAGGAGTATAAAGGACCAGGGAGGAAAAAATAATAGTAATGAACAACTACATACCAGAGACATTTTACAGGGGTGGAATGGGGAATGGAATCAAAAATAGTGGGGGGAGGGAAGTGCACTGGACTATGGTGATGGCACATGGGTGATTTGGTGATGGGGAGCCCATGGGGATTACAACTGAGATGGAAAAAGGCACAAAATGATGTAAAAACAAACTATTATTGAAAAAAAAAAGAGGAAGAGCTTGAAATAAAATGTAAAAGAACAAACTGGAAATAATAAACTTATCCCTATATATACCATGCCTTGCACACTTTTCTGACCTAAATGTTTTACAGACAGAAATTGCAAAATGAGAACATCATACCTGAAATCATGGTAGAGATGTTCTCAGAACTCAAAGCTAAAAAGAGCTTCAGAACCACATTTAAATACTGCTTCACCAGTTACAAGAGTTGTGACGGGCTTAACTTACTTACTCTAATAGTCCCTTTCCTTCATTATTATTATTTTTTATATCCTAGCTGTGAGGAGAGATAATATACGGAAACACTGAGTACTTTGCTGAGTACTTTGCTGGCATAAACATGTCACTCAAAAATGTTTGCTACGAAGACAGAATTTTAAACACAGAGCTTAGCAGCTAGAGAGAGTAATCTTTGAATGGCTATGGTGTGACTGTGAGATCAGGAATACCCCTGGTAGAGCAGCTCTCATTAAGACTCGGTATACATTAAAATCTCACCCCAGAGTCTGATTTATTTTGATGTGGGGTGAGGGCCTGGCATTTGAATTTGTGAAAACTGTCCAGTTTATTATGTGCAGCTAGTGTCTGGAACCATTACCCAAAGCGATGCCTGTCAATCATTACCTTGCTTGTGAATCACCTAGAGATCTTGTTAAAATTCAGGCTCTGCTTTAGTGGGTCAAAGGTAAGGCTTGAGAGTCTACATTTTAACCCATTTCTAGGTGATGTTGAGGCTTTTGCCACCACGTTAGGTGGTAAAAGCATATGCGGTAGGGATAATCATCCCATCTCCTGAATTTGGGTTCAAAACACTGGTCATTGCTCACAGTAAACAGTCACACTGGGGGACCAAGGTGGCTCTGTTATGTGGTAGAATGTAAGGTAGTATTAGACCCATTTTCAGGCTGCCATCACCATGTAGGCAAAGTAGGACCCTGCTCTGACCTTGTACCTCCTACCTATAACATCATTAGCTTTAACATCATTTCGGAAAATTGTTTTCTTTTTTCCCCACCCTTCTAGAAAAGTCTTCTAAAATATTCCATTTTACCTGATTTCACTCAATAAAAATTCAAAGAACCTCATGTTTTATAATTTTTCAGAATTCCTATCCTTTCGGAATAGCTCAGTATGTACTTAATCTTACTGGGTTGGATATTCATGGATGAGAAGAGTTTGGCACTGACTCGAAGCATATAACAAAATCCACAAAATCAAGTCAGTATAACAAAATCAAGTCAGTATGCAAAATCCACAAAAGGTGTGGACATATTGGCCATTTTTTTTTTCTGCACTAGCAGTATGAATTTCATGGGGACAAAGAATAAAGATGTATCAAGAAGTCTCAATAGTAGGAAGCAGAATCCCAAATTCCCTCCATATAGGCTTGTCTTACTGCAACTTTGCTGCTCCAATCAAAATGAGCTTTTGTGAACTTCATTTCATTTACTTATTTATTCAGTCATTCAGTTTTAGAACATATTTATTACTCCCATGCCTATTTAATATTACACTCTGTTTCCATTGCTTTATTATTTTTTTGCTTCACCTAGTTGAAAGGTTCGGCGCAGTTAAGTGATATAACAGGCAGAAACTATATTGTGCTCCAAGGTGAAGGCCACCTGCTTTTTAGAAACTTTATCACTTAACTGCTCTGAACCTTTCATCTTGGTGCCAAAATCCAGGAACCAAACCCATAGCCCAACCTTTGTACATTCTACATTGTGATCCTTACCAAAAGTTGAGTTTCTATCTACCACCACACAACCAACATACCCTTACGAGATTTGCACACCTTTGTTCTCCCTACCCCTTCTTTTCTGATGATGACCATTTTGTTTTCATTATCTAGTCTAGTTTTACTTTGTTTGTTCATTTGTTTTATACCTTTTTGTCAATTTTAACAGTCAGTCAGCATCACACCCTAAGCTAGACATTTGCAGCTTGCATAGGAGATGATGCATTGAACATATTCACTGAGAAAACTATTGTTTAGGCTATTTGAACAATTTTTCTAGACCCGAAAACAAGATCTTTATTTAATCCTTCCTGCTTATGGACAGAAGCTGCAGAATACAATTAAGTCAAAGCAAAAGGAAATAATACATGCATGCAAAACCATATACCCCTATTTACTATATTCGCAAATACTATATAACCCAGTGTAGGATTCTACCCTATAACACATGGAATTTAACTGAATTTAATTTTGGAGTAGAATTTGGTCCCTAAGACCTTTCAAAGAGGAAAACTTACCAGGTGTAGATAATCTGTCCTATGGAATAAGTGTACAGTATAATGTAGCAGTCACCCCCATAGAATTCGCCGTATGAGTTTTGGTCAATTGGGACCCTACCATTGTTTTCTACACGCCAAATCTGAAAGAAATGCAATAAGTATACTATATTAAAATTTTCTTGCTAATACTTCACACAGGCCTTTAAAATTTGTTTTAGACACATTAAACACCTTTTAAATTAACTTTCTAAGCAGTTTACAAATCAAGCAACAGGAAACAACTTTACCAAGTTTGGCAATTTGTTTATTGACTTTGCATCCTCCACAGAACTTAGTTCAGTTCTAACCTTTGATTACAAAATAAATATTGTTTAATTAATAAATGAAAAGTACAACTATTGGAATAACAGTAAAATATTTAACTCAGAAGCATACCTCTTTATTTACATAAAAATTCTCATTAGTTGGGAGGTAAAATTTTCCCCCCTATGCTTTAAAGCATTAAATTATTCATTTCATAGGCAAGTATTCATAGATGGTGACCAAATATATAGATGCAAATTGAGTGACTTTTACTTTCAAAAGGTACCATCTAGAGGTAAGACTGACATAAGAAGGGAAAACTAGTTTTTTCCTACTTTCTCATTCTTATTACAAATTAAAGATACTTCAAGTTGGAGAGATGAGAACTGCAGATGAAACAGGAGAGTAACATATGAGTGAGAGACTGCCATACGCTGTATACACACACACACCCCTCAGGCAATGTACACACATACACACTCCCCTGGGCAGTATATTTATTTGTTCCAAATATTACACTTTATTTTGAACTCATATACTACAGGCTATGTATTGGCAGTCAGATAATACTAAAAAAAATTATTAAAGAATTTTAAATATCCATAAGACTTTAAATATTTGTCCATGTCCTGAGTGATTATCTTTTAATAGTAACAGAAGACCTCTAAATATTTAAAAATATTTTTGAGCATGCCCTGGGCAGATTACAGATACCTACACCAGGCACTGTAAACATTCACACACCTGTCTAGGTTACGAGATGCTTTGTTTGAAATCTGGAGACTAAGTGGAGAAGAGCAGTGTGAACCTTCTAGAGGGAACTGTTTCCACATTCGCTGGGTGAGCAGAAGAAAGAACAACACAAACCAAGGAGTCTGGAGAGATTCCAGCAGTGCTGGGGAGGCCCTAGAGGATATCTCAAAGGGACTGTGGCTGGAAATGGCGACTGCAGCCGAGACACAGTGAGGCTGAAGACTCAGACCTGCTACAAGGGCATTGTGGTTCTGCAGAGCTGGAGAAGGATGTCCCCCCAGAAGACAGACTCAGACACAGCAATCAATACCCCCTCACAAAGGCCATGCAGGACATCTAAACCTTCTCCCTGTGCAGTTCCCAAACCCCTGCACAGCTTGGATTTATACTGCCTATCTTAAAAAAAAAATTACTTCCTAAATTTCTTGTTGTAAGCACTGTGCCAAGCCCTGGGACTCAATTCCTATGTTCAAAAAATTAAAAGGAAGCCTAGGAGGAAGATTTTTTTAAAAAAAATTATGTATACAGAACATAAACATAAGGTACAAGCTAGAGGTGCAGGGGCAGTGAGAGGAATCACCAGAGACAGTGGGGAGCATAACAGGCAGATGGACGAAGTACATTGCTGAGGGGAGCAGTGGGCAGGTCAGGAAAGGTCTGCCACACCATGTGGGTCACCTCTGGGGTGGGGGAATCCAACTCACACTGAAGCGGCTGCTGCTAGCTTGCATGTTGCGTCCTTACCAGGGAGGGCAAGGAGGAAGAATTTTTAAGTAATGAATGATTCTGTGATACATATGTAAGTTCAATGAAAAATATTACTTTTTGTTTGATCACAGAGAACAGTGATTTCAGTGTGGAGGGAAGGTGTTTTAGAGGTCACAGTGTATGACTCAAACTACAAATGAGGACAGGGAAGTTTAGAAGGTGGAGATGACCCTTCTAGGCTGTGAAAGGGTGATGCCCCCAGGAGAATGAGGATCACAGCACAGAAGGCCTGGGTGCCCAGCTGAATGAGGATGTTCTATGGAAGTCTGAGGGGACCCATTTAACCATTTCTGAAATGAAGTAACATCCCCCAAATCTCTTCAAGTTTGGTAAATTAAGATGAGATTTTAGTGGAGAAGGATGATGGGGCAGGCTTTAGTAATTACTGACAATAAAAGGAGTAACAAAAAATTTTATAACACATAATGCATGGCCAATTTGCTTTCTGAATGACTCTAGGGTAGATGTGAAACTGTGGATAAATGATTTAAAATTGCTTTTAAACTCTAGAGCACATAAATAAGAAGGGGGGGATTTTTTTTTTTAAGGTTTGTATTCACAAATGGCAGTTTATTTGCAGATGGCCCATTCTGAGCTAGTAGAAATGACCAACTTTGAGCTGAGTCCTAGATTGGCTTGAGCCAAGAAACTGCCAGCCCAGAAGTGAGGTCCACAATTCAAAACTCAGCTTCTGAAGAAAAACTTGTTCCTACTTCTTGGATGAGCTGCCCTGTAGTTAGCAAGGAACTTCCTTCAAGCCCATGTTTCTTCGTCCTTAGCCCACACCTAGCCCAGTAAAATGTTAAATCCGTTGCTATCCACTTTGATCCCCAAAGCCGATAGAGCTTCACGCCCTTTCTTAATCAAGGAAGCAAAATTGAGTTTATCTTGTCACTTTGCCAGCTGTTTTGCAGTAGAGTTTTTTTTTTTCTTTTATCAAAACACTGGAGCAATAATAATTTGCCTGATAATGGGAAGGGTATTTTGAGAACACTGTCTCTAGAAAATCCCAGTTCAGAGAGCAGAAGTTTTGGCCCAAGAAAAGTGGCTGGACTCCACATTCTGTCTCTAAAATTATAACCAGGTGATCTGGCCACAAATCACCTAACTTCTTAGAATCTCATCAGACACATTTGTGAGATGAGAACTGAAAACACCTTCTAGCTTAAAATTCCCTGACTTAGTATCCCTGTATATTGAAGATGGGGCAATTTTTTAAATTAAGTAAAATTCACATTACAAAAATTGTAATTTCCTGAATCCTATTTCCACATATACTGTCATGAATGGGCTTGACAAAAACAAAGAAAACAGTCCCTACCTCCACTTTTCCAGAACCGTCATCCACCATGTGGTGCTGGGCAGCCATCTGTGGGGAGGTGTGTAATTGTGAGGCATCAAATGGAATTTGTTGTATCTGAGCCACTTTCTCTGTGACATGCACCTTCCCAAAGCCATCACTCTGATCTTTGTCTCTCCAGTCCTTAAAAAACTGTTTGAATACTGGGGTTTCACCTCCTTCTGGAAGAACTTGAATCTGAAATTTAAAAAAATAATTATTATTACAAACAAGAAAATAACAGACAAAGAGAATAGTTTTGTAGTAGAGGGAAAAAAAACAATAAAATAATTAAAAAAAAAAACTTTCTGGTTTCCATGCTAATAAGTGTAAACTTAGAAGCTGGGATCCTTAAGGAAATTTCAAAGAGAAAGTTATTAAATATGATGTTAAAACAACCTAACTCTGCTTTTTTCTTTCTTTTTTTTTTTAAAGATTTATTTATTTATGCATACAAGAACTGGGGTACAGGGCAGAGGGGCTGGGGGTTGAGAGGATTCACCAGAACAGAATAGGGAGCAGAATGGCAGATTGACCCAAATATACTGCTGAAGGAAGCAGCGGGCAAGACAGGAGAGGTCTGCTATGCCATGTGGGTCAGCTCCCTGGCCAGGGATCGAGTTCATGCTGCAGTGGCTATCTATTGCTTCACAGTGCTAAGTTAAGCCTTTGCAGCACCAGGGAGGTGTTTAACCCCACTTTTTCTTATAGCTAAAGTAATTGCCACTGAATTTGAATGTTGGAAGTAGAATAAGATGATGGGTTATTTTTTTTAAAGGCAATGGGGGAAAGAGGATGAGCTCTTATTCTCATCTGGCAGCCCCGCGGTAAGATGATTTCTTTGCTTCTGCAAATTTCCATGCTAGTTTCAGGGACATATGACACAATATAACACACCCCAGTGAAGAATGACTTCATATTCATACATATCAAATTCTTTATGGGGAAGTCATGAGCTCTCCTGCTTAATTTTTTTTCTAGTCATTTCATTTCCGCACATACTTGGGTACTGGAGGTATAATTCATTTGCTGGAGGAATTCTTCAGCTGTCTTCATTGCAGCCTTTCTCTCTTGGGGATTAGCATCTTTACCTAAAATACAAGTTAAATTTGAGAGAAACAAAACTTCAGAGAGGGAAGAGAAATGATTAAAAGATACATGCATATCAAAATGTTGAATTACAAACATTTCCTAACATTTAAATATATTTAATAAGCTGTAATATATGCTATCGTAATAGGTGTAAATATATATGTGTATTATATATATATATAATAAACATATCTGTCTTTAAAAGATTCTTTTTTATAGTATCCAAATACTTTCTTAATGCACAAATCCCTGGAAAATGATATTAATAAGAAAAAATATGGTTTCAATGTCAGCATTTTATATGGGCTATTTACAGATCAAGTCTCAGAAAGGAAGGTATTTTGCAAATCACAAAGGAATTTTATTTACCTTCTAGAGATATATCTAAAAATCTGAAGTATAGCAAGAATTTCAGTGACATACTTTACCTTTCCATACAAAAATTTGTTTTGGACCATGGTCCAAAATAAAACATTCTTCAGAAAGCAGCATTGCCATGGAGAAGGGGTTTTCTTCTGCCACCACAGTCACTTTCATGGATCCACTGGCATCTGATACCTAACAGAAAACTCATGAGTTTGGGGATAAAGATCTTCTAAAATTAGATAACAGTGATGGTTGCCCAACTCTGTGTGTGTTATAAAAACCACTGAATTTTACCCTTTAAATTTTACCCTTTAAATGTGTAAACTGTGGCATTTTAATTGTATCGCAACAAAACTGTTTCAAAGAAAATAAACAAGAAATTCACAAGCCTAAGTCGTTTGGAGCTAATAAGGTTAAGTTTGACACGGTGCCTAAAATATCAGCAAATAATAGTGCTAATAATAATGATAGCTCAATGAGAACCTCACAAACAATAAAATGTATACGATTATTTCCCACGCAATAAAATTTATGACTATTTCTCCTGTTTTACAGCAATCTCTTCAAATAGGTAATAATCTTACACTCACTGAATGCACACACACAAAATTAAAGCTCAAACATTTCATTCGGTTTCATTTACTGAATGCCCACCTTCTGTCAGGCACTGTGCTAAGGCAAAGACACATTGTGGTTTATGCTTATAGGATATTTTTCAGTGCAGGTCCTGCAGTTTAGGTATACAATTTGTATATATTATCGAAGTAAATTTCATCTGTCACAAATAACTATTTATCTAGATGCTTGGGGGTTGGAAATGACTACAGAACTTTTAAAAAAAGTTGTAAGCGGTCTTACAAAATTAAAAATGCTTTTAATGCACAAGTTTAGAGTGAAACATTTCTCAGAGGCCAGCTTACAGGTCACAACATAATAACCAGAGCACTTGTTCATTTTCAAAAGGGCTTTAATGCTTTACGTTGTTTGTGCAATACATCACAGGTCCACTAGACGGAAAGATGGTTCAGGATTAACATTTATACCCTGAAATCTTTCCTTAGTCCAGGAGAATAGTTTTGGTGAATGATATAACACAAATGATCTTTGTTAAGCTGTTTCAAAAATAGGTTTTAGAGTATTGGAAAAAAAAAATCAGCCTTGAAGTCTCAGTAACAGTTTATTAATAGTTTAGCAACAAGTTAACCACATTTTCCTTTGCCAACTAGGAAGAAAGGAATTCACTTCCCCTTTGTAAAAAGGTTCTACTGTACAAGTTAGCAATTTAATCTTCACTAAAAATCACAGAGTTTATAGGCTAGACAGACAGTCCCTTAAAAAACAGCAAATATTATGCCCATCCTGTAACAGATGAGAACACAATTCAGTTCTGCTAGGAGATCGCCACATATTCCAAACAATGAGTTTGGAAAATTAGAAGAGGGAAGAATGCTTGAAGGATCCCATCCAAGCAGTCTCTTTGGCTGATGTATCTTCTGGTTTTTGTTTCCTTCACTAGCAGTAAAATCACAAAATTGTAGAATCAGGAGGGACCTGAAACGACCTAATGTACTCTTTTTTTTCTTATTTCAGATAAGAAAACTAAGATCCAAAGTGGCTATGTCCTTCCGGCTCAGGACACACTCAGGGTTGCTATGGAACTAGATTGGCCAATGCCCAAGGCAAGGCTGTTTCACCCTACTTCCCTCTGTTTTGATAGATTTGCCCTCCTGTGAAAAAAAGGCTTCATTATGGCTAAATAAACTATTTTAAATAAAAGGAAGGTTTTAAAAGACTTCAGGATTTCACAAGAAAGAAACTTACAAAATTTATTTTTGCTATCTAAAAAAACAATTTATTGAATGTAACATCAGAAGGTACTGTTGCAAGCTTGTAAAGCAGCAACATCTAGGTTTTTTTTTTTTTGAAGCAATCATTTCACTTACTTGTTAATAAAAATAGCTCAAATAATAGAAAGAGTAATTTTAACAATCATAGTAGAGCAAAGAATGGGTTATGGTCAAACTTTTCTCTTTGTGGGTAATAAGATTTAACAACTATAGCAAAGAGATTCTCTTCCAGTTGTGGTCTCCCCAGTTACATACAGGCTAGTAAAAATAACAAAACTCTCAAACGGTGAACTCACCATGTAGAGTTTGGCGATTTTCCTGTTATTTATGTCAGCTATGATGTCATCATCATCATCTCCATCCCTAAGTTCTGGCTTCTTTCCCAAAACCTGGGAGAAAAGTGAACAACAGATGAAAGATAATGACCTCTTTTTTCTGGCAAACAGACAAAAAAAGCAAGCCATGTTACAATTCGAAATACATAAGCTATAAAATGTTTGCAATTAAAAATAACCAGGTTGAAGCTTTTCTCACCAATTCATACTACATTGGCCTTTTCCCACATGTTAAATTAACGGCGGTAAATAAACATTGAGTTTATGGGTGACACTAACTTCCAAGAAAGTAAAACATTAAACTTGAAAGCTTAGGAGTCCATTTATTGAAAAGCAGCCGTAGGCCCTCCCTGGTGGCACAATGGGTTAGGACACAGCACTGCAAACTAGCTGCAGCCACTTCACTGAGACTTTGAGCCCCCGCCCTGGAGGTGACCACATGGAGTGGGCAAGCCTCTCCTGACCAGCCTGCTGCTCCCCTCAGCAGTGTACTTTGTAGATCTGCCTGTTCTGCTCCCTACTCTGTCTCTGGTGAGTCCTCTCGCAACCCCTGCACCTCTGGCTTGTACCCCAGTTTTGTATGCATAAATAATTTTTTTTAAAGTAACAGTAATGAATAGAATATGAGGGAATATAAGTTTTAAGTCCAGGTCTGTAACATAATTTCTTCTGTGGGTCTCTACTTAAAGAACAAACCTATAAACTATCAATTTATTAATACAAAAGCGAAGATCAAAATCACTATTAGCAGGTGGGTTTCTATTTCACTATTGACATATGATTGGCTAAAGTGCAGGTTCCCCTCATTTACACTTTGTAATTACTGCAATCAAGACAGTAGAACCTGACATCAGCAGATAATGTTAAGGACATATCTAACAGTAGGAACTCTGGTAAGCCAAGCAAGTCTGGGGTTTGGGATGTCTGGGGCTTAGGGAAACTTCTAATTTTCAGATTATTCCCATATTGGCTACAGATTTTAATTAGCCTCCCAAAGGAATACAGTACTGTTGGAAACTGAACCCAGAGGGTTTCTAAGAAACAGGTTTAATGCAAGTGATACAAGGATGCTACATATTTTCAGGTATCTCTAAGATCCTTTTAAAATTCAGTTCAACAACTAAGCATTGACCAAATCTTCACTGAGGTATAAAGTGGGTTTCCAAGCACCTTGCTTAGTCTAAAGGAATTTATATCCTTCCCCCCAAAAGGAAAATAATGAAACATGTATCAAGTATGCCATGCATTTTGATTTGTAAATACAGTTTTTTTTTAGGATGATGCCTAAATTTAAAACATTACTTTAGGCTCCTGAGTGACCAGACTTTAGTGCATCTAAACCTTTTTGGTGTAGAATAACAAATTTTGATAATTTCAAAAGGAAGTGCAACAGAGAAGACTTATCTGAGGGTGATCCATAAAACTATCACTTGTTCTCCAAGATTCAAGAGTGGACTGTTCCTTTCCTTCAATTACTTTCAGCAAGCTTCCCCTTGAAATATCTTCTTCTCTTTCCACCTGACTGGCCATTCTCAATTGTTCAATTGCTCTTTTCTCCTAGGCACCTGAACTTAAAATCAGGTGGTCAGTTTTGAATATTTCTCCATTTTGAAATGCCCACCCATTTAATCATTAAATTTTATTTCCTTATGATAAAGCTTGAGTCGCTGATTGATGCTTATTTTATTCACACCGTCTCGAAGACCCTCAAAGCTCTAGTCATGGTCTAGTCCTACTGCTGTCAATTCCCTCCTGCCTTCAGTCTCGGCTCCTCTTTTCATCTAAATAGTTGCTCTGAACAATGGCTGGAAAGTCCCTTATTTCACTTCATTCATGTTTGAAGAATAAGACTCTGGAAAAAGATTTAGATTTTTCAAAAAGATGTAGTTATCTATGCTTACAGAACTGGGGTACAGGCCAGGGGTGTGGTGGATAAGAGTATTCACCAGAGACAGAGTGGGGAGCAGAACAGGCAGATCCACGAAGTACACTGCTGAGGAGTGCAGCAGGCCAGGAGAGGTCTGCCGCACCATGTGGGTCATCTCTGGGGTGGGCATCGAATTCATGCTGCAGTGGCTTTGGAGAGCTTCTTAATGCAATACTTTGACCCATTGTGCCACCAGAGAGAGTTCAGATTTACATCTTTTATCTGTAGCATTGGTTTATAAACTTCAATCTGAACTTAAGTTCAATGTACTTAAACAACTCTGAGCAATTTCATAAAATAGAGATATCCAACTTCAGTTATAAAGCCAAAAGGTTTGGAGTATGACCCAGGGAGCTATATTCTAGATTATTCTGATTATCCTGATTCAGGTGCTTCCTGTACAGGATTCAAAATCTTCTGTATGGATTCCGAAGTTTCTAGACATTACCCATCACACTGTTTCTCAGCATTTTCTACCAAATATTATTCTCTAAACAGACTGATGGTTTGGTGTCCCCACTGGGAACCATGCACCTTCCCTCCCCAAAGGTTTTACTTAATGGTTGACTGGAAGTGACAGGAAAAACTGAGCAATTAAGTCTTTAGTCAGCTGAGCTAATTATAAGCAGTGCAGGACAGTTACACTTACTGAATTTCTACTTGAGTCATATACTGTATCAGGAGTTTTAGATACATCGTATCATTCTTATAAGAGCCCATGTGCTAGAGAGTATTATAATATAGGGAAAATGTCACTGATGTTCACAGGGGTCAAGAGTTGAAAAGAGTCATTATGTGCCACATCGCATACTTGAAACATTTTTTTAACAGACGGTTCAAAAAGTGAGATATCATTTGATTTCATATTTAAGTCATTTATCTTTATAACAACCCTATGAGCTGGCATTGTTGTGATCTCATTTTATACCTGTAAAAACAAGCCAATTTATTTGTACAAATTCATGCACACCTAGTAAGGGACAAATTCAGGATTTGAACTCTCGCTTTAGAGTGTGTTCTTAAGTACTACGCTATGCTGCCTCTTATAGATATTTCGAAGGTCTTCATTTAATTGTGTTGGCCTTGTCTCTGGAGATAAAGCAGAAACTGCTTCAAGCAGAGAACATGCTGAGATTACTGTTCTCACTCTGATAGGACCAGCACTGATACATTTGCTATGGTGAGAGCTCCATTTTTATCTTTCTCCAAATCCTCACTTTCTACTCTTTCTTTGGGGCTCTGCCTTATACCATGGGCATTAAAGGTTGAGAGGGAAGAATTCTTTCATCAGAGCAGTATTGTGTGAAGAAATAGTTCTTTAAGGATGTTCCACCAAAGAGCTACCAAAAATGTCAAATAGAAAGTATTTCTTTATTCAAGAAATTGTCAAAGGTTAAGAGAAAAAACTGATAATCCAGTAATGGAGAAGATCCATTACTCTACTATTCAGTGTCTGGTGAGAAAGAAAAGTCTTGAAAATGATTAGCAGGAGGTAACAGAAACTTTAAAAGCATGGATTAGACTGCCCTAGTATTGCTCAAAGACAATCTCATCAGCTTCCCTTCCCCATTCTGCCTGCCATCAGTCCTGATGCATACAATAATCATTCATTCACCATTCGAAGATCACAGTCAATGTTTAGGTGTAAGATGATTACAAATATGTGGAGGAGGTGAGCCTGGCTCCATACTGCCACTGACACCTGTTCTAGACATTCTTGATCAAAGAGCTATTTGTTAATGTAAAGACCAAGAAGGGCCCAGTGAATTGTAGCTAGGAAACAAGTTGTTTTAAAGATCACAGCTGTCTTGATAAATACACAAACAGAAAAATGAAAAGAGTTGTATCTTTTCCTCTCCACTTTTTAGTGACATTGTAGAGATATTTAGCAACTATTTCAACTATACTGAGGCTGGAAATTTGTGGTAGTACAATTTTGTCTGCACAGAGCTCTTATGGTATTTTTTCAACAGTTCAAATCAAAGTAAGTCAGAAGCATTTTATAATAAGTCATTAAAGCAAAGAGACAAAAGAGACAATCTAGTTTGCTTTAGAATTATAATCCCTTAGCTCCAGAAGTTCCAGGTTCTTTTAACCTGTGTCAAGACTATCCTTTGCGTTTGTTTCTGCTTATGACCAAGTGTATTTTCTTTCAAAATACAATTAGGCCTAAGGGTAAACATGTGTTTCAAAAAGAAGGACTAGGTAGTGAAGAAATTTGCAGTATCCCCAGTCTTTACTAAATTTTTGGATTTGTATCTGTCTTTAATTTGAACTTCTTTGTCAAACTCTCCCATTTTGATATGAGATTCCAATGTTTTACAACCTTTCTCAGTCAAAAAAAAAACAACCCCACTGTGTCTTTATTAAAAAAAAAAATGGCCGTTCCTGTTACAGGGCAACCCAATGTGAACTGGGCTGCCTGCCTGTGGGTCTTCACCTGCACACTTAAAATTCAATTATACTGGAGGCACACACAAAAAAGGTCAATAATGGGTTTATTTACAAGGGGAAAGGAAAATATGAAATTCCAATGTTTTACAATCTTCTTCACTCAAAATGCATTCTCCCCACCCCCTTTGTTTTTTTTTTTTTAATTTTTTTTTATTTATTCATACAGAACTGGGGTACAGGCCAGAGATGTGGAGGGTGAGAGGCTTCACCAGAGACAGAGCGGGGAGCAGAACAGGCAGATAGACGAAGTACACTGCTGAGGGGAGCAGCGGGCGGGTCAGGAGAGGTCTGCCGCGCCATGTGGTCACCTCCAGGGCAGGCGGGGATCGAACTCATGCGGAAGTGGCTTTAGCTTCTTAGTGCTGTGCTTTAACCCGCTGCGCCACCAGGGAGGGCCCCCCTTTGTTTTTATTTAAAAAAGAAAAGGGCCCTCCCTACTGGTGCATTGGGTTAAAGCAAACCCCTATGAAGCTATCATAGCCACTTCAGCATGAGTTCAACCCCCAGCCAGGGAGGTGACCCACATGGCCTGGCAGACCTCTCCTGTCTTGCCTGCTGCTCCCTTTAGCAGTGTATTTCAGTAGATCCACCTATTCTGTACCCTACTCTGTCTCAGGTGAATCCTCTTACCCTCCACACCACTGGCCTGTACCCCAGCTCTGAATGCACAAATACATCTTTCTAAAAATGTCAAGTTATTTGGATACTTTACAGTAAGCATTTGAAATAAATAACAGAAAAAGAGGGGATAATATGCAGCCTAGAGAAAGGCCAAAACATAACTCAAAACTCCAGATTACTTTGGATGAAAATATTCCAAGTTGGTATCAAGTCATAAAATTTAACCTTTAACATAGAGGGTCTTAGGTACTTCTAAAACTCTGATTTCAACTTGACAGAGTAAGAAAACGAGGCTGAGAGAATTTAGAAACTTTGTCTTATGCCCAAAATAGAAATACAGAAGCATGATGTAAACCTCAGCCTTTGCAATAATCTATATAGATAGTAGGACATCACATTCTTCTTACTGTAGTGATGAGCAACTCTAATCACTGTAGTTTGAGCAATTCTAATCACTGCAGTGTGAGCAACTCTGCTCCAATTTTCACTAAAGACAAGTTTAAGTTCCAGGTTTTAAGATCTAACATTTGAGTTAGTAATTTTTGTGCTATTTCCTTCTCCTTAAATGGTGGTAAAACCAGTGTATGGTGAATAAAAGCAAACTGTAAAAGTGAAATATAGCTTTGTCATTATGGTGGCATTTTATCCCTCAGGTAAGACAAATATTTGATAATAGGGAAGATACAGAGATAAAAATGAAGGCAATTCTGAGAAAAGCTTCAACCTCATTTAATCAGCTCCACCTAAACCAGATATGAAAATTCAACATTTGCTTTCCTCTTCTTGCTCAGTGATATGCTGCCCTACCTCTAAAATATGCTTCTCCATTTAGTGATATACCAACTAAAGGGGCATTTAATACATCAAAGAGTGGGATAGCCATTTTAGACAAAGGGAAAGCATTTGAAATAGATATTTAGGTAAAAGCCAAAGTAAACAGAGTATCTGTAAGACAATTATCTCAGTGCTGCCCAACAGAATTTCTGCAAATGACTGAAGACTGCACAGTCTTAGTCATTTGAGCATTAGCATCTGAAATTTGACTACTGCAATTCAGTATCTGACATTTAAATAATATTTACTTTTAATTAATTTAAACTGAAACCTAAATAGCCACATTTGTCATGGATGCTGTACTGATGACTCAGGGAAGGCTGTGGCCTTGGAGAACTCACCAACATGCAGGTTTAACCCTCAGTGTTACTGTGACATCAACCTATGAAATGTCAGATTTTGAACCTAGGAAGTAGGTAACTCATACATTACTATAACATGGAAAGGTAATTCATAAGGGACTATAATATAAAAAGCTAATTAAAAAGTTACTAAAATATATAGCAAGAGTGCCTGCTAAGTAACTACAGTATTTGTTTTCACTGGCTGTATACTAGAATGTCTGAGAAATTATGACAAGAATGCCAATTCTGAGGCGAGCCCCAGAGACTCAAATGGGAAGCCCTGGCATTGTGTATTTAGTGCCCTCTGCACTTGTTCTGGTGATATATTTGAGTGTTCAGTGGCAGCAGCTTTGCTAGTCTGTTTCACACATCTCAACCATCAGGATAGGTCTGCTTAGCACTTCTAATATTCATGTCAGCTTCTCAGGGAACTTCTCTGTGCAAATGATCACAGCCTGGTATCTGGAACCTGCCTCAGGGAAAATCAAGTTAAGATTTTAGGTCATCTTCCCTTTCTGGGGATCATTAAGACATTTAGGTAAAATCCCCAAATCCATTTGGACATTTCTACCTGATCAGTGCTTGTATAAATACTTTCTTCATTTGCCTTCAGGGATCCTAATTTTTGATGCTTCTCCCATTTTTTTTAGAATTTCTTCACTGAGCAGGATCAATATAATCTGTTCAGACAGTTACTGACTCTGTGACCTTGTTTCCACAGTTGAAATGAGATAATCATCCACTCCCAATTATGATGATTAAGTTACATAATGTAGTGAAGTGATTGTGACTACACCTGGCAGGTAAGTGACAAGTCAGGGAAAGTTGTATCTTTCATCATTTCTTCATTCTTATACAGGTAAAGTCAAATCCTGTATTGATAAAAAAGTCATTCTCTCTCCTTGAAATGATCCAGCATATCACTGCGCTGATTCTTTGCATGATTTTGCCACAGAAAATGTCGCCACACATCTCCCTGTAGACTTACACTTTTTGTTCAAGCTTTGATCTAAAGATGCGATCACCTATGATATGTTTCTATGCCTTGAGAGTATGCCCATGTCAAAGTCTTATTTAAACTACAAACTGATTTAATACTACAAATGGAAGACAACTCCATATATCACTTTTAAGCCAATCTAGAGAATAGTGCCCTTTGCATTTATAAAGAAATTACTTGTCTTGTATGTGGGCAAGACAAGTGAGTTGAATAAAAGCTTTTGAAGCAATCAGTAAGGTGCTGCTATATTTTAGACACTCTACAAATAAAACATATGTAGCTCATATTTCTTGCGTTAGCAAAATGAGATCAGAACAATAAATGGCAAGATATGACTGAACTACATGAGATCAGAGATTTCCTTTTCTAACTAATGACTAATGATATCATATATACCAAAACTGTGGAGAAACTTCCAAAGAAGAAAAGCAATTATTGTGTGGTATTCTTTCTTTATATTACCAGTATTCTCTTGCTAGTGTATTCTATCAGAATTCAATACAATTTATTTTCAATTTTGTTTTGCTAAATTTAGTAAAGCCTTGGTATTTAATGCTTTGGTTGTGTTATTTCCCAGGGTTTTTTTTTTTTTTTAAAGATTTATTTATCTAAGCATGCAGAACTGGGGTAAAAGCCAGAGGTACAGGGGCAGTGAGAGGATTCACCAGACACAGAGTGGGGAGCAGAGCAGGCAGATCGACAAAATACACTGCTGAGGGGAGCAGCAGGCGGGTTCGGGAGGTCTGCCATGCCATGTGGATCACCTCCAGAGACAGGGATAGAACTGGCACTGAAGCAGCTACAGGTAACCAGTTGGCCACTAGGGAAGGCTGCGCCCTAACCCATTGTGCCACCAGGGAGGGGCCTCCAGTGTATTTGTAAGCCTTTTGCTTTTAATATACAGACACTAATATATTTTCTTTTCAGTAATGTTAGTATCTTTTTTTATGATTAGTAGAATGTTATGAAATATCTAAACTAAGGATTTCCTACTGAGAGCATATTATATTTACATGAACAAATTATGCTTTCCTAACAAGTTTAAAATTATACACAATAATATATCTGAAATTGTGATACACAGATATCTTTACAAATGTACTAGCAATTCTAATAATAACAACGTTGGCTTTTCATTTATACAATTGCCATTTGTCAATATAAACCCAATTTCATCACAGCATGACTCTTGGCTCTGGAAAAAAGAGACCTGGGCTCATAATCCAGAAGGTCTTTGTTTTAGGGAGTATTTTCCAGTATGTGAACATACCTCCCTATGATGTTAAGCAAACACTGATTACAAAATAAACAGTAACAAATTGTGAATTGGTGAACCTTGAAGAGTCAACTTTTTAATATTTGAGCTGGTCTAGTTATTAACATAAGATGTAAAAAGAAGCTGATATGAAATTAATTACTGTTAACTATTATTCTATTATCAAAAACTTTTTCTTACAAAATGAATGTCAAACAATTGTGAATCACTAACTATTAAGAGAGTAGAAGCTGATCTAAAATTACTAAAGGAAGTATGGTCTTACTGTTAGCTTTTAATTATATATTACCACTACTACAATACACAGTACAATATAAAACAGAATAGAAACCTGCCATTCAAATTTAAGATTTGTGTTAAATACATCAGATCCAGACTTTGTGGACACAGATCTATCCTTCAAGCAGTCCATTTGTCTTAGAATTAATCGTCCCATTTATAGGTTTTATCATAGTTTCCCTACCTCACTTGCAAACAAACAGGAAAATGACCTCATTCAAAAATGATTACTAAGTGGTTTTAATTTGAGTTGCTTATAAAAACTGACACCTACCAGTAAGGCACAAATGTTTATGTTGAACTTTGATGTGGAAAAGGAGAAAATTATCTGAAGTATTTTATTGCAGCATGTGTTCAACTATGCTGTTATTCTATTTATTTGCTGTAAATGTTTCAATTTCATCCACTGGATGAACTGGAGAGGAACAAAATGATTATGTGAATTAAACTGTACAAATCCAAATAAAAGACTCATTTAAACAAATTACAACAAATGAATGATGCTTTGAACATTGTTTGGCACATCGAAAGCTATCAATATAAGTGGCTTATAAAAATAGCTATGTACCAACTCTTGTGCTCCAGAAAGTATCATAACCTTATAACATGCATTATTTTATATATTTTTTGCATTTGAAGATGTATACCACATATCATTGGTATAAAGAGAAATGGAGGAAGTGCTGCAATTACAATGTAGACTGCTGAAAACTTGTTCGATTTGCTAGTATCTCCAATGCTTCTCTCTAGACTATATCCCTAATAATGGAGGTACAGTTCAGACCCAGTTCACTGGTGTTTCAGGATGTGCATAATCTGTTCCTCTTCTGACTGTTTTAATGTAACATGCTTATCTTCTCAGACAATCAAGTAACAATCTTTTAGCTTTATTGGAAACCAGCCTTGTGCTCAATAAATACAGATTAACAGAGACATAATATGACAGTTGATTTGCCCTCCACTTTTCTTTTCTTGGGCCTCGAATCTCAAAACAATGATTGTGCATATGTCATTCCAAGGAGTCCTGGTGTGTTTCTAAAACAAGAAACAAAGCAGTCCAGCAAGAGAGCATCTGCTTATAAACTCCCTGTAGTATATTTACTGCCAGCATTTTGCCACTGGTACTTGCAATGATTATAAACTTAACAAGTTCATTAAATTATATAGGAAAAGTCTTTCTAAGCCAGAAAAAGTTGTTTTCTCTTACCATTTCAAACCACCTACTCTGTCTTCACTCTCTTCTTGATATCTACTAGGTGCTGTTTTTTTTTTAAAAAAAAAAAAAATCAAACCTATAGAAGGGATTGATAAATTGCTACGTTAGCAGTGTTTCCTAAAGCCATTTTCTTTACTTCCCTCCTAATGTTTAGAGAATCAATAGAGCCAATAAAGTTTGGGACCTGAGAGTTAGTATATAATTTCCCTGCACATTCATTAATTATTCAATATAAGTATGAAAAGACAGATCAAAAGTGCTTTGCATAATTTATGCAACTTTTCATAGTAAATCTGCTGAATATGATGACAAAACAAGCACAGAGTAAAATTGACATTAGTTGCAGGTTTCTGTTCTTTCCATGTGTAGGATTATTTTCAAATTTAGGCATATGACCTTTTTTAAAATACTAAAGATACAATTAAGAGGCTGACCACATACCCTGCTTGTTGTTTTTATGTCCTGGCTGGATAGTACCCTCTATTACTCTTTAATGTGTTTTGTCTGAAGGATAAATATGTGCTCATCTTAGAAATAGCCCATATTAAGCTTGTGTGAACATAACAATAGACTCAAAAGATTTTGAAATTTCTCAGAATAAAAAATATTTTTAAAAGCTGAGAAAAATCATTTTTTAATGTTATAATTGTTAAGCATTTTAACATGTATGTTAGAAATACATGTTTTAAAACTTCAGCACTGAATATGAAATAATGAGATAGGATCATTTAATTGGTTGAAAAATCCTTGATTTTAAGTCATTATTAACTTCATAGAAAGCCTTTTGAAGTTTTTAAATATAAATAATCTTAAAAGAATCTCATTAAAAAGAAGTCGCCATCTGCTCCAAAGGCATACAAATAGCAACCAGTTCCATCACCGCATATCGTCAGGGAGATTTAAATCAAATCCACATAGATATATCACTTCACACCACTGAGTATTACCCACACAGAGAAGACCAGAAACAACAGGTCCTGGCAAGGGTGTGAAGTAAAAAGATCCTTTCTTTGGGTTCTACACTGTTGATGAGAAGGCAGATTGGTCTAACCTTTATGATAAGCAGTGTGGAGGTGTCTGAAAAAATTAAAATGATTCTGCATACAACCAGCAATTCTTCCCTCTAGGCATCTACTAAAAAAATTGAAAAACACTAATTCAAAAGGAGACTAGCACTTCCTTATTATTTGCATTGTGATTTATGGAAACAACCTAGGTATCCCCAAACAGATGAACAGATCAAACACACACAGAGATCAAAAAGATAAACGCATGCTATCTGTGGCAACAGGGATAGAATTGGAAAGAATAATGTATGGGAAAAAACAGCCAGATGGTGTCACTAATGCAGGGTATAGATAAATCAAACTCAGAGTCAGATGAAAACAAGCTTAAAAATTGACTCTTGAGGCCCTCCCTGGTGGCGCAGCAGGTTAAAGCACAGCACTGAGAAGCTAAAGCCACTTCCTCATGAGTTCGATTCCCGCCTGCCCCAGAGGTGACCACATGATGTGGCAGACCTCTCCTGACCCACCCACTGCTACCCTCAGCAGTGTATTTCATCGATCTGTCTGTTCTACACCCCACTCTGTTTCTGGTGAATCCTCTCACCCTCCGCATCTCTGGCCTGTTCCCCAGTTCTGTACGAATAAATAAATATTAAAAAAAAAAATTGACTCTTGAATGCTAACAACAAAACTGAAGCACCAAGGAAGGGAAGGGACAAGGGAAGGAAAGAAACAAAGGAAAGTAAGCACAACAGACTAAACTTTGGAAAATGGGTGATTCTGTGGTGGGTGCACTACAGTGGTGATACCTGATTGGGGCAGGGGGTCTAATGTTACCTCAATTTAAATAGTTACAAATATAAAAACTTAAGTCACAAAAATAGTCCTCTTTAAAAGCTGTTTTGAAAGACTATTAGATTTACATAATTCTTCTCTAGCAAAACTCAAGTTTTACTAGTCTTAGAAAATAAATAACCCTCCAGTTTCTAAAAATAGAAATCTATTTTGCCTGTGTGCTATGGCACACTCTGGATCATCTGTGAAGTCAATAGGCTTCTCCTAAGAAAAATATGTTATAAAGGCATAAATAAATTTACAAGGTATTCTAATAAAAGTTACATTTAATTAAAATGCAACAAGCAAAATATGGAGCTTCTACATTAATTCATTAAAAGATATTACTGAGTGACAGGTTGAGCAACTATCACAATTACCAAGTGAAGAACATTACTATCTCGAGATTATATGCAAGAGGATCTAAAGAGTCACAGTTTTTATTAAGAGTTTAGTAAAAATAAAGTTGCGGGGTTTTTATTTATTTATTTTTTTCTGAACCATATTTATGACCTCTTTGAATCCTATCCTTACAAGCGCAACATTAAGAAAACCTGTTTGTTGGAACTCCCTGGTGGTGCAGCAGGTTAAAGCACAGCACTAAGAAGCTAAAGCCACTTCGGCATGAGTTCGATCCCTGTCTGCCCTGTAGCTGATCCACATGGCGTGGCAGACCCCTCCTGACCTGCCCGCTGCTCCCCTCAGCAGTATATGTCAGTCTGCCTGTTCTGCTCCCCACTCTGTCTCTGGTGAATCCTCTCACCCTCCACACCTTTGGCCTGATACCAGTTCTGTATGCATAAATAAATAAATCCTTAAAAAAAAAAAAAAGAAAACCTGTATGTCAAACTACCATAGCATAGGTACATAATTAACTCATTGAACAAGTACTTACTCTAATAATCAGGCTACAAAATAATATTTATGAAAAAAATAAAAAGCCCACAAAATGCCTTTTCCCTTTTTTTTAATGAAAGGTTTCACTGAAAAATCAGTTCAATTCATTATATGAGTGAGAACTCCCAAGTACAATGCAGTATACACTGCATGTATTACATGGAAACAGAGGTATTAAAAAAAAAAAAGAACAGAAAAACAAAAGCCCTTAGACAGACAGAACATTTTATATTAAACATGTCCCTTATTACTAATGTTTAAAATCAAAGTTTTATCTTTACAAATTGTTTTTCATCAGGTTTTCATTTTCTTAATTTAACAATATACTGTATTAATCAGTCAGTCAAACCATTCTTCTGTAAAACCTTGAACAAAATCCAATCTGCAAGGACACCAAATGTGTACATGAACAGTCAAGGTACCTACCTCAGTGGATTTATTCCCTGGAACAGACTGTCAGTGATTGACAATTATGCACAGTAATTGCTTAGGAGACACAGATCATCAGGACTTAAAGGGACCAGAGAAGCCACTTTGTCTAACCCCTTATAATATAGAGGAACCAAAGACAATGAAAGGTTCAAGGACTAATTTGGGACTTACGATGACAGAGACAAGCTAGTCCCTGTCTGGTTAATATAAGGCCACCTTCCCCACCACCCTACAGGGCAATTCCTGTTGCTGGTTCTGCTGCTATCAAAAGATAATTATTGAAACAAAACATTATAGTCAATGAGAAATACATCTTACTTATAGCTTTTTATTTTCAAATATGAAAGACAGAAGTGAGAACAGATGTTCTGAATGAAGATCAAAAGATAAAAAATTTGTTTTGAATAGTTTTCAGAGTCTAATTTATTAGCAATGGATTATGACCACTGAAGACTAAAGTTTAGATATCTCTAACTTATTTAATAGTCTGTTTTTTTAATATTCTAAAATGAATACACATGCACACACACATAAATATGTAGAAATGAAGAGGAAAACAACAAATAGCTGTACCCCCAGAGTCCAAGATAATATTGGAAGTAGTTCAGTATATTTTTTCCATATATGTGAATGTCTAACTATGTGCATATAAGCTTATACATGAAGATAGTATTGTGTATGAAATGGATATCCTGCATTTTTTCTTGGTGCTATACCATGTGTATCTTCCCACTAAATTAAAATAATTTACAACATGTTATTAATATAAAAATCTTTGGTAGTTATTCAGTAATAAACTTTAAATGTCTTACAATACAATTATCTCATTATATAGTTTTTTATCACTGGCTTATGCAGGTTTTCACTGACCTGGTAATTCCAGTGTCTAAAACTGTTTAAAATAAGAATCATTTAAAAATATTTACAAGTTAGTAATTTGAAAATTATAAAGACAAATGGCTAAAGTCATTGAGGGAAAATGTGTAATATTCCTTGAAATTAGAAATTAAAATTCAAAGAGATACTATCAAAATTGGGAAGATTCATAAAAGTATTGCAAAGTAAAATCTTTACAGACCTTGTTAAGTCACAATGAAATATTACTTGTGTAAAGAATGTAGTGATAGATACAAACATACAATTATTAACACAACACAGAAGTTCATACATACATGTTAAGTGAATAAATGGAAATCAATTTACTAACACATAACAAGATACTTAAATATGATTGTACTCTTTGACTGACAGCCTTAAGAGAATATACATTGTACATACTCACTGCAGTTTTCTTAGTGGTGAAAAATTGGTCAATATATTCAATAAATATTCAAAACTAATGGTCACATAAATGATGTGGGTATAAAGAGTCACTAAGTCAATTTTACAATTAATCTAACAACTACATTAAACATCAAAAGTGTTGTCAAAAACACTGATTAAATAAAACACCTGCACCCCTGGTTTATTGCTGCTTTATTTACAATAGGAAATACATGGGATCAACCCAAATGCCCAAAAGTAGATGATTGGATTAAAAATATATGGAACATATACAAAATGGAATATTATTCATCAATCAAAAAAGATAAACACATGCCTTTTACAGCAACTTGGATGGAGCTGGAAGGGATCATGAAAATAGTGAAAATAGCCAGAAAGAAAAAGAAAAATACCGATAACTTCACTCATAGCAGGAGTACAAAGGACCGAGGAGGTGGGGGAATAATAATGAGCAACTATATACCAGAGACATTTTATGGGGGTGCAGTGGGGCATGGGATCAAAAATGGGGTTGGGGGAAGTGCACTGGACTATGGTGATGGCACACGGGTGATTTGGTGTTGGGAAGCCCATTCGGATTACAGCTGAGATGGAAAAAGGCACAAATGATGTAAAAAACTATTATGCTATTAAAAAAAATCACAAGTGTTGTACCTATGATGCTTACCTTCAAATACTGGTGTATTTAATCTCTTAGTGCAAGATTTAGTTCATTGTTTTAATTAAATGCTTATTTTTAAATTGAATGCATTTTTCAAAAAATTGTTTAGAAGCCCAGATGAATAAACTGTTGTTTTCCAGCCAAAGCATATTCCTATAATCAGTCTTAAAAGTGTTACCCAGCCACTTTGTCCCTATGCACCACAGGAAACAGGGAGTCAAGATTTCATAGTCATGCAATTGGTAAGAGGAGTCCTGATGTTCCATTGGATCCTTACCAGGACAGAGATCACCCTAGTATTTCCTCTCACCTAATCTTAGCCAGAGTATTAGAAAATGTGTTAAAACTGACATATGCACATCTATCCATACTTTAGGACAGAAACTATTTCAGAAAAAACACAAGTCACAGTACCTTCATAAGTTCTGATGGTTCACTTCCTTCTTCCACCACAATTAGTTGAGCTCTTCCTTTCCTCTCATTGTCCCGAATGCCAATGGCAACCTGACTTGCTTTCAGACGCTCGTATTTGTTGCACGAGGAACCATACCACAGGTAAATGTCCTACAAGAGACAGATGTTTTGAATGACCCCGGGAATATGTGGACAATATTCCATCCTATTGTAATACTCATTTGGATTTATTGGGGAGAAAAAAGCTATGAAAAATAAAGTTATTGCTGATGTATATGTGATTTTATATTTCACTTATATCACATTCTCTATTCTATTATTATAAAGTCAGTGTTGAAACATGGACAGTACAAATACTATCTCACCACTCTTTGTGTATTATAGTCTAATAATTACAATTTATGAAAGTAAACTTTTATGTGTTTCTTAAATTTAAAATAAACTTAACCCAAAATAAAATAAGGAAACCACATTTCATTAACGTTGTCAATGAGATACTCTTGGTGATCATAAAAACTGATACAGAACTTAGAGAAAGCAATTTAACAGTCTTAACAAAAATCATTTAAAAAATTAAAAACCACCGACCTTGAAATATCACTGTCTGGTATTTATTTTAATAAGTTTCTTATAAAGAGAAGGAAAAAAAACCCATATGAACAAGGGTTTTTATTACTGTGTGATTATATTAATGAGGCATTAACATAAGACATTAAATGTTCAATGATAGGATAATTGCTACATAAATTAAGGCATAAAGGAAAAAGCAGATACTTAAATATCAAAGTTTTACTTTATTATTTCTTATAATGAATTTTCTTTTTTTAAAGATTTATTTATTTATGCATTCAGAACTAGGGTACAGGCCAGGGATACAGGTCAGAGGTACAAGTGGTGAGAGGATTCAACAAAGACAGAGTGGGGAGCAGAACAGGCAGACTGATGAAATATACTGCTGAGGGGAGTAGTGGGAGGGACAGAAGTCTGCTGCGTGATGTGGGTCATCTCCCTGGCTGGGATCAAATTTGTGCTGAAGCCGCTTCAGCTAGTTTCGGAGTGCTGTGCTTTAATCCGCTGCGCCACCAGGGAGGGCCCTCAAAGTCTTACTTTAATATAAAAATTTAGGAAGGACAGTTTACATTGTAAAACAAGTAGATTACAATAACTGCTATTTAGATTAAAAAAATATTTTAGAGGTGGGGGCTCCCTGGTGGCAGAGGGGTCAAAGTCTCAGCACTATAAAGCTGTCACTAGTTCCAGGACAGGCAGTTGATCCAAATGGTGCAGCAGACCTCTCCTGTATCACCTACTGCTCCCCTCAGTATGTATAGATCTGACTGTTCTGTTCCCCACTTTGTCTCTGGTGAATCCTCTCACCCCTTTAACATCTGGCCTACATCCCAGTACTTCTATGCATAAATAAATAAAAAATAAATCTTAAAAAAATATTTTAGAGGTATGCAGAGACAAATGTAAGAATAACAATGTCACTGTCAATGAAAACAAAACAACAAATGTGTGTCAATAACCAGAAGGATATTAAATGTTAACAATTCTTCCATGGTGACAAATTGAAGATAATGTTAAACACCTGTCTAAAAACGTATCCAAGTTACATTATCAAGAATAAAAAAGTCAGAACAATATAGTTCCATTTAGGTAGAAATGAAAACATACATCCCATTCTGTTTGAAGACAAATATTTTTAAAGATACAAGTTAAGTGAAAGCCAGAGCATGTATATGCAGAACAAAAGCCTTCCATTGTTACTGTTATCTAAGTTACTATTGTTTTTCTTTTGGTATTTCACTGATTTTTATTAGTTCCATATCGTGAACTAGTTGCTAGGTATCGAAAAATGTGTAAGAGAAAACTAGGAAGCAGATAATTTGTAAACCACTAATGCTCATCATAGATTTGTGTTTCAAATTATATTTCCAAATATCCTTTGGTCAGTTTTGTAGAAAAGGTTGCAGTATTTAAGTGTAAAGGAAATAGACTCCAGCAGTCACTCATTGGCTATATAGCCTGATGTTTGCAATGTTTGAAAAGAACAAGTAAATTAATAACAAGGTAACAGAGTGTCCAATGATTCAGAGACTGGCTCTATCTCTGATTGGAAGACATTTGAGTCCAGAGTAATTTCTTCATTCATTTGTAGTTGCCTGGCTGTCTAAAATGAGGCTGGCTTTCTTGCAAGCCCTGGAGGGAACAGCCTCAAAGAATGTGGGCCTGCAAGTCTCTATGAGCAACAACCCCACCATGTTTCTGATGGACCGATACCACATTCCTCTTTAAGAATTGCTGGGGAAAAAAAAAAAAAAAAAGAATTGCGGGAATTTGGATTTTTGGGCTTGTCTTAATTCTTCCTTGCTTTGACTGTTCTGTGCCTCTCACTGTGCAAAACAGGGAAGGCTGAAAAAGAACCTTTAAGGGCAAAAGTCCTGGCATGAGGATCTATACATAATGAAAACAGCAGATGGAGAAACAGCAACAGGGGTTATGGTTAGAGTGGCAAAATACTGAGACCTTCCTGGACTTTGTCCCTATATCCCTGGCTTGGCTGGGCCAGCTGGTGACTGCACACACTTGTGCTTTCCCCGTTTGCCTGTTTGCTTCTTTGATCTTCTTATTTTCGGTCTGATTCTAAATAAAAACGAGACTGCTCTTGTAACTGGACTGTACTTTCTTGGTGCTGTTCCTGTCGACTTCTCATTGTTCTGTACGCTGCACATGGACTCAGAGTAATCCTTTTTCATTTGGTTGCCACACATCATCACAAGACAAAGAATATACATTTTAGGGATTTAAGTGTTTGTAAGTAGCAAAAGTAAAACGGACTAAGATTTGTGATTCCTATTACTTTAGAATCTGCTCACTATTCAACAAGGTGGAAGACTATTTCTTTTGTTTTTAAGCGAATTCAGCACTTTTATTGCCTTCTCTCTTCTTTCCTGCATCTGCACGAATCTCACTTTTAAAAGGAGTTTGATTACCATGGCTCAGATTAGTATTTACAAGAGAGAAAACAAACAGTTCTTAAGGATCAAAGCCTAAATTTAATCACGGAACTAGAAAATCAGATAGTGGAATAGGAAGATGATTTCTAAAAATACAGACATCCAATCCCATCCCTTAGGGTCATACTCCAGGTGTTACGGGGAGCAACTCTGGTGCTTATTGCAAGCTTCCTGGATGGTTCCAGCATTTAAAAAGGACTGAGACCTTAGCTGAGTGGATCCTATAGGGATATTACAGATATTACAGGGAATCTGTACCATTAATTTATCCAATGTGCCAACCAGGTAGCTGCAGAGCATGTCAAAGACTCTTAGCTCTGATTCCTTACCTACTTGATTCCATAAAATGTTGCAAATGATTCTTTTTCTGTAGGTCTGAGAAAGCGAACATCTAATATTCATGCTACAGTGAAATATAGGAAGTAGATAAACAACCATTTGTTATCTAGATTTTGCAGATGTATCAGCAACTTTCATTACTGTCTTCCTCTGTATTTATATAATCATCTAACATATATTTATGCTCTCCCTAAGTAGTGATAGAAATGACCTCTCATCTACTTCAAAGAGATTACACAAAATCACAGTAAATTTTACTAGCATCTATAAAACATTATGGAAGCCTGGTAAATTAAAGATACATATATATATATATACATATACATATATATATAGGTAATAATTTCAAAAAAACATTATTTAACATATAATTTTACAATATTCTCTGGATCCCAAAATATTTCTTTATAATATTACTTTGGGTTGGGACATTTTATGTGTTTTACTAATTCACAAATAAATTTAGTTGTAGAAAATATTATTTGCCAATGCATAGAAAACACAGTTTCTACCTTTAAAATAACAAAAATATCTCTAGGAAATAATCAGAAAAAAAAAATAAAGATTTTAAAAATAAGCTGGCCTTTTAACTTAAAAATGACCCAATCGCTAAGAAAGGTTACAGAAAAAGCCCTACTGAACATGAACATGAATGTTTGTGTTATGCTTTACTTTTTATTCTTTTCAAGTTATTTTATGCTGCTATTTTTATTAAAGTAACACCTTATTTACTAGACTTCATTTCCAATGGCTAAGTCAGATAAGAAATGAAATAACAGATTTTAATTATGTTTTTTAAAAGCAGAATCATTCAGTCATATTAATGAAATGCTAATTAATATGTTCAGTTCATACTGAACATATTAATGAATATTAATGAACTATTCATAATGAATAGTTTATGCAAAAGTCATTAGTTTGACTAAGACCACAGCACAGTACATTAAACTATGTCGTAAAGTTTTAAACAGAATTTTAGTAATTTATTAAATTTGACTAATTTATAGGTTACTATGTGGGGTGATAATTTTAGAACAACTCATTTTAACAGAGTTCTACTGTGCTAAACTATGAGAATGTGTATAGTGCTACTAACAAGCTGTGCTGTCAACTCTGTTCAGAGGTAGTTGGTTAAGACTACTTCACTAATCTGCACAGGAAAACACACTCAATTGGCACTGTGCTAGAAAAACTCCTCTAATGCAACTTATCCTGCCTTTCCAGGGAGTGGGATGAAAAAAAAGGAAATCTCTATGAAGCTAAAGATCTCTGAATTGCTGTGGTAGGTTGATGTGCACTTTACAACAGAAAATCTTCTACTGTACTTCAAATTGTTTTACTTATAATACATTGATGGGATTTTGATGGTGACAAAATTGATAAATGTAAATTATAAAGCAAACCTGGTTTTAGAGGCAACTATTTTATTCTCTAAGATCTCAAGGAATTTAACAATTGAGTAATACATCTTTTATTTTTGTTGGAGGAGGGCATAAAATCTGCCTGTAAAGATGGAAACATCTAATACAGAGTGAAGTTCACTTAAATTTTGGTCAAAATTGTACATATTAATAGACATATTGCCTGTGAACACTCTTAACATACTCTAGAGTATGTGAACTATTATTAATTCTAAGTATACAGACTATTAAACTAAAACAAAATACTCTGGATAAATGGAAAGGAGGAAATAGGGAATAAAAACAGTCTATTACTGGCAATCAGTCTGGTGCACGAACAGCAAGAAATAAAAGCAAGTTAGTGGTATTTCTAGAAATGACCACATTGCGGGAAAATGAGAGGTTTTGAAAATTTCCTATAAAATTAAACATCAAAGTTCAGCCAGGACTTTTCTTGGTACAGGAAATAAAAGCAGAAATAAAAACAATGCTTAATGATGCCCTTGAAGGGAAGCAATATTTTAGAAGCTGAGTTAAAGGAGAACTCAAAACTACCCATGTGATGTTGACTCAACATGTGCAGAGAATTCCGCATTCTTTTGCTCCCCCCTTTTCAAAAAAAAAAAAAAGTGATTTATTTATCCATACAAGAGCAGGGGTACAGGCCAGAGATGCATGGCTGTGGACAGCTTGACTGCGCATGGAGACTTAGCCCCTTGTGCCTCCAAGGAGGCTCTCTTTTGTCCCTTTCTAACTTCTTTACTGCAAATGCTTTTAAATTTTATAAAAGAAGGGAGCCCAGATCTGTTCTCTTCCTTGCTTCCAAGGGCCTTACTTTTACTGTACTTAGGTTCTCCCTTAGACAGAGTTAAATACAGATGTGCACTCAGATATCCCCAAAAGTTCTCATAGCTTAAAAAATGGTGATGACCTGTGAAATTCCAGGAATCTACCTTTTTTATTTCAAAACTTTAAACATCATTCTTTTGCTTGGGAAATAAAGAAGTGTTTATATCCTATATGAGTATACTGTAGAGAAGTCAGTTCAGTATCTTTCAATGATATACCTAAAACAGGTTCTCAAATAATGTCATTTAAGTATGACTTGAAGAATAAAAAAGAGTTCCAGCTGGGGTACAGTCCAAATGTTCTCCCCACATCTGTGTGGATTTTCTCCACTACTCTGGTTTCCTCCCACATCCCAAAGACATGCATGTTGGGTTCACTGATGAGTCTAAGCAGTCCCAGTCTGAGTGAGTGTGGGTGTGTGAGTGCATCTTACAGATGGCAGGTCATCCTCTCCAGAAGCAGCTTCCCCTGATCACCCTGGGGGCTGGGGTAGGCTCCAGCCACTCTTAACCCTGACCTGAAATGATCAGATTAGCAATAACTGAATGAATGAATACAAACTATTTATTAGAAGTGTTTTGAAATCTGTTTATGTTTTTGAGCTACAGGAACTTAGCTCTTAATTATATCAATGAATATATGGTAAAATTGGTTTCTTTATATATTGTTTTTGTGTAATATAACAGTTTCTAAGAGCTACTGGTGATATTAAAGATGGACTTAATTATGTTTTTAAAAATACCAATTGAACATGGAAGATGATTGGAGGGAATACACAGTGTCACTAAGACTGACCAGAGCAGCAGCAACTGTATGAAAAATAAGGGAGCATGGTCCTCCCTGGTGGTGCAGCAGGTTAAAGCACAGCACTAAGAAGCTAAAGCCACTTGAACATGAGTTCGATCCCCGCCCTGCAGGTGATCTACATGGTGCGGTAGACCTCTCCTGACTCACCCACTGCTCCCCTCAGTACTTCCTTAGTCAGCCTGTTCTTCTCCCCACTCTGTCTCTGGTGAATCCTCTCACTGCTCCTGCACCTCTGGCCTGTACCCCAGTTCTGTATGCATAACTAAATAAAATCTTTCAAAAAAAGGCAATGAAGTGAGAGGAGGAGAAATAAGAGCTAGATAGAATGTCAGCACAAAACTATGTCCTTTGAATGTTTGTTAGAGAACAGCAAAAGGGGAAAATGACTTGAACAATTTTAGCTTGGTTGAGGTGGTGATAGCACTGTCTAGGGACAGCTCTTGGAGTTTTTTTTTTTTTTTATAGTGACAGTAGGAGGTGAAATTATAATCTTTATCTGAAGGACTTGTAAACCAAAGAAGTTTTATAGTCACATTTTATCAAAAGTCATTCCTTTCAGTCACATGAGTTAGTGACTATTCTTTTAAATGAAACTACTAACTCTTAAGTAACATGATCCAGAATTTTCCAGCATATTTAGCCATTTCCTCTGTTGAAATGGTCCTCAAAGTCCACCTTACATTATAAGAACCTGGGGATAGAGCTTAAATGCCATTCTAAACTTTAAGATCAGAGTTTGGGAATTCAAATTATAGGCACCAAAAATTTTAAAACCTCCACGTAACTGAAAGGTGAAACCATGACTGAAAATTGAAGTATAAACCCTAGGAAGTCATTTCTCATTCCCTTACCCATTCTCAAAAAAGGAATGACATATGTACCTCTATTCTAGTACTCATTACATTATACCTTGTCACACTCTGGCTTATGTTGCTGTCTAGGTTTCTCACCTTTTGCAAGCACCTAGAGATCAAAGACTGTCTGGTTTCCTCTCTCATAAAGTCTTTAGGTACCTGAAGCACACACTAAATATCTTTTATTGTCAGGAGAATTTTAGCTATTTAAAATGAAATGTATCTTTCCTATTATCTTTTCTTGTTTCTTCAAGCTTCTTTTCTACATCCAGTGGGCCACATTACTGTGGAATAAGGACACATTTATCCAGCACAAAAATTTTGTTTAGTTTTAGATTTAAAAATAAGTATCCTGAACAACAGCAGAGGCCTAGGTTTGAAGGCCAATATAGTTTAAATAGAAAAAAAAAAAACCACCTTGATTTCCTAGCCTAAAGGTTTTTTGAGAGGTAGGAGGAATAAGGATACACTTAGAAAGTTGGTTTTTCATATCAAGAATCAGAGTCTTAGCCTCAGGAGCTAGAGTATATTTCAGGAACCATAAAGTAGACACCAGTGTTAAATGTGAAACAGTAAGACTAATTTTTCTGGTTGAAGGGGTAGAAAACGAGATGAAATGGGTATACCTCAATAGAAGTAGGAGTGAGGGTTAAAGATGCAAACCAGACTCATCCTTCCATTCTCAAACCTGACCAAGCACCATCCCAGAGCCATAATATTACACATGCATTCCAACTGAGGGAGGAAAAAAGGAATGGGTGAGAAAAGTTTGCCCTGCTTTAATGATAAGCAAACTTACCTAATAAGGGAAGATTATTTTATTTTTAACCTTCCTGTAGAAATAGAAGCTTGATAATAAAGTCAGGTTAAATTATAGATGAAAAAAGGTAATTACACCTTTATATCCATGAATACATAAGGCTGTCCTTGTTCTGTTGAGTGAATACACCTTTGTCAAAACCCTTGTTGAGTGAGTGTTCTGGGCTTATACTAGGAACAAAGTGAGTGAGTGAGGCTAGTCAGTGAGTGGACAGATGATGTGAAAAGGACTGAGGCCAAACTCAGCAAAGTGAAAGGGAAAGCTAAAATGTACCTAACTGTGGGGGTATGACATGGGGGAAGAAGAGGAAGGGGTCGGGGAACATAAGAGATGGTGGTATATGAGTTGAGAATTTGAAGATGAGATGATATTGGATGCTTGCCAGAAAGGTGAGAGCAGATAAAGAGAACTTTTGGCAAGGGAAACAATACTCACCAATCAAAGATGGCCACTTGGGGCAAATGTCACATGCAGGAAACTGAGGCAGTATCATGGGTGGAAAGGAGGGGAAAGAATCTGGAGAAACTTAGGCAGTGGAAACACCAGGAGTAGCAGCTGACTAAATGTGCAGCACTGGGGGGAAAATGTCAGGATGGCCCTGGGCTCGGGGTTTGAGGTCCTGCGTGGCAGCAGACTTTCCAAGATAAGAGTGTAAAAGGAGGCCTCCCTGGTGGTGCAATGGGTTGAAGTGCAGAGCTCTGAGCTATCTGCAGCCACTGCAGCACAAATTCAAACCCTGGCTAGGGAGGTGAGCCACATGGCGTGGCGGACCTCTCCTGATCTGCCCGCTGCTCCCCTCAGCAGTATATTCCAGAAGATCTGCCTGTTCTGCTCCCCAATCTTTTGCTGGTGATCCTCTCACCCCCACACCTCTGGACTGTACTCCAGTTCTTGTATGAATAAATGAATCTTTAAGAAAAAGAAGATAAAAGGAAATATCATTTTAGAATGAGACAGTGAAGTGGAGATATCAAGTTTTTAGATTTGCTGAGTTTGAGATTCTCATGATACACACAAGCTGCAATGTCTGGGAGACAGTGTGAAACACACATAGAGCTCCATCAACAGATCTGAGCTAGACTATAAAACAGATTTACTAGTGGGTAGTAACTGGAGGTTTGGGTAAATTTGCTCAGGAAGAATGTATAAAGAAAACACAAAGATCAAAAGTGGAAGCCTTAAAAAAACAAACAAACAAACAAACAAACAAACAAACAAACAAACAAAACCCTTAAGGGAGTTGGCAGATCATGATGTGAAAGAGAATGAGAAAGAATGACCTAGATGAGAAGGAGCAGGGAACCAGGGAAGGAGCGAGGTGAAGATGGGAACAGCTCATAGTGTGAACTGCAGCACTGGGGTCATGTGGATCATGATTAGCATGTCACTGGACCGAGCAGTAGACACTGTTGCTTAGAGGAAGAATTTTAAGCAGGAGTGGAAGTCCGACATGTGGGTTGATGACCACTGGGTAAATAAGGAAGTACAGACTACTTTTTCAAAGCTGTGTGACTGAACAAAGAGGGAGGTAATAGATTATAAGTGGCAAGAGGAACAGGGCAAAGCTGTATATCTGAACAAACAAGATAACAAGGAAACAGTACACACAGATGTCATGATCAGCTAACTCACCACAGAAGCCCCTATTTAATAATTCCAAATTGATCAATCTAACCATATTCCATATTATTTCCTGAAAATATGCTATGAAACTACTTATTTATCACCCTCTGAATTTTAATGGTTATCTTAGCTTTCAAACTGATTATACAGATAATTTATAGCCTTACACTTTAAGGTTTTTTTTTTGTTGTTGTTAATGATTTATTTATTTATGCATACAGAACTGGGGTACAGGCCAGAGGTGCAGGATTGGTGAGAGGATTCACCAGAGACAGAGCAGAACAGGCCAACTGATGAAGCACACTGCTGAGGGGAGCAGCGGGCGGGTCAGGAGAGGTATGCCATGACATGTGGGTCACCTCTGGGGCAGGGACTGAACTCATGCTGAAGTGGCTTTAGCTTCTTAGAGCTGTGCTTTAACCTGCTGCGCCACCAGGGAAAGCCCCACTTTAAGGTTTTTGAGTTATATTGTACACCTAGGGAATATTTACTGTAGTCTGAAATCATATCACATCAGCAAATATTTCCATGGTATATCCATATCATATTAGTAACAGAGATTGCTTATTTTTAAAACTGACTTTCCTCAAATACAATGAAAATATGCAATTTATGATATGTACATTCATATATAGTTCATATTTTATCTTTAATCTTATGATTGGCCAGTTAACAGGCTGACAGCTATTTTCACCTCAGGGTAATAAAACAAACTTGAAGAAACACACTGGCTTCTTTTTGGGCCTTCTAATGCAGAAGGTGACAATGAAATAATTATCTCTAATGCTGATATTAAAATATTACAGTAGAGAAAATTTTGGTCCCACATCCTTATTTGTTTACTGTTAACACACCCCAAAAGTTAAGCCCCCAGATTAACTGGAAGATCTTGCTACCATTTAGGAATGTTTGGCAATATATCAACTGGTTATTACTAACTTAAACACAGATCATGTGAGCATTTGTTGCAGTGAATATAGAAATCTAAAGCTTGATTCCCACTAAAGTATTTCTTTGGGGTGTTGGACACTTTTACAATGTAAGAGATAGTCAAACCTTGTTCCTTTATAATATGTCTGTTCTAAATGTCTCTAACCAGGCATAAGAGCAGGAGATAAGGTGAAAGTTATTTAAATATAATCAACTATTTACTATTGAATAGAAGAAAGTCTTTGCAAATCAGAGACTCTGTCCTCACATAAAGTCCTGGGTGATACTTCCACAGGTAAATGTTGTCTATGGGAAGAAAGCATAAATCACTAGAACTACAGTCTACACAGCACCCAATTCCCTGTGGAAATTCAAATAATGCTTGCACAACAAAACAATACTGAATTCACAGATTCTGAAACTATTAGCAGATACTGTATGATAGGTCATCTCATCTTATATACAACTAAAATAGCTTAGTATAATGACAAGTGTAATGAAATTTGAATGCAGAATAGAAAAACCCAGTTCCTAGCCCAGGTCTCCTCTTAACCTGTATTAAAGCAAGTGACTTTCTCACACTCTTGTGAAACCAATATGATGACTACCTTTTCTGGATGTGACGATGTGTCAGATGATTCTGAATCAAAGTCAGTTAGGATTACTAGCATCATCAGAAATAAGAGTCAAATGGGGGGGGGGGAAGTGAGGAAGTTATGGTTAAAAAAGGTTAATGACTTGTTCTACAAACAAAATGTAGGTAATTGGGATACTGACTTAAAAATGATTCATGGCAATTAAAGACATTGTTGTGGAGCAACACATTTGTGAAGCAACTATGTTAAACAGAAGAACTTTTTAGGAAGTGAGTATTTTCAAGCAATGTCAGTGATTTATTATAATAGTAACGAGAAGCATCTTTCTTATTTAGAAGTCCCAGAAAACATTTAACCAAATACCCAATTTTTATAGGTGAGAACCTCTGAGATTAAAGCAAATGTGGATAAAAACTGAAGTTTCCTTTTTCTATGAAAAAATATCCTCCTATGTAAAAATACTTTATAAATTGTAAAGGAATAAAGAACTATAAATTGTAAGAGATTTAAAGCTGAACTAGGCCATTATTGTGCATAACCTTTGGGAGCTGCTGAATGTTGGAACTGTTTTGGAACTAAGTGACTTGATCATACAGGTTAGTCTATATTTGCATAAGTGATGGCTTTGGTTGCAGGAGAATAGAGGTGTGAAATTGAATGTGTATATATATATATTTAAGATTTAGGGGTACAGGACAGAGGTGCAGGGGGTGAGAGCAGTCACCAGAGACAGGGGGGGAGCAGAACAGACAGATCTATTGAAATACTCTGCTGAGGGGAGCAGTAGGGAAGACAGGAGAGGTTTGCTGCAACATGTGGGTCAGCTCCCTGGCGGGAAATCAAACTGGGGCTGCAGTGTCTGTAGATAGATTCATAGTACTGAGACTTAATCCCTTGCACCACTAGAGAGACCCCTAAAACATGTTTTCTACCTAGTTCCAAGGACTAGAGTTTCATCCTAGTTAGGGGACTAGGTTGGTATCTTAATTTTAAAAGGACTTCTTCATGAAATTCACTGAGATTCAGAGCAAGGGTACTGTACTTTGAAGCACAGATATCTAACTCTGACACTAAGCAATGTACATTGAACATAGCATTATTATCTCAATAATCTGAGATAGTAGTATTAACTGGTGTGAACCAAAAAGAGTCAGATTATATTATATATCAGCAGTTACTTTGCATAAAGAAACCAACAAAGTTGATAACTTAGGCTCATTTCCCAAACTACTTATAACCTTAAAAAAATTAACCTCTTCACTGTAGCCAAATTAATATTGCTTAATCAGAAATCGAATGGTGCAGCTTTATTTTCAAAATACTTAGGTTCTTACATATGCACATGAAATAAACTCTTTGGGCTTCTAAATGATGCTTTTTGCCCCAAAATACTGCCCAAGAAGAGTCCATATAACAAAATTCTTGGGTGAGAATCATATATAAGTAGGGTCTACCCTGGCTTTACCACTTATTTACTGCAATGTGCAAATTACATCTTACCCACTTCAGCAAGTTCCATAGCCAGTCCAAGTGTCTTGCTAACCTAAGCGATGCAGGTCAGATCAAGTCTCTATATAATGCTTGGCCCAGACATGTTACAGACGATGATTAGGGATGATGATTAGAAGGCTAATATATGAGGAGTGATGAAAACGATGATCACAAAACAGATATCATAATTGTATTCTGTAATTTGTCTGGTCACATGGTTTTCAATGGCAGGGGATGTCATTAATATCTACTTTTAAAATCTCACACAGCTTTAATAAAAAACACAATTTAAATCCTACCTACTAGCACAATACCTCACAATAAAGCAACTTTGTCATGATAATGCTGAATGAATAAAACTGTTATTAGAGGGCCTCCTTACTTGGGAAAAAAATACAAGTTGATATTGCCCACCCTATTAAATTATACTTGGTAATTGTACTTATGCTTTTTCTTCTAATAAACTTGGGATATTTTAAAAGCTTAAAATAGTATGGAATGTATCGTTTGTTTGTATGTAAGAGATTTACGGAGTATGTGATAATATATTGTTCCCAAACTCTTCAGACAGGCTGTTAACTCATTCTACATCCATTTAAAATTCTAGAAACTTGGCTTCCAGGGGGAATCAATTTCCCCCTCAAGCAATGTTTTCCCACACATGGGAACACAAATAGTAAGAGGAAACTCTGCCCAGAGAGAAAGGGAAATATATTGTATAGTATCCAATTTCTGGTCACTGGTAGAACTAAATCACTATTCCATTTTAAAATTGTCAAAGAAAATATAAGGTTTGAAGTCCCACTTCATGTGTCATTTGAAAACTTGTCAATTACTCACAAATGATTGTATTGCACATAAACATAACCTCTTTCTAGTTCATCTGATTTGATATGAGGACAACTTACTTCCCTTTAGACGCTTACATGTATATGAGACTTACAGTGCCAAGGTCAACGATGAAGCAGTCACCCTTGTTGAAACTGGCCCAGCTTAGGGGGACTTCCGTGGCCCTGACCACTCTCCTCCCCTTCACATGCAGGAGCCGCTGGGCGGTCAGGTCATTTGTGATAACATGATTTAGTCCAGATGCCACACCTCCAGCCTGACCAGTCAGAGGAACCAGAGAAAACCAAACAAAGCAGATGAGGTATCTAAGTAGACACAGGCACAGTTCAAAGCCACAAGTATTTTTGCTTGTCAGGTCAAAATAAAATTTAATATTGTTACAGAGAAACTGCAGTGGATAAAACCTGTTCCATTAACAGACAGAAGTTGTAGCTTCTCTTCAATCATTGAGGAGAAAGGCAGACAAAGCAACAGGGGTTGTAGGTGAGTTAAAGATAACAAGAATAGATAAGGAGCACCCAGAAACTAAGCACCCCCAAATTCCCACTATCATAGTTCTGGACAGAGATGGGGAAATTGAGAACTAGCCAGGGATGGGTGAATCCTATTTATGATCCCTGTTTTTAGATTATTACTCCCCAGTGACTTAAATAAAGAACTAGTAATAACAGTCCTCTATGAAACCTCCTATCTCTTAAAAATAAATTTCAAATCATTTAAGTGACATGGGAAGATGTTCTTAATTTCCCCAACTGAATCTTTACATTATATTTGACAAATGATTGTCATTTGACCATTTATTTATGTTGAAAGCATCCTAGGTTAGTGATTTCCAGGTTAGACACTGGAATAAGATTATCACACTGTCAGATACCAGCTATTAGATCTTGGCAAATTACAGTTTCTCTGGGCTCCTGTTTACTTATTTTAATAAGGTGATAGTGACAGGAAGCACCTATAACCATCAGGCTGTTGCTTGGATTAGATGTGATGATATAACCTTCTTAGTACAACCCTATAAGTAGGAAATTAAGTATAACAGAGTAGGCTTTGATATCTAGTGGCAAATTATCTTTGTTTGCACCTTTCCTACCAAATACTGCTTCAGTTGCACACACTGCCATCTGTTCAGTGCCACTGATAATGAAATGATTCTTTTTGCTAGTAAGCCCGAACTACATTTATAACTTCTTTTGTCTAAAAGAAAATGATATCTCTGTTAGTGATGATGTTGAATATGAGGAGATAATCATACAACTATAAATTTACTTTAATCAAGTTACTTTTAATATATTCAAATATGTTTCCAGAAGTTTGATTTTCTTGCTGATGCTGTCAGGATTAATAATAACATAAATCCTCACTGATTGCATTTGTACTATAAATGTATTTTATTATTTCGCTTAATCTTTATAACACCTGCATGAGGAAGTTGTTATTATCCCCATTGTACATGTGAGGAAAATGAACATAGAAAGCTCAGGTCCCTGTCTTGAAGTAAATAATTCAGATATGACAGAAACAGGCTCACAACCAGGCTTTGAGTAACTTTGAGTAACTACTTTGAGTAACTACAAAAACCAGCTTATTTAAAATATTGGGGTTAGTGACACAAAGGAAACTTTAGGATCATTTGACATAAACTATAGGAATCCAAGTGAATTAAATAAAATGAGAGTCAACAATTCTATACTTAGGGTCCAGAGTGAGAATAAAATGACTTTAAGAAAGGTAAAGAAAACTTGTGTTTTTATCCTGATCTCAATGTTATAGAAAATATTCAACTAAGGGTCTGATCAGGTAATGTAGAATTAGTAAGCTACCTTAGTATATATTCAGAAATGTAGATGAGCTCTAACACCTCAGATTTTTATGAGGTTAATAAACTAGGGGTGGAATGATGGGGTCTGCAGAATATCTGTTGGGGCATGTTTGATTTTGAAAATAATTGTTCTGCAATGCTTGTCTAAAGAGGGCATTTTTCATATTTTAACTAACCATTCTAGGGGTAATGGGATTGGTGAAGAATAGATAGTTCCAGAAAATAAATATATCCTTTAAAGTTACAAAACCATTTATTGTTATTTTTTAATTTTCAGAAATGAAAAGGAGCAGTCTAAACACCCTGACGATTAGTGTTTCAGGCCAATACACATAATCTATATGCCTATGTGTTTGTGTGTGTGTGTGGGGCAATAGATGTGTATTTGAGTTTGTGAGACTGAAACACATATATATTCAATTCAGTGATTTCATTTGTATTATTTCTCAGACCAAACCATACTATTTGGGAACTGTGTGTGTGGTTATTTGTGTTAACTGAAGTTGTAGTTGCTACAAACATTGTATCATGATATTCTAAAACAACTGAGATTCTATCTTGGGTTATTTGCAGCAAATTCAAGATTTTCTAGAATAACAAAGTTGAAAACTGTTACTACCAAGGTATTAATATTTAATATTGAAGTAACTTCACAAGATATTACAGAGCTTTCTTGTAAAGATAGAACTGACAGCTCTTAACTTCACTAAAAATTAACTTCTATGAAATCAAGTCACTGTATTTCACCTATTCCATGATACATTCCACAAACATTTACAGGGCAACTACTGTGTGTCCAGCAGACACTGGGAATATGTCAGTGAACAAAACGTGACTAAAAAAAGTCAAAACAAAACAAAAGAACAAAACAAACAATCCTGCCCTAGGTGACCTCTCATTTTATGAAAACAAGGTGTGTGGCTGGTTAAAGAAGAAAAGTGAAACTTTGAGGCAGCTGATTGATTACCTTATACTTCAGGCCTCCTTTGAAATAGCCAACAAAATCAGTAGACTCGTAGCCTTGCATTTCTCGGTGCTGTACCGGCTTGCCACCCAAATAGTCATCCATTTGAACAGTAAAGATGGCAGCTGCAGTGCTTTCATCCTGCGTGCACTCCTTTCCTGAAAAAGCAAATGATATACCTCACTTACCAAGCAGAGAAAAGGATTAAGGCAGAATTTCTGGTGTGGAAAAAAATGATCAATTTCCCTTTAATTCTATTTCAGTATATCCAAAAAATTTCAACACTACTATCTTTTAGCAAAAATGGTATACTATAAAATATTTTGCTAATAATCCTAAGAATTTTGTTCTTACTTTTGAATTATTTTCAAAATCTTTTCAATAAAATTTCAATGAATAGATTCAGGAAGGTATAATTATATGTTCCAGCAGATAACCATTCATTTTGTTCTCAACAGGAGCAGGCTACAAAAACCCTTCATGATTGAGTTAGTCTTATTAGCACCAATCAGCAGGCTTCCAAATGCCAGTATGTCAATATTCATAAGGAGTACTGCCATCATAAGACACAATTAAACAACTTTAGGAAAGTAAGTTGGTTGAGAATGGGCAAAATGATGTGAGTGATCTTATCCCTATTTTGAGTTGCAGTAACCACGCTTTACAATCTCACTGGTATGAAACAATATTCTGGAGGAAAGACAGAGAAAAGGATCTAGTATGCTAATAAATTTACTGAATGTTAATGTATGTCATTTGTTTCAAAAATTGAAGAAATATTTAATATTCCCAGTCCTCATATAGGATCCATCCAGGCTATAGCACTGAGGTCATAATAATAATTCTTCAGTGGGCATGAAGATCAGATTCAGGACAGTCCTAAGGAGAACTCTAATTTCTATAAAAAACACTTCAAAGCTCATACACATCTGATCTATGTGAAAAATCATAAGTGGTTCCAGAGATAATAACAGCTTGTGTTTATGCATGTATACTGGCCCTCCCCCCGTGAACTAGACACTGAGCTAGTGGTTTATATGCATGTTTGCACTGTTCCAACAGCAGCTTGATATGGAAACTATTACCCAGCATGCTGCATGCGAGGAAACTGGTTTAGAGAAGGTGAGTAACAGCAAAGTGATATAGAGCTGGCCTTTGGGAAAATAGTCCCACAGGTAGCTTTTAGTGATGCTCAAGCAGACTCTTAGAAACTACAATGCTAGTAGCTTCCTCCCCAACCCCCTCTTTTCACTTGCAGTAAAATTTTGTGTTATTTCCCTCTGTAGATATTTGACACATAATCACGGATTTGAAAGGGATATAAGCACCTATTTTCATTGTCCATAGTCAAGTTAAGGAAACAACCTATTTGCTCAAAAACTGGTAGGTGGGATTAGAAAAATATTGTATACTACTATTCTTGCCTTTTGTGATTTAATAGTTGGAACTGGAGGGGATAAACCTAGATTAAATAACTCAGAAGGAGAAAGACAGATACTGGATAGTTTCATTTATATCTAGAATATAAGAAGCAAAACAAAAGGTCAGATAAACTCAAACCAGTAACAAAGCCTACAAATCTGACTGTGGCCTTAAGGCACCAGAGCAGGAAGAAGAGAAGAGGAAAAGCAAAGTGTGGAGGAGATATAATGGACTATGGTAGAGGACTATGGGGGGTGGTGTGGCAATAAATATCTGAAGGTGTGGGGTCATGGGGTTGTAAATCACTGTTACCACAATAAAAAAATAATGTTACCACCACAAAAATTTATATATATACACATATATGTATATATACATACATATATATGTATATACACACATATATATGTGTGTGTATATATATATATATATATATACACACACACACACACACACACACACACACATAAATAATTTCTCTGGTGACAAACAAATATGGCTTTCCCATCTCCAAAATACCTGTCACGCTGTCCTTTTACAATGACACCCATCTCCCTGGCAGCACCACCCTTTCTTACTCTATTTCTAAACATTAGTGCTAACAAATCTAAAATTTTGTTATTTCAAAAATGTTGTATCAATGGAATCATATACTATGGAAATTTTTGGTAATTTTTTCCCACTCACTCTAATTTCCTGGGATTCATCCATGGTGTGCATGTGTCAATAGTTTGGTCTTTTAATTGCTGAACAGTATCCCTTGGTATAGATGTGTCACTATTTGTTTACCCACCATCTGTTAATAAAGTTTTGGCTATTCAAACAAAGTTACTAGAACACTTGTGGATAGGTTTTTGCATGCACATCAATTTCATTACTGTGGAATAAATGCCCAAGAATGAAAGCACTCCGTCATATGGCAGCCACATATTTGATTTTGTGAGAAGCTGTCAAACTTTCTTTGGCAATGTGGAGGTACCATTTTACATTTCTCCTGGCCCCCTGTTCCTTTTCCCTCACTAAGCAATTCACAAAAGATCCAGTTTCTCAGCATCCTTTTCAGGTCTTTGTGTAGTTTTCTCATATTGTATATTGCACATTCTAATTTCTCATATTGTATACTGCACATTCTTTGGGTTCCAGGGCTTTGCACAGGGCCGAGCACAAACTGGCGATGCCACAAATGTCTGTGGCTTTCAAATATACTTATGTAAACATGCCAGGGACAAATGTGAGGATGGGTGTCTGAAACATATATCATGTGACAGAGACCAGCTCTGTTCTGAGACTGATGTGGTAAGTTACCCCAGACAAAAAGAGGATGCATTCAGATTGCTAAAACTGCAAAAAACATTTTAAGTTATTGTAACCAATTCCTCCTTTGTAAAGTAAATTAAAAAGATAAAGTGAGGCACCCGAGGGTATTTTGGGAAGACTCAGTAAAAGAACTGGAATGGGTGACTCTTACCCTAGTCTTTGCTCATCTTCCCAGCTTCCCTTTCTTGCTCTCTTATCTTCATTTCTAGGCCATATACCTTTCCCACCCCAGTCTATTTTTAACTCCATACTCTTTCATCTTCCTACTAGATGTGTTCTTTTAGCCAAACTTGCTTTTTTCCCTGACCTTTGAGTTCTCTCTTAAAACTTTCACTTTGTCCCTCCATTGATTATCATGAAATTCATCTGAATTTAAGTCTGGAGTAGAATATTTTGAATGAAATCCCCCTTATCATTTAGGGAACTGAAATAGGAGTTACTGGTGAACAATTCTAACTATAGGTTCTATGGATTATAGGTTCTATTGATTATTTTACTCTAAACTTCTCCAAGTTCTCCATTATTTTCTCTGACATGAACATTCCCAATTACCTTTAGCTCACTTTTTATTCTCAAGGCTCTTCTGCTGCTTCCTTGTAACCTAAACACTTCATGTTCCTTCACAATGCTTCACATTTTACCTGTCATATTGTACCCTTGAGAGCACAAACTTTCAGGGAAGTTTCGTAAATTATTCATATGAATAAAAAGCTGTGCACAGTGTTGTACTGAATAATTACTGAACAAATTAGCTTGTTATTAGCATGTTACTAACTTTACATCTAGCATATCTTTAAGATCATAAAATGTTTCAGGCCCTCCCTGGTGGCACAGTGGTTTAAAGCACAACACTGAGAAGCTAAAGCCACCTCAGCATGAGTTCAGTCCCCGCCCAGGAGGTGACCCATGTGGCTTGGCAGACCTCTCCTAGCCCACCCGCTGCTCCCCTCAGAAGTATATTTCACTGATCTGCCTCTTCTGCTTCCCACTCTGCCTCTGGTGAATCCTCTCACTGCCCCTGCACCTCTGGCCTGTACCCCAGTTCTGTATGCATAAATAAATCAATCTTTTTTAAAAAATCATAAAATGTTTCTTACCAAAGCATTTTAATGCATTTTTCAAAATTGGTAAACATGAAATAAATAATTGAAAGTTAACTTGAATCTATAAACCTTATAAAACATAGTTCTTTGGAAAGTTAGTTGGATAAGAAATGATGGAATGAAAGAAAAGGAAAAATACTGGATGGTTTCACTCATAGCAGGAGTATAAAGGACCAGGAGAGAAAATAATAATAATAATGAACAACTATGTACCAAAGATATTTTATGGGGGTGGAGTGGGGATTAGGATCAAAAATGGGGGAGGGGGAGGGAAATGCACTGGACTATGATGATAGCACACAGGTGATTACAACTGAGATGGAAAAAGGCACAAAATGATGTAAAAATATTATATTATTAAAAAAAATGATGGAATTAAATTGAGTACAAAGCCCACTTGTAGTCTTCTGACAAAGTAAAATTGAACTGTTGTTGACGAAAGATATAACGTACATTGCCACCTCAGCTGGGATGATGAACATAGGTTGGAGATTAAGGTTCCAGGGTTTTCTTGGTATAAATAATACATAGGTCACTGTCTCATTTAACAGGAACAGTGACATTACATTGGGAAACCAAAATGTGTTTGGAACTCAGCTTCAGCTTTCTTAGCAAGCACAAAATTTTAATACTGACAGCCACAAAAACCTCTTCCTCCTCTTATGTATTTCTTATTTCAAAAGTCTGCTCTAGGTGTTTACTAGTAGTGAGAACATTACTTTTCAATGTTGACTTTGTTTCTTAAAATCTACAAATGTTAAAAACAAAGATATTGGTATTCAGGGACTTCAAAATATGCATGTGTGTGGTTTTATGTTTTCCCCATAAGGTCAGAAATAAAACTAAAAATAAAGAAACATGTCAAGGGGAGGCAAGCTAATTTTAAAAGATGGCAATTAGGCTTAAAGAATCAGCATTTTGTTAGCTGGGGTGTGCCCCATGGCACAGGATCTCTGAAAAGAGTCTGGACATTCATTCAGGATGTTTACAAGTAAAAGTAGAAGGTGGAAAAAGTAGAACACACAAGACCTAGTGTCTGAAGACCTGGCTTGAGTGCAGACCAAAATAACCACTCCTGTTGAAGGAGCTATTTAGTTCCACTGCGTAGAACTAAATAAATATTTTTTAATTATTATTTTATTAAAATATAATAAAGCAGGTCATCTATATAAAAACGTCACACAAAACTATTTATGAGAATAATATATTTTTTTCTGCTCCCATCCTGAAAGTCTAGAGGTTCTGTTCACCAGCTGAGCAGCTGAGCAGTGTCGTGCAGGGCAAGATCCTGTTTTAAAGTGGCTAATCGCTGCAATTAGTAGATAAATGCAAGCTGGTGCGCAAGAGCCAAAAGTTAATTTTCTTTTCTATTTTTTTTTTTTTTTAAAGAACTCCTCGCCAGCTGCATCGGATGCCACAAACTTGTTTGACTTCATCTTTCTAGAACAAGGAAACCAGGACTGAACTTGTCTGAAGGTAAGCTGGATTTGGCCAGCTCCAGAGATCGCTCAGCAGCCGTCCAGGGCGGGAGTGGGGTTTGGAGACATGAAGGTGAGCGGGAAAAGAAGCTAGAGAAACCAACCCCAAAGATTCAGCCCAGCGTTTGTAATCGGGTTTGAAAGAGCTGACTCTGACAAAGAGAGAAGATGGTAGCACCGGGCACTACGCAGGGGTGAGACGGTGTCCCACGCGCATCCGCGTGCGCCCCCAGACCCCAAACCTGCAGATTCAGCTCCCCGCGATCCCGCCCACCCCGACCTCGATGTGTTGGGGTCCCGCTAGCTGTTGTCCCTTACCGAGCCAGAAGTGCAGGCGGTAGGTGAAACCCCGTTTCCCCTCGGTCGTGTGCAGCACCAGGTAGGCATCCCCGACGTAGAAATCGCCGAGAGCACTCTGCGGCACAGGCACCAACTCCAATTTCTCGATCCTCCACACCTGCAGCCCCGCCTGCTTGCCAGCTCGGGCGAACTCCGGGTGGTACAGCTCCTGGGCCATGGCTCCTGTGTGCGACGCTCTGGGGGGCGCTAGCCCTCGCAGACCTACGAGAACGGTTGCAGCAAGACTGCAGGAACCCAGTTCTTCGCGACCAGCAATTTTATAGCGTTCAATCAAGGAGGAGGCGGCACCGGGAATCGGGAGGGGCTAAGTACCCAGGAGGTGGTTGCTTCGGAGCAACCGTTCCTTCCCAATCCTCCTGCCCCGCCTAGTAACTAGAGTTTACGCCCTTCTTCCCTGCACCAGGGGAATTCTCTGAAATCTTGAGAGTGGGCGGGAATTTAAACTCCTGGAGATATACTTCCTCCAAGGAAGGGCAATTTTTTTTTTCTGGCACAATTGGAGAGATTAACAGTTAAAACTTTGGTTGACGAATTTCAGGTAACAATCTCCCTAATCATCAACTCCATCATTTTAGTGGCTATTCTTCCCTTTCCTGATGACTCAAGTTTCTGTCTTGAGCTTCTCCATTTGAAAATGCTATGAAAAACAGTAATGTCAGGTTAAAAGGACGGGAAAGACTGAACTTGGAAGACTGAACTCTTGGGAGACTGAGTTCTGTAAATCTCCAGATTTACATGTGCCCAAATTTGTCTGCTTTTAAACTCTGTATTTTGCTCATTCAATACTGCAAACCACATTTTGAACATATTTCCCTATGCATATGCATGGCAATAATTGTGAAATAAATTACTAGAAATAAAATTAATGGGTTGGTTGGAAGTAATTAAATGGCTTTGATGATTATTATTTATGAAACTAGTCACTATCATTTATTGTTCTGCAGTGTAGAGCTATGGCAATATTGTCTTGATTTAATTCCAGGCTCCATCTCTTAGTTGTGAGGCTTTGGCAAATTACTTACCACAGCAAGCTTAGTTTCCTCATCTATAAAATGGAAAAGCAGCAGTATTCACTGAAAAGGATGTTTGGATTAAATGAGAGGAAGCTAGATAAATATTTGTATCGTTAGATAGAAAATGCTCAACAAGTATGAGCTACCACTATGCAGCCTGAACTTCCTTTAGCTCCCTGGCAACCCTCTGCCATCCTTCTGCATCTGCCATCTTCCCTTAAAGCCCACCTGCAGGAACTAAAACAACTGGGCATCCATACTGTAACACTTGCGGTTTGACTGGAAACCAGAGGGAGGAAGTGGGGTCAGAATATTTATTTCCTTGTGTTCTCCACCAAGGTACACCAGTTATCTGTACCTTAAAGACAAATTATGTGACTTCTCTTCTTTGGGGTCCTCTCACATGGGCAGTCCCTTTTGTTTTCTTTTTGTCTTTACTTTCATATATAGCCCATTCTTTAAAATCCTGGGAATTTTCCTGTTTGTGTGTCATCTGTTATAGGTGTGAAATCCTGATTGATAAGGCCTTCCCCCACGGTGCAGTGCGTTTGGGCACAACACTGCAAGCCAGCAGCAGCCACAGCTTCAGTCGAGTTCCATCTCCTGCTCAACACCCCCACCCCCCAGGTGATTCACATGGTGCCACAGACCTCTCCTAGCCCTCCAGCTGCTCCCCTGAGTAGTGTACTTTGTCAATCTGCCTGTTCTGCTTCCCACTCTGTCTCTGGTGAATCCTCTCACCACCACTACACCTCTGGCCTATACCCCAGTTCTGTATGTATAAATAAAATAAATCTTAAAAGAAATTCTGCTTGATAAATACTAGCTACAGTCTCCTGTCTTACCCTTAAGCCCCAATTAAATGTAGATATTAGGCTTATTTTACAGATAAAGACACAGATTTTGAATCTTGCCAAAAGTCACCCAGTAGGTGAGCATCAAAGAGCAATTCAAATTTCCAATGTGAAAGCTCAAGTTCTTAGGGGGAAAAAAATGCCCCAAATCTTACTCTTTCAGTCCCAATTACCTGGCCACTGTTTGTTCTCTTAAGTATACTTTTAATTTTCGTATTTTTCCAACATGTCCCTAGAGAAGCTACAAAGCTAGTGTCTCCCCTGCAGCACCAAGAATTTAATTTTAATGCTGTCACTGAGTAACATATCTTGGTTTTCTTACCTGTAAAGTAGAAGTCATTTTTTTTTCTCTTTCTCCAGGAAACATATATGAGATCTGGAGGAAACTTAAAAACTAGAGTTCAGCTTTAGTTTTAATGACAATGTCTTTCCTTTTAGTGAAGAAATAAAAAATAAGTGGAAATAATTAATTGAGGCGAAGAAATAAAAGAACTTTAGTATAGGGAAATGTCCCACTTAGAACTAGGGTAAATGTCCCTTCTAGAACTAGGGTGAGGTAAGAGAAGCTGCAACAGATACAGGTTTCATGGACTCTGCCCCCCCCTCCAGATACCGGAACTACAAATCCCATCAATACCAATGAGAAGCACACTGGTACTTGAGGGTGGAGCTGAGCAGCCAGGTTAGGATAAAACCAGACATTTGGGCTCTGGGGGTCTCTTGGCCTGGTGGTTCACTGCTGGTTGTTTGGCTCTTGATCAGTTTTCAGTGTGTTATTGGAGTCCAAGTCAGCAGAACTGGTAGGATATTCTAGTTGTATTTCTCTCTTTTTACCTGCATTGGTCCTTTTTCCTTTCTCCTTGTAAATAAATCCATTATTGAACTTTTTGTGTGTGTCCACAGTATGACTGAATCTTAAGGGTGCTAGTGAGAACCCACAGACAGACAACCCAATTCACATTGGGATGCCCTGTGACAAAGTGAGACATATTCCTGTAATGCAACGTGAAGAGGGACAACAAAAAAATCTCAGGAATAAAGATCAAGGTGGTGTGTTAAAAACTTAAAGTGAATGTAAAAATCATGATGAAAAATATCAATGCTTCACTGAAAGGCAGGATTGTTCATCATGCAGGATTGTTCATCATGCAGATCAGAGGCTGGGGCCAATGAAGACTTATCTTCTTTTACTTAACACTTTGATATTTGATTCATCTTTTTTTGCATTAAATTTGGTATTTTAAAAAGTAGTGCATTAAATATTATTTTGACTTGATTTTTATGTCGCATTGTGTTCTGTATTATTTTATTTGCTATCCCTCTTAAATTTTGTGCATGAGGTAAATGTCTCACTCTATCACAATACTTCTGTCCTAAGGACCTCCAGACTCAACCGTGTAACTTCCTGCTAGATATAGCTACCTAATCGATCCTTTCAAGGTCAAATTTCATCAAATTCAAAACAATCTGATCAGTTCCTCCAAACATACTTCTATTATTTCGAATTCATTAACAGCATGATTTGCTTTTCTCAACACTCTCACTCTGTTTAGACATTCAGTTAACTGGAGTGTCCAAAATGTTTCTCAAGCCCACACAAATGAGGTAGATGATGTCAATGAACAAATGAAAGGGCAGAAAATAACTCAACCGGAAAGGGAGCATGAAGCAAAGCAACTGGCATTCTTTAGATGGTTTGCAGTTTAAGTTATACATTAATAAACATTTTGCTCTGACTCACACTCTGCTTGACATTTTCCTTTCCAGACACCAAAAACATATTCCCTGGTTTTTAATAAGGCTCTAATAAAGTAGATTTTCTATCCTTTATGTTCTTCATGTTATTATCATACTTTCATGTCGAAGTTTTACCAGTTCTCTAAGGTTTTAAATAAAAATACATATTTTCATCACCATTATTCCCCTGGATCCACTGAATTTAAGTATTCTCTAAAGGCTATTTTCTCCTTCATGGTTGTGTTTACCACACTCTGAAGAGCCTTTTCTCTCATGAGATTGCAGTCTGTCTCAGAATTATGTCTCACAATTTTATTCCCTGGTCATATGGTGATATTTGTTAAAAAGTGTAGTTAAAATAGGTAGTCTTGGATTAAATTATATTTCTAAATGTCACTTTACCCATTCTCTTGAAATGCGGGAAGAAAAAGTCAAAGTGCTTGAGTCTTTTATCAACAGTCACAAGGTTTGAGTTGTGTTGAATTCAAGGTAAGTGTTTTAGATTGTTAACGCCCAAAGGGGAAATGTTGTATACTTTAATCCTTAAAATAAATAACAGTGCTAAATAACTTAATTGATTCATTGTGTTATTCACTAACATGGGCTGGAACACAAAAGCATCCTGTCTCCGTCTCTTTTAATAAGGTTAAAAACTAAGACTCCACCCTTCACCCAGCAGGAAAGTTTGACAGATTTGAGTAGATAAAGGAAGTTGATAAAGTTGCTATGGGAACCAAGCCATAAGGTTGGTCACTTTGACCAAGGATGCAGAAGTTTGACCAGAATACATTTTGTGTCAGAAATCAACAGACCAGACATTTCAGCACTAACTGGCCCTAGCTGACTTCCCCCATCATGAAAAGCTCATGAAAGCTCATAAAAGGGAGCCCCAAATCCTTTTTTGTGCAACAGGTCTCTCCTGTCTTACCCACTGTTTCTATTAGCAGTGCATTTCAAGTAAGCCACCTTTTCTGTTCTGTACTCTGTCTCAGGTGAAATTCTTTCACACCCATACCTCCAACCTAATTCTAGTATTTCTCCCCACCAACAACCCAGTTAGTTTTAAGTGATCTTCATTTCCCAAGTCATAACATCTCCTAGCTGAGAGGCATTTTATTCATTTCTATTTTTGCACAGAATTGTTGAAATTAAATATGCAAAAGATAGCAAGTGCACTTTTTTCTCAGGAAAGGAAAACACTCCAAGTGTGCCTTCCTTTGATTATAAATAATGAGAGAATGGAATGAAACATACATTCATTGGACCAGAAGTTCTGCTAATTAAGAAAACCTTTTAATTTGAACAAATGATCTGAGAGCTAAAGTGTAGAACCAGGAGTCAGAATGTTGGTGGGTGAACGAGGGTCCCTCATAGACAAACCTGCCTGACCTAAAGGGATTCTACTATCCGCTACTTAAAGACAAAACATACTGTTAGTGTATGAAATCTTCATTAGAAAAGAACTTTAATACAAATTGTGTGCAATAGAGAGAAGAGAAAAAATACAGTTAAAATGGTTTCCCCATCAAATAACCAAAATTATCTGTCCCCTTGTGGGTAAATATCCAGTCAGAACCAAGGTTGGACCACTGAGTCCTGAAGTTTGACACAAATATAATGCACTTTATAGTGGGGAGTAATATGAAAAGGGTAGAGGGGCCAGGCAAGTCTGGAAGGAAAAGAATAAAATCAAAATACAGGCCAAACAAAGGCTGCCATTACCTGTCCCCTCTCAGGTATCTCACCCACATCTCTGTCTTTTTCAAGTGACTCCTTTCATATCTCTCAGGTCCCCGGTACAAGTCCAAGGTCAAGGAGAAAGTGCAGCTGCTTCTTCACATATCTCTCTGCTTCATGTGCCTCCTCAAGTCTTCTCTCCCTGGTCTTCTTCCCCTTCTTCAAGAAATCAAGAAGTCATGTCAGATTCAAGGCATGATGGGAATTGTGTTGCTCAGAGCCTGGGATTTCTCTGGCATGGATGTGAAGATATAGTCCATAAAACATTAATGGGTGAAGTTCATTTGGGCTGGTATACCAAGAACACTTGAATGTTGTGAAGATTAAGAGGGCTAATGTGTGTCAAAGCCCAGAGAAGATAATAAATAAATATAATTAACAATCAGCATGGGCTTTTAGTCTTAGCACATAACAAAATTATGTGGCTATTAAAAGTGAAAACACATTCTAGGGAAGTATAATTTCAATCCTCCTATCCTAGACAAAATAGGACTTCTCAGTTGTCACCCATCTTTTTTTTTTTTAAAAAAAGCTTCTGCTAGGACCTAAGAACTTTTCTTTCACTAATTGTTTTAAAACTAGTTCATGACTCAATACTAAGGTGAAGGTTTTATTCTTAAATTCTTGCTGTTATAATTTATGTAAACCTATACTACAGCAAGCTCATTCAGTTTTTCTTCTCAATGTTTTTATTATATATAACATTATTTATTATTAAATAGGAAATAACTAACCTTTATGATATTATTGAGATTATAATAATTAATAGTTTACATTTTAGAGAACATTTATGATGAAAGAGGATTGAAGACTCAAGGTCTCAAGGAGGTTTATGATTTAAAATATTTTTGCTTCTAGCTTATGTTTATGCAAAGGAATTTCTGAAGCTAAATATGATTTAAAATTATGATTAAATTGAACAACATTTTGGACATTTTTTTCTAATTTCTAATTGTCACAGTTAACATTTTATTTGGTTTTGCTTATTTGTTTGTAGCACTTATTTACCAATCCATGAGAAATAGCTTCAGATTTTCAAGGGATATACGAAATTTTGAATGGCAGACTGTGTGATAATAAACAATGATGGAAATTAGTTATGATCAGGTCAACATATTATACAAATACAAAAATAAGGTTTGTTATTTCACTTAAACCAAATGGTAGATTGTTTAAGAGAATCAACAATTGAAGATTTTCACTCACTGACCAGAAATCACTTCCTTTAGCTAATTCTTCTTGAGTCAACGTCTTTTTTTTTTAAATGAAACTTTTAGTATGGTTCTTCTTTTACTCCTGGCTTCCCTTTCACTTCATATTTTGAGGTTTCCCAGATCGACTTTTATGAAATATTCTGATTAAAATAATTTTTTGAAGATCTATTTTACATATTTCAGAAAGTGCTATATTCTGAACCTGGCACAGCAGACCTCTTCTGTCTCACCCACTGCTCCCCTCAGCAGCGTATTTCAGTAGATTTGCTGTTCTGCTTCTTATTCTGCCTCTGGTGAATCCTCTCATCTCCCTACACCTCTGGACTACACCCCAGTTCTTCTAGGCAAAAATAAATAAAATCTTTAAAAACAATTATACGAACTTTACTTGCCCATGATCTTTTGAACTCTTTCTATGTTGGCAAATATATTATTGAAGATATGAGTGACCATTCTTGGTTTGTTAATATCTACCTTTTAGAGGTTATAACATTTTAATATTTGATACAAATCCTTTCAAATTTTCATTTGATATATACACATTCTTGCATAATTTTTCTTCCTTTTTTAAAAGATTTTATTTATTTATTCATACAGAACTGGGTACAGGGACTATGAGAGAATTCACCAGAGACAGAGTGGGGAGAAGGACAGGCAGATTGACAAAGTACATTGCTGAGGGGAGCAGTGGGTGAGTCAAGAGTGGTATACCGCAACATGTGGATCACCTTCAAGGCCAGGGATTGAACTCTGGCCTCGGCCAGCTTTGCAGTGCTGAGTTCCAACCTGCTGCACCACCAGGGAGCGTCCTCTATTTTTTTTTAGCTTTCTGACTTCTCTATATCCTCACCAGGCTTTGATGTTATTTTTCTAAGTATGGACCTGTGGCTAAAGTGTAAAGGGGAAACCTGATAGCTTTGATTACACTGAAGTAAAGTTGTGACTTCAGCATTAGAACAACAAATGAAGATTAAATGATGGGAGGTAGAATGTATGAATATCTTTTTCATTTCTAAGCAAAGGATAGCTTAGTAAAGAGGGCTTATCAGGAATAAAGTCAAAGTAATATATGAAAAGGTAATTTAAAGATGTTGAGAAGACTTAGTGGTCACTAAAATATGAGATATGCTCATTAATTTGGGTTTTACTATTAATTGGAGAAATTACCTCAAAAGCCAACACACGAGTGCATGCTATGGTTTGGCACTATTCTAGATGCATTTAAAATACTGATCCTTACAGTAACTCTACAAACTAGTCATTATTATTATTATTATTATTATTATTGCCACTACTATCTAATTTTACAGATTAAGAAACGGGAACAGAATTTAAAGTCAGGAGAGGTGATTTTGAGTGCCTGCATATAAATACTACAACCACTCTACTACAACTCTACTGCTTCTATTACACCATTTTCTAGATGTCAGGCTAACAATTAGAGAAGTAACATCAATACTTGATAAAGATGTATGGAAGTGACAAAGATCTACTATTGAGAGAAATAACCCAGCACAATGTAGCCATTTGGAGAAGAATCTGGCAGATTTTAGTAAAAATTATAGGCACATGTCTACACAGATACATTAGGACACACTTACAGTGATGCCCACCTTACATATATCGTGATAGAAGGTGAAGGCAACCCAAGAGTTCAAAAATAGGTCATTGTATGAGCAAAATCCGGTCTGCGGACACGTATGAGAGGTATGTGCAGTGTGAGAACCAATGAATACAGCTTGGGAGAAACAACGGTGTGGACAGATTTCAAAACTACAAAGCATTTTATTGTAAAAATACTAAGAAACAGGGCCCTCCCTGGTGGTGCAGCGGGTTAAAGCACAGCACTGAGAAGCTAAAGTCACTTCCGCATGAGTTCAATTCCCGCCTGCCCTGGAGGAGACCACATGGCACGGCAGACCTCTCCTGACCCGCCCGCTGCTCCCCTCAGCAGTGTACTTCTGTCGATCTGCCTGTTCTGCTTCCCACTCTGTCTCTGGTGAATCCTCTCACCCTCCGCATCTCTGGCCTGTACCCCAATTCTGTATGGATAAATAAATAAATCTTTAAAAAAAAAAAATACTAAGAAACAGAATGTAGTATTATTTTTGCCATTAAAAGCATATACTTGTATAAATAAACACACATTTCATGGATACATATATTTACAAATGACCATGAACCACGCAGGATGTGGATTGAAAGAATATAACTGCAAGTGATTGACTTTTTGTAGGGATGGGAAAGGGACTGTTGGATGAATGGGAAAATCATGACAAAACACAGAAGGGGGACATGCTCTGGATAATAATAAAAGTTTACCATGAACCAAGGAACTCAGTCAATTCAATTTGTACACCTTAGATCTACAACCCCACAGCCTAATTAAATCTATCTATCTATCTATCTATCTATCTATCTATCTATCTATCATCTAATTGTCTGCCTTTAAGTGATAAAAATTTTCAATGATGGCATAACAACATATAAAACTTAGTTATTATAATTAACACTATGTAAGGATTTAAAGCAACTTAGGACCTAAAGGACAGCACAATAAGAATTACTGGGGAATTCAGTAGTTCTAATTTCCTCTTTTTCTGTATATTCTTTTAGCTGTGTGACCGAAAAAAAAAAAAAAAACTCTCAGGAAGTGTATCACATGAACTATAAAACCTGATTACTAATTTACTTTTTGATTGCTGACTGGTTTTAGAATGTGTAGAAAATCACTTGTTTTTCTGATCTGAACTCATGTAACCTCGCAAATGATAATCACAAAAGCATTCAAATGCTTGTTATATTGATTTATGTTGGTCTTTCTATTGTCTAGATTCAAAGCTTATAATAAGCCAACATATTTATTTATTGAATCAAGACAGCAACAAGGAGGAAACAGCTTGTTGAGTATTTATAGTAAGAGGAGGCAGAAACGGGCTAAATGTTTCTTCTCTTCCAGCTGTATTATTCCCAATGATCTTAATTACTATCATCTTACATTTGTAACTTTTGTAAGCAATCAAAAGCATATTTTACTTATGAAAGCTACTGAAATAGGGAAAAAGAATCCTTAATACAGAATTAGACTCAATTCCTTTACAGCCTTCCTTTCAGGCTAGCAATATTTAATTATTTAAACAATGACCAAAAACTGCATTCCTTGAAAGCAGAGATTAAAAAAGATAAAAATAACTTGTTTTTATTTAGAGGTACAGTAAAATATTTGTGAATAAAATGGGATCTACTTTGAAATATCCTACGAAAATAATTGGGAGTAATAGATAAAACTGGCAGAGTGATGGTTGTTGATTTTGAGTGACAGGGATATAGGTCTGAATGCCAACTTCTGTATAAGATTAAAATTCTCCATCATAAGATGTTTTTCTTAAAAAATCACCAACTTGAGCTTTGTGTGGTTTGAAAAATCATTTTTTATAGTTGCCTTCTGTAATATTTATAAATATTAAATATAAATAAAGCTCTCAGAATACATAGTTCAATACATTTGGTAGAGTTTATGATGCCAATTCCAAAGGCTAGTCACATTCAGGAAGAAGTAGGGCTTAACACATGTAAACACCTCCAATAAAAACAAATGGTTAGTATGGGCTGCTTGTCTACACATGTGATGATCTTTGACAAATATCCTTTTTGTGTGAGGAAGCTCCTGACGGCAGTATTACTTTCCCTCTCATAGGGTAATTTCAAAATTATGCTGTTAAGTAGTGGATATGTATTATAATCAAGTAACATTGTGAAGGAAGAGAAAGAAGTATACTTTTTCTATTCAAAAATCAGTAGAGAGAATTACCCAAAAGGAAGTAAGTGAATGAAACTGGTTAATGTTACCAGCAGAATTTAAACAAATGAGTAATTTGTTTTACGGAGAGTTTTCCATAATGTAAGCATAGTTGGATATTAGTAGCATTTAATTTGAAATAATTTAACTCTTTTAAAATAATGAGTATTTGGGGGGCCCTCCCTGGTGGTAGAGCAGGTTGAAGCACAACACTGAGAAGCTAGCTGCAGCTGTTTCAGAGCAAGTCTGATCCCTGGCCAGGGAGCTGGCCCACATGGCATAGTAGACCTCGCCTGCCTCGCCTGCTGCACCCCTCAGTGGTGTACTTTATCAATCTGCCTGTTCTGCTCCCCACTCCAGTGAATCCTCCCACTACTCCTCCCACTACTCCTGCACCTCTGGCTTTTACCCTGGTTCTGTACGCATAAATAAATAAAATCTTCAAAAATAAATAAGTTGTGAGTACTAAAATCTGAGGAAGAGTGTTGAAAAGCCAATGAGCACAACTCTGGAGGTCTTTGCCAAGTGGCTTTCAAAGATGACGATATAGCTCTCTTGCTTCTTGCCTAGTCATATCAAGTAAATTAAATTAAGCCCATTCACCAGAGAATGGTGAAATTCTTTCAAAACATTATCAGGAGGTTAACTTTCTTTTGTCATTTGGAGGAACAGGGCAAATTTTCAATTTATATAACCTTGTTCTTTCCCTCTTGAGATAGACTGAATCTTTTCTATGGAAAATGCTCTGTCCTTCCTCTTAAAAAAATTAAGTTTTATAATAAAATTGAAAATACAAAAATAGTTTAAAACTCTACCTCAATGAAAGAAAATACAGAATGAAATTTGAGTACTTTTCCAGTGGAAAATATGGAACATACATATATAGTAATTAAAAGTAGGACAGATATTATTGCTTTAAGATTATTTTCTATCCTAGAAAACATAGAGAAGACATTTTTTCCCACTCAGAATAAAATGCCTTCTTTTTGGGCATCAAGTATTGCAGACAAGTGAATAAGCTAAATGCTTAGTAGTTTAGGAGATGCAGTTTAGCAGATTGGTTTTCAAAAAAAAATTAAATATGAAAACATGTAAAACCTGTATCCTGCTTTTTCCTTGTAACTCTAGAGGCATAAGTACAGTAGTTAGGAAACTGGACACTCGCCTAAAAAAAATTTTGTTTGATTTTTCAGTTGTACCATTTGTAAGCTGTATGAAAGATATTAGTAACCCCCTCAACCTTCCTATCCATAAAATGGTAATGAGAAATACAAACTGAATGTAATCTGAACACATGTATATTAAAATATGAACAACTTGTGATGAAAGTTATTCTGTACATAAATAAAAAGTACATACCCACTAGAACACTTAGAAAATATGCTCAGCAAAAATGTTTATTAATATACAAAAATAAAAAGGTAGTAAATAACAACCGCATTTGCATTTAATTTAAAACCCATAGCAATGAATATGTATGACTGGAAAATAATAGTTTGGAAAAGAAGTTATATTGTAAGGATGTGGTAGAAAGCACTGTGGACCTGCACCACGTGATGATATGAAAGTTGTCTCATTGGGAAACTACTTTGTTAGAATTTTAAATTGCATCAGATTTGAATACTCCTTGGATCTTGGATATCATTCCTTTTTTTCCCCTCTAAATTAAGTGATTCATAATCCCTGACAAGGATGCCATTTTATTTTTTTATAGTCACTTGATTGCTCAAAACTTTCACAAAGAGAAATACAAATAGCAGATCATATCTGGCCTTCACCAAATGTTAATGAAATGATTTGACCCTAAGAATGTGAACTACTTTTACTTTACCCAAATTGTATAACCTTATGCAAATACAGAAAAGTTTTCTTGTGCACTTTCAAATTCTAAATTATCAATATTTTCACTAACCCTGGAATTGAGTCATTATTATGGCTCTTATAAAAAGTTTCAATTCAAATTGGTAAAGTGCCAATATTTTCTCCAAAAGTTAATTCTTGGGTCTCCCTGGTGGCACAATAGGTTCAAGCACAGCACTCTGAAGCTACCCACAGCCACTGTAGCACCAGTTCCATCCTTGGAGAGGGAGCTGACCCACATGGCACAGCAGACCTCTCCTGTCTCACCCACTGCTCCTCTCAGCAGTGTATTTCAGCAGATATACCTGTTCTGATCCCCACTCTGTCTTGGTGAATCCATTCACCCCCCACACCTCTGGCCTGATATCCTAGTTCTTATATTAATAAATAAATAAATTTTTCTATAAAGTTATTTCTTATCTAATAAGACTTTAATACATATAAATTTCACTGACCATTCATTTTAATCCATAGAGGTATCAATTGAGAGGTTGAAAATAGAATTCCACTATCTATTACTGGAGAGGAAAAGGAATCCAAGCATTAACAAGTTGTGCAAGAACTCTCAAAATGTTCATGGATGATTTGGAAAAATGTCTATTATTTATATATTTTGAAAATTTGTCCACAGACCATGTGAACCGCTGTTCTGCTTCAGGCTGGACATGTTTAGAATTTTTTTTTTAATTTATTTATTTGTGCATACAGAGCTGGGGTACAGGCCAGAGGTGCAGGGAAAGTGAGAGGCTTCACCAGAGACAGAGTGGGGAGCAGAACAGGCAGATCGATGAATTACACTGCTGAGGGGGGGCAGCGGGAAAGACAGGAGAGGTCTGTTGTGCCACGTGGATTACCTCAGGGGCAGGTGGGGTTCGACTCATACTGAGGTGGCTTTGGCTTCTTAGTGTTGTGCTTTAAACCACTGTGCCACCAGAGAGGGCCCCACCTCTGAGAATTTTTAATGGAAGTTTTAAAAGGTATATTCTAGCAACCAGCATGAAATGCATTCCAGCTCTATCAACTACTGTATAACCTGAACAAGACATTCGTGGTTTCTTTAAAAAGTGAGAATACTGGCCCTCTCTGATGGTGCAGCGGGTTAAAGCACAACACTAAGAAGCTAAAGCCACTTCAGCATCATTTCAATCCCCACCCTGGAGGTGACCCACATGGAGTGGCAGACCTCTCCTTACCTGCTCGCTGCTCCCCTCAGCCATGTACTTCCTCAATCTGCCTGTATTGCTCCTCACTCTGTCTCTGGCGAAGCCTCTCACCATCCCTGCACCTCTGGCTTTACCCCAGTTCTGCATGAATAAACAAATAAATCCTTAAAAACAAACATGAGAATATTAATCTAGCTCATAGGATTGTTTTGAGGCTTTGTAGAGTAATTCAATGTAAGGTTGTACAATCTGGGTAAGGTAAAAATAGTTCACATTCTTAGGGGTCAAATCATTTCATTAACAATTGGTGAAGGCCAGATACAATCTGCTTTTTGTATCTCTCTTTGTGAAAGCTTTGAGCAATCAAGTGACAATAAAAAAAAAAAAAACGACATCCTTGTCAGGGATTATGAATCACTTATTTTAAGGGACACTGTCTACCACAAAATAAGGATCCAGTAAATATTAACTATTCCTATTAACACTGACTACATGAAATATAACAACTATATATAAATGCATATATGTACACATGCACGCACATACATACATAAATACAATGTGCATTTATTCATGAAAATGATATGGCTTTGTTTTATTTGCAATTTTTACTTACTAAGGGTTCAAGAAAGTACATGTATATATATGCCACTAACATATTGCAGTCTTAAAGCACACAGTATTGATTCTATTTTTTTTTAAGATTTTCTTTATTTTATTTTTGCATAGAGGACATGGGGTATAGGGCAGAGGTGTGGGGGTTAAAGGGTGAGAGGTTTCACCAGAGACAGTGGGGAGCAGAACAGCTGTGAAATACACAGCTGAGGGGACAGCGGGTGAGACAGAAGAGGTCTGTTGTGCCATATGTGGGTATAGCTCCCTGGCTGAGAATGGGGATCCAACTTAGGCTGTTGTGGTGATAACACTGATATTTAACCCCTAGGCTACCAGGGAAGCCCCTGATTCTATTCTTGATTATATTATTACATTGGTACACTGTCAGTTTTTCCATACAAGTGTTTTGTTTTACAATTAATGGCTATTGTCAAAAAGAGAAGAAACTAGTACTGGTGAGTATGCTGAGAAAAAAGAAACGTCATACACTGTTACTGGGAATATAAATTGGTGCAGTTACTATGGAAAACAGCAAGGAGATTCCTCAGAAAATTAAGATTAGAAATATCATAAGGTGGCCCTCCCTGATGGCACAACGGGTTAAAGTACAGCACTAAGAAGCTAAAGCCACCTCAGCATGAATTTGATCCCCGCTCTGGGGTTGATCCACGTGGTGTGGCAGACCTCTCCTGACCTGCCTGCTGCTCCCCTCAGCAGTGTACTTCCTTGATCTGCCTGTTCTGCTCCCCGCTCTGTCTCTAGTAAATCCTTTCACTGCCCCTGCACCTCTGGCCTGTATCCCAGTTCTGTATGCATAAATAAATTAATCCTTAAAAAAAAAGAAAAATCATAAGGTTCAGCTATTTGACTTATGAGCATATATTCAAAGAACACAAGAATGCTAACTGGAAAATGTACTATGCACCCTAGTATTCACTGCAGCATTATTAATAATAATCAAGGTATGGAACAACCTAATTTCACTATGAAAGGTAATTGGAATAAAGTCAAGTAAGGGTTTAATAGTTATGCTTACAAAAGCAACATGAAGTGGAAAGATGATACAATGATTAGCTCATTTCCCCAAGAAGATGTTGCATTGTTCAAGTTCCTTGGAATTGTAGCAGGTGATCCACGAGAAGGAAGTACATTCTTTGTGACAATATTTGTTGTAAATACTAGATTAGTCATAAGACAGGTAAATTTATTCAAGCCATGTGAGTAGAACACATGGAATGCCTCAGTTATTGGTCCTCATCTCTGATAATTAACCAAAAAAAGACTGTCTGGTTAACATAAACGTAGGAGAACAGAGGAGGGGAGCAGAACAGGCAGATCTACTGAAATATACTGCTGAGGGGAGCAGCGGGTGAGATAAAAGAGGTTTGCTGCACCATGTGAGTCAGCTCCATGGCCAGGATCAAACTCAGGCTTAAAACTTAAGCCACCAGGGAGGTTTCCAAAAACTTAATTTTTTGGAAAAAAGTTTAAGTTTTTACTCTAGTACAAATTAAATTTTCCTATTTTGAAAAATATCTTTGTGGAATAGTGCCATATTTGCCTGTAAGCTTCTTGAGCTCTGTTATATTTTTCTAATTAATGTTTTTTTTTAAGATTTATTTATTTGTACATACAGAACTGGGGTACAAGCCAGAGGCTCAGGGGTGGTGAGAGGCTTCACCAGAGACAGAGTGGGGAGCAGAACAGGCAGATGGACGAAGTACAATGCTAAGGGGAGCAGCGTGCAGGTCAGGAGAGGTCTGCCACGCCATGTGGTCACCTCCGGGGCAGGAGGGAATCGAACTCTTGTGGAAGTGGCTTTAGCTTCTCAGTGCTGCACTTTAACCCACTGTGCCACCCGGGAGGGCCTAAAGTTTTTTACTTTTAACCACTGTATACTCCAATTCATCCTGTAAGAGGATGCAACATATAGGGAATTCTTATTACTATGAAGGGTGATTACAAAACTTACAATGTATACCTTAGACAAACTTAGTGATCAAATTAGTAAGCATTAATCTTATTTTTTTCTTCTTAGCTGAGACTAGAGCATCTCTTTAATGCTGAATATTCATAGAAACCACAAACTGTATCAGCATTTTCAGTTGTACTTGCAAGATCCTATTTTCAAAAAATCATAAGCCCATGACAGCATTCTTATCTCTCTTCTATTAAGAAAATTACAGGTTCAACCACTTAGTTTTAAAAATTTGGAGTTTGAGAACTTCTTATGCCGCTAGGAGAATCATATATCCATAGAATCCAGTATGATGCCAAATGCTTGGGTAAGTAAACATACAGAAAATGGACATTTGGGAGAGATTCTTAGGTTGTTTTGGTCTGTCACCTACCTAAATGAACAAAAAAACACATGTGTGAGGCCAGATTGCCTGAATGAGTTTCTATGAAAGGTGAAACTTGATGCTTCATTCCCAGGAATAGAAAATTGACTGCAAATATTAGGAGTCATCTGCTTAGCCCTCTTGTATCATTATAAAAATCACCACCTAAACTAAACAAGATAACAAACAGGAATAGTTGCGTATGACTATACTTATGATACAGAATAAGATTTGCCACATATTCAGTAACTAAAGAATCAAAATTATTTTGGTTATTTATCAAGATATGCATATGCTGTTGTGTGTTACAACATGCTATATTTCAGAGCATCATGGAGAAATGTTGTGACTATTACTCTCTTAATGAGGATTTCACCTTTCTAGTTTATAAAACTGAATAATAATGATGGTAAGAATAATACTTGACTAAACAGTGCATCCTTTGGAAATGAGTGAAGTTACGCTTATGAAAGTGATTCTAGATTGCTGAATTTAGTTTGTAAAAGATGACTAAAGGATGCAAAAATCAAGGACACTTAAATATATTCCATTTCAAACAGGTGGATATCTCTTCAGTCCGTAACAGTGGGGTGGAAGAGTGTGAGAACTGTTACAATGGACCATTTGATGTTCAATTTTTTGTCATCTATCTCAAACCATTACAATGAATCTTAATAGTTACTTCTATTCATTCATGTACTCATTCATTAAGTAAAGTACTCATCTACCAAATAAAAACAAGCAATACTGAAATGTTTTATTACCCACTGGGGAAAAAGAGCAATACCTCACCTTTAAGCATATAGTAAAAACTCTGCTAGAGGTATGCTTTGGTAGTGTTGGTTCCTAAATGAATAGGGGTGTTTGAATATGACTGGTGGGGAGGGAATGCTTGAGTAGGGATATAGGAGGAGAGTCTCCCAGGAAATGGATGAAGACATATGAGAAGTTAGGACTGTACCCAGGCTTCTCACTTGTGAGGGTGTGAGGGAGAAGGTAAGAGTTCACTACCCAAGGAACACATAGTAAGAGGATGTGGAAATGGACGTTTCTTGTCTTGATATGAAGTAAAGCCCTAAAAATGAAAATATAAGACAAATACTTCTTTACTCCACAGAGAAGCTTCAATCCCTACAGGGCCTTCTAAAAAGTCATGCTATCTATTCCAGACAAATGAAGAAAATGAAACTCTGAAGTCGGCAGTTTTCTGTTTGGTTTTGCTTTTTTTTTTTAAGTGTCTTTTCCTTGGGAAGAGGAAGTGCTGCAAAATTCCCATTCTGATTCCTGTGAGGAAGGAAAGATGACTGAACCCTAGAAAGACAGTTCTGAAGTGCTCAGAATGAGCATTCATCAGAACAGAGATCAGGGTGCCTAAAAGTGTAAGAAACTGGAAAGTAAACCTTGGTGAATTTTTAAAAAGATTTATTTATTTATGCATACAGGAACTGGAGTACAGACCAAGGATTCGGGGGGGGGGGGTGAGAGGATTCACCAGAGACAGAGTGGGGACAGGACAGGCAGATCAAGTGAAATATACTGCTATAGATCTGCAGTGGCTGCAGATAGCTTCACAGTGCTGTGCTTTAACCCACTGCACCACCAAAAGGGGCCCCTGGGTGAATTCCTTCTGAGCTGCAAAAATACAAAGGCCCCTACAGTATCCCCCAGCACAAGGTCCTGTGGGAATTCCTATGGACAGGGGTTTCATAGATCCCCCAAGTGGTTTCAGTTGTGCTTTTAATTCTAGAGAATGGCCCCTAATTCTTTACCCGCGATTAAAAGCGAGGTGACTCAAATGTCAAAAACAGAAAGGCTAATATGAACTCTCCTATAGTCACTCTCAATACTGCAGGCCATAGAGAGTGTTTTGAGAACACAGTGGATTGTGGGTTGATGAGATTGTAGGGCTCTGCTACTCAAGAGGTAGCCTTCTTGGTGGGTACTTGGTGAGTAACCCCCAAGAGACTCAGATCTCCCTGTAGGTTACAGTGGGATCAATGCTGAAGTCGGCCTGAGGGCAAATTGTTTGGGTTTAGTCCTTATAACAAGGGCCTGTGTAGAAAGAAGACCCCTGGGTAGGACAGAGTGGCATCCCTCTGCTTTTAGCTAGATTGCTCCTGGTGTTCTTGCTATTTTTCCTCTGGGTACCAACATTGTGGAGATAAAAGGCAGGCCAAAGCTGCATAGGATATGGTGAGGAGAAGCAGCAGAAAGAAAAAGAGAAAATGTTCCTTTCCCCACTGTAAATTCCTGAGGTGCAAGCTGGCCTGTTGAGAAGGGCAAATAAGTTGTAAAAGTATTAATTTAGAACAGGTGAGACTTTATTATTTATTCATTTATTTGTAGAATTTAGGCAATTCCAAGAAAGCTTACAGCTGTTAAAAATTTTAAAGTTAAAAAAATTGTTTTAAAGTTTTACATTTATGCAGTACAGTATGCAGATATTAAGTCAGTATTTCTATGCAGCGTTCCCAGGCAATGCGTCAGTATAACTGCCACCTGTCAGGGAAGAAGGTAAGGAAATACTGCATTTCAGGACCCAGAAGGTCCTTGCTATATGCCTCTTCAAGCTGAAGGAAGCCAGCCTCCTGAATCTTACACAGGACACATGTTTTCATCTATATAAATGAATACTATATCCATTCATTACATCTTTTTAAATTTTACTCATCAGAACAGTTGTGAAACTCATCCATGTTTTCTCTTTTAATAACACTTGTTCATTTTCTCTGCTTTATAGTAGCCCACTGTGTAAAGTCACCACACTTTATTCATTCATTCCACTAGTTATTGCCTGGGGCTTTGAAGGTTGCCCCAGGCAATAGTAGAGATTTACTTATTTATATTTAGAGATTTATTATTTTTTTTTAGAGATTTATTTATTTATGCTTACAGAGACTGGGGTATAGGCCAGAGGTGCAGGGGTAGTGAGAAGATTCACCAGAGACAGAGTGGGGAGCAGAACAGGCAGATTGACAAAGTACACTGCTGAGGGGAGCAACTGGCAGGTCAGAAGAGATCTGCCATGCCAGGTGGGTCAGCTCCCTGGCCTGGGGTTGAACTTGTGCTGCAGGGGCTTCGAAGAGCTTCAACCCGTTGTGCCACAAGGGAGAGCCCCTATACACTACACTACAATACACTACACATACACACACATATTTAAGATTTATTTATTTATTTATTTATTTATTCTTACAGAACTTGGGTATAAGCCAGAGGAGAACTGGGGAGCAGAAAAGGAAGACCAACAAAGCACACTGCCAGGGGAGCAGTGGGCGGGTCAGGAGAGGTCTGCTAAGCCATGTGGATCACCTCCAGAGCTGAGATCCAACTCACACTGAAGCGGCTGCGGCTAGCTTGCAGTGCTGCATCCTAACCCGTTGCTTCACCAGGGAGGGCCCTATACTACATATTTTTTAATAAAGAAACTTAAGCATGGAATTATGTATCATAAATTACATTGTACACTCAACTGTAGAATAGACTATATTGCCAACTGGTTTTCTAAGGTACTTGTCCAAGTTATACTTCCTCAAGCAGTATATGGGAGTTCAAGCTGCTTCATGCCTCCGCCAATGCTTCCCATTTCTCATCTTTTGTCATTTAGCTACTCTGAGGGTAGTGGCAATCCACTGTGTATCTGACAGCTTATGAAGATGAACACACTTTCATAAGTTGTATTATTTAGATATCCTCTTGTGTGGAATCTGTTATGCTTTATCGAGTCCTGGTGCATCTCACATTTATTTGCATGAGTACTTTATAAACCATTAGTAAAAACCTTTTTGTTGTGATATGAAGTAGCAATAATTTCTCTGAACTTTTTATCTACCTTTTTCACTTTTTAAAGTGTCTTGGGAAGACACTTTAAAAAGACACTGGATTTCTAATTTTTTAAAGATTTATTATTTTTATTTGTTTATGCATATGAGAGCTGGGGTGCAGACCAGAGGTGTGGGGAATGAGAGGATTCACCAGAGAAGAGTGGGGAGCAGAGCAAGCAGATTGACTGAAATACACTCCTGAAGGGAGCAGCTGGCAAGACAGAAGAGGTCTGCTGTACCATGTGGGTCAGTTCTCTGGCCTATGATTGACCTCATGCTGCAGCGGCTGCAGACAGCTGCACAGTACTGAGCCCAAACCTGTGTAACTAGGGAGGCCTGGATTTTTAATTCTTAAGTAAAGCACTTTATAACTTTTTTTTTCTATATATATAGATACCATTTGGGCCAAGTTCTGTTTAAATTGTCATTTGATTTTCCAAATTTATTCTAGGAGCTTTATTTTTTTTTCCTCTTTCAGATGTAGCTCTACAATCTATGTTAGTTAATTTCTTTATACAATGCGAGACAATATTCTGTCTCTGAGGTTTTCTATAACCAATCCTGAGTTTAGGTGATAGAAATAATACCGCAAAGCTGTGGTCTTGCAAAGGTGTTCTCAGGCGATGGGGAGGGAGAACCAACTTAGCAGTCATGGCTCAAGAAAAATAAAGCCATTTTGTTCAAACCTTCACAATGCTTAATTCACTAAGTCAGTACAATATTGTTAAAAGAAAACTGTGTACACACTATAACATGTTTACTTTATGAAACCTGTGGGGTACGGAGATAGATCTGCTCTTGATGTTACTCAAAAGCAGGGACTGGCCCTCCCTGGTGGCACAGCGGGTTAAAGCACAGCAGTAAGAAGCTAAAGCCACTTCCACATGAGTTCGATTCCCACCTGCCCCAGAGGTGACCACATGGTGTGGCAGACCTCTCCTGATTTGCCTGCTGCTCCCCTCAGCAGTGTACTTCGTCGATCTGCCTGTTCTGTGCTCCATTCTGTCTCTGGTGAAGCCTCTCTCTGCCCCTGAGCCTCTGGCCTGTACCTCAGTTCTGTATGCACAAATAAATGAATCTTAAAAAAAAGCAGGGACAGCAAGAAAGGGTGAGGTTTTTAGTTGAGGCTAGAACCCTGAACTCACAGAGCTAAAGTTAGCAGTAATCTATAAGGCTGCTTGTCACTGGTTCAGTCAGTGCTGATGAACCACCATGTGATTTCCTTTGTGGTTGGAATTAATGGTTAGTTGCAAGAGAGCAGATAAAGGGAGGTCTAAATTAAATATAAGTACCTTACAGATAAGGTATGCAAACAGAAATTTAACATGTGTATAGCAGGATCTTTGTAATTTGAAATAACCATTTTAAAACTTTGTAAAAAGTGAATCTACACTCTATGATGAGTGACTTCACATCAATACGCATAAATACAAAATGAGTATTTGAGTTTTTGAAGTATTTGAAGATTATTTTTTGGCCATCTCTTTCCTTATATTCACCTATAAGCTTGTCTTTTTAGAGACAGCTGTCTGCTAACTCTTTATAACAAGGGGGTCCCTAGGGTAGGGCAGATCTCAGGCTCCTTTGCCCACTCAAGGAAAGGTGAAGCCAAGCAGGGGGTAGGAAACAAATCTGGAAAGGAGATTGAAGAAAGAAAATGGATGGAGAGCCAAGGAGACCCTGAGGAGACTCATGGAGCAGAGAGACACTTGCTTCTTGGTCCTGGACTAGCTGAAATACATGTGGGTGAGAGGCCCATGGGAGAGATTAACAATGGCAACTTTTACATTGATTTTGTTTCTTTATCGCAGATGTTCTAGACCACTTCCTTATAAATCCCCACCAGAAGGTGCTTTAGAATTGTAGCAGGGCTCCAGTGGTCCTGCTTTGAGCCAACCCTGTTTGGTTGGGCATTTGCCCACAAGTGGATGGGTAACTTCGAGTTCTTGATTTGGGAACTATATTCTTTGCACACTAATTGCATTAATGTTCCTTTCCATTAAAGGTCTTAAATACTAGAGTATATCTGTCTTGATATGGTAGATGGCAGAACCTATATAGAAAAGAAGATCTGGTGGTTCTGGGGTGCTCCTCACCCAAACCTATAGCAGCTTTACTCTCTAGATTCCCCTGATTTATTTAAGTCCATAAATTAATCTTATTTAGTAATAGCCTCTCTCCCCCCTCTCATCTTTCAGCCAACTTTTGACATTTCTGGTCATTGGACATACAATAGCTTTTACAGTATACACACAATGTGCATATTCAAAAATTTTTTGTTGGAGACCAGCTCCAACTTTTCAGGTGTCTGGAGGCAGCACAGGCAGGATCCTAAGATGGGAAGGCGTAGGCAAGCGGAGATTCCAAAAAGGGAGAGAGGAGCGAGTGCGAGAAAGATGCAGGAGTCAGGACTGGGTGGAAGTCTTCCTGCCATTCCTTCAGCAGGTCTTTATTTATACTGTGTAGCAAGTAGTTAATTGTAATAATGCATAGGGTGAGTTAATGAGATATCACCATAGACCATTCTCAAGGACAAGGGGAAAAACCATTCTTCTTTTAATAATTTATGGTATGCTAGATTATATGTTTTTGTGATAGTTATCATGTATACAGCTGTCTAGTTATCACTCAAAGGAAGAGGGGTCTGGGAAAGGGTGAGCTTGTTAGCAAAAGGTTGTTAGGGGTCTTGGGATAGTAATAAATTGTGTTAGCAGTGTTATCAGTGATTGTCTAAAGAAAAGCTAATGGCTAATTTAAAGCTAGCAGAGAGTAGTTAGTGCTTGTTTTAAAAATTAAGAGAAAGTTGTACAGTTGTGTATCAAACAACACCTGCGTAGTCAAGGTTAAAATTTGTCCATGAGTCCTTATGCCCTGGGAGCCTTATCTAAGGTTTGCTTTTTATTCAAAGAAACCAAGGAAGCTTCCCAGGAGTTTTTATGTCCTGGGGTCTTATTTCTCCTGGGGCTTGCCTTTTGTCTCAGGAGACAGAGGAATTTCTCCTCGTGGGGCAGCTTGCCTGAACCAGGCAGCCCAGCTGCCTGTGTGGCTAAGACAATCCGGTTGTAAACTGAATGTTGCTCAGAATATTTGATATTATGATTATACAAAAAAGGGAGGTCATAACATAAATTAGCAGTGGAAAGTCTGATTTTTCAGAGCTTATCCCGATCTACCCGGAATCTGTCAGACGATAGACGTTGCAGACTATAGACATTGCATAGCTTGTGTCAATTTTTGTTCACAAAATATTCATATAGAATTACTATGTATCATGTGCTATATTACAACTGTTTTAAAATTTCAAATTCTCGACTTTTCACAACTTTATGAAATTAATTTTGATTATTATAAGTAAACTGAATAAAAGACAATTAAATAGATTGCCCATGATCATGTGAAGACATATCTCTATGTTACCTTTAAATAATAGGTCAGTCCAGTAGATGAGGTCCTATGCCAGCAGCTTAGATATGTTATCTTTTTTTTTTTTTTTTTAACGATTTATTTACTTATGCTTACAGAACTGGGATACAGGCCAGAGGTGTGGTGGGTGAGAGGATTTACCATAGACAGAGTGGGGAGCAGAACAGGCAGATCTACTGAAATACACTGTGAGGGGAGCAGTGGGCAGGTCAGGAGAGGCCTGCCGCACCATGTGGGTCAGCTCCCTGGCTGGGGATTGAACTCATGCGGCAGCAGCTTCTGAAAGCTTCATAGTGAGGTACTTTAATCTGTTGGACCACAAGGGAGAGCCCAGATATGTTATCTTAATCAATTCTCTTAAAACTTAAGAAAAAATGGCTTGAGAAAATTTAAGCAGGCCCTCCCAAGTGGTACAGTGATTTAAAGCACAGCACTGTGAAGCTAGCCGCTTCAGTGCAAGATTGATCCCCGGCTCTGGAGGTGTAGCATGGCACAGCAGACCTCTCCTGTACTACTCACTGTTCCCCTCAGCAGTGTACTTTGTCAATCTCTCTGCTCAGCTCCCCACTCTGTCTCTGGTGAATCCTCTCACTCACCACACCTCTGGCCTGTCCCCCAGTTCTGCACCTCTGGCCTGTACCCCAATTCTATATGCATAAATAAATAAATATTAAAAAAAGAATATTTAAGCATGATATCTAAGATTACACAATTATAAGCAATCCAACTAGAATTTAAAGCTATTTTAACCAAGCTCAGAATCTAAACTCTATGCATTATGTTAATCTGTCCTTCCACACCTTTCCTGTAGATGACTTGGGCAAGTGAACAAAGAGAAGTTGTAAGGCATAATGTTACACAGACCCAGCCCCTCACCTGTAAGTGAAGATATTAACATGATCCCTGTCTTCCAGGTGAAGACCTGAAGGAGTGTAGTTAAGTAATCTGCCTAAGAGCCTTACAAGGCAGGATTTTCTGCCCTCTAGGAACTTTGTACTGCTTCTTGATTGAGGCCACTCCAGAAGTCATCATGGAACAAAATTTGAATGAAACTAGAGGTGATCCCCAAAACCAAGCTGTGAATGTGGGTAAATGAAAAAGGAAAGCAATGTAAGCTAATACATTATGAGTCACTACTGGGGCAACTGGGATTTAATTCCCTTGAGGATTGTGGGAGCAACACAAAACAGTCACCTCTGTCATTGCTTAGAGCAGCTATTGAGAGACAGAACCCCTCAGCTCTGTTAACCTGGTTGGCAGCTGCAACAGCGAAGGACCAGGAACCCTCAGACATGCAGAAACTGGCTGCCGGAATTCATGCAGAAATGCGCTTGAATGATAAGGGAGAAAAAGTGGCGCAAAGAGTATCTCTAAAATATGAAATTATGATATCATTACTGGTAGTTTTGCAGGATTCCACTGAAACCTAGCTAGTAGCTATTTGATCAGGGACTGACTTCTTTCAGATGCCACCTAACCTGGTTTGAGCACAGCAGACAAATATTGTTCCTGTGATAGTAGAGATTCAATAAGGTAAAGAACATATTATTGACATATTATTCCTGGCCTTCGAGCAGGAATTCTAAAGAGTTAATGAAAGTGTCCAACAAAAATTTTAAATCTTTGTCTACCTGTTCTTGCAAGTCTTGGTAAATTTTTCTTCCACACGATCCATGAAGGCACTGTATGCATCACGTTGTTTTTTGTGTCTCTTAAGAAAGGTGGTACAAAGGACGTGAAAGAGAGAAGACATGTTTATTTTTTTAAATCCTACTTAATAATCTTTGCTATATACCAAAGGCATTATCTTGTTCTGTTTGTATATAAAGGGCTACAAAGCAGTTTTATTTATCCAGGCTAGAATTTGAGCCATAGTAAATGTTCAACATCTTTTCATGACTGCGTGGGAGAATCTTATCAGGTCTTCTTTGACAACAATTCACTCAAAATGGGCAGCTGCACGTGTGATGGGTATAAATTTGGAGGGAACTCCTCCCTATATTCAGGACTCGACCCATCATATCAATGATCTTTGTAAAGAAAAAAAAAAAAAACACCTCAAACTCCAGAATGTCCACTGTTCAAATTTTAAGACAAAAGGAGATATGCATACTTTACTTTAAAAAAAAATAGTCAAACTCACTGTGTACGAGGCAGATTTAATGGGCCACGGGGATTTGGGTAAAATTAGTTTTGAATCCCAGGTGCATTCATGAGGCTTGTAGGTGATAAATCTTCCTGGATTTTTTTTCTGATTATCATCTTTCAGGAACTGGCACCCATGAACTAGAGATATGAAGACAAATGAACTTAGCAATTATATGTGTCTTTATTCATGGTGCCTCTCAGAATATGGTACCAATTTTGGAGATCAAGACCCAGGAATAGTAAAATGCCAGGCAATTTATAAATGCAAATCTAAACAAATTTTGTTGATATTTTGCACCATTTCTACTGGAATTATTTCTGTCTTCAAACTCCAGTTCAAATGTCACTTTGTTTCATTTTTCTAAAAATGTTTATAAAACTTCTTTTCAAAGAGCTTTGTGATGTGAATTATGAGATATTTAGCATTTTACCTTATTTTACTTGGGCATTTCTTGAGAGTCTGTCTTATAAAACATGACTGACATTTTCTTTCACAGTTACTTACATCCATGCATTTAAAAGGAGAGATGACAAGACCCATTTTAATAACTCACTTAGACAAGGTTTTATAAATATAATCCTTGCTAAAATGTGTACATTATTGTAGATAAATTATCTCAACTTTACAATTTATTTGCTTCTCATTATACCACATTTTAAACACAGCCACTATTAACATCTTATTGTTTTGTTTGTAATCGATGTGTAATTATAATATGCAAATACTGTGTGTGTGCACTATTCATCTTTGTCTAAATAAAGAATGCTGGACAATACAAATTAATTATGGAGAAACATTATACAAATGACACCATAGTGATGATAATGTGTGTGTCCTGTGTACTTTCTGTGTGTCAAGCAATATGTACATAATTAACTATGCACTTTACATGTGATGTAACTGATTTAATGTTCAACTCACAATAATTCTACAGTGTAGATTCAATTATTCTCATTCCCATTTGAAGATGGAGAAATCAAAAGGTAGACAGTTTAGGTGACTGAGGGCAGTAAAGCCAAAATCCAAAGTTATGCAGTTTGCTTCCAAAGTCCATTAATTTTAATCACTTATTACTGGTTCTCTCTACAGAACACATTGAGTCACAAACTCAATCTTCCATAATATATCAAATATTAATATTCAGATACTTACATTCAATAATACAAAATATAAAAATATATGCAGTTAACAGTAAGTAAATGTGTGCTAATTAAATGGCTATTTAAAAATTACCATTTATTAAAGAGATAAATAAAAGTTATTTATATGTCTTGGGAAGTGTTACTATTAAGACACAATGCAGAAAGTTTATCTTTTTAAAATTCATAACTTTATGATAATAACTTACCTGTACTTAAGTGTTGTGACTTAAATTTTAATCCAAAAGGGTCCTTTTCATAAGTTGTCACAAAGTTTGGTAAATTATGCTGGTACTAGACATGTAAAGAGAAGATTGTGTTATTATTTATATGCATTGTTTCTTATATTGCATTTGGAAATTTACTTTTTCAAATATTAATATTTGTTTCCTAATATTAAATATTAGAATTTTATTTTCAGAAAACTACTCTTACAAAGTTTTATTTTTCACAATAGTACTTTGTGGATTTTGTTATAGCATTTAAAACTTGCATATGAATATATGAAAAGAGTAATCTAAGATTCAAGATACTATATAAACAACTTATTTTATGATGAATAGGAACACTTCAATTATCCTTGTTTTAATACATCAGAAATAGTGTTTTAGACAGGATGAAATTAAGGGAGTCTATTCAAAATATTAGAACTTAAATGTACATAGTTACATCTGGCATTTCTGAAACTGATATTATTTCAGGACACAGAAAAAATACTGAATACATCTAAAATATTTTGCTGAGTCTGGAAGAGAGTAACTGTTGATTGATTTTAGGAAGCTACAAAACAAAGTAGTTTTTTTAGGTTGTTTAAATGAAACAATTTGAGTTAAAATAAAATTTTTACACTTCCACAAATTCATGAAAACAATCACAAATACCTGCTTGAAAACTGAGTTGGTGAGGCACTGGCTAGTGAACTTGCAGAATAGAATTCTCTGCTTGTGAGTGACTATAAGTCCTGCCACAAGCAAACAAAAAATTATTAAATATCCTAAAGGAAACTCTCTAATATAAGATTTGTAACATCCTAATCAGAACAAAAGTAGCCCAAAGTATTGATAATTTCAAAAATGCTTCAGTTTAGGTTTCATTTGTAACTATACTGACATCTAGTGGTTGCACAATTTATATCTCACTGACTCCAATTCACTCATTTATAGAAACAAATTCAGGTAAAATGAAGAGGTCCACCAGCCCTTGAAATTTACTTACCTATGTCTTGTAATTCTAACTGTAAATAACAAAGTATTTATACAAACAAATAATATTTTATGTTTAACTGATCTCCCCTCATCTTCAAAAGGGGACCTAGTTCATTCACTACAAATATTTAGATGCCCTGATAAAGTAAAAAAGTTTATAGATGGAGCTTCTTGGATTACTTAACTTCCCATTCTAATAGTCCTTAGAGAGAATTCTCATTGATTATTTCCAGAGATAATCAATGAACATATTCTGTTGTAAGTACTTTGGGTGGAATTGTCTCCATTATTTAAAAGAAATACATAAAATAAGTGGAATTGTTATTCCATGTTATAAATTAGGAAACATTTAGAAAAAAGAGGACAGAAATAATCTGGTCCCAATCCCCATGCTCTTTATCTTCTTTCCTGTATCTTCCCACCAGAGTATAGTCTATTCAGTACTTTTCTTTCCATGATCAATCCTATTGCATTTCCCTTTGCCTAACTAGGGCCATGTTTATGTGTTAAGTTATAGTCCTACTATAGGTATATTTGTAATCAACTCAAATTATATTTGACTTGATGTTCACCTCCTTAAACATATATTCACCACCACCATTGAAAACTATAAGTCTAATTTGTGCCCATATATTAAATTATTAAAATTTAATTAGACTGATTAAAACAGTAGTATCAATTATTTTATCTTTATCAATTTCTACTTATTATCCATTTTTTTCCATGAGTTGATTTCACTGACTACTAGACTGCTAACACCTGGCAACTGTTGTCCTTCAATCTTATCTAAACTATTATTTCCAAAACTCTGAAATCCCATCCCAGAATTCCCTATTTTACTTGGCAGATAAAACTCTACCAGAAACTTTAACCAGTCTTACCTCTGTCCTTTGTCATTTGTCACTGATTCTAAATTGTGTTGCCTAGGAGAAGATACAGGTTTGCACACTTTATGTACACATAGTTTTTTTTCATGTAACAGTTGTTACAATTAAGAAAGTGAATAAATATAGGTACATTTTCCCCTTATCTTTTAGAATCAAATGGCCTTTGGTACCTGTCGAAAGTCATGTGGTTTTGGACTACAATATACACCATTTGAGTATTTTCCACTCTTCACAAACATTAGCTTTGCCTTATGGGAATCCAGGTGTGGAAATGTAGTTATGAATTTTGGAGATTCAGCATTCTTAGGATGATCACTTATGATGGGCAGGTGAAATTTTGTTTCTGAGAAATTACTTTTTTTCCTTTGTTCTTCCTTGGTGATCCTTGATGGTATTTCTGGAAATCTCAAAGATGTATACAGTTTATAACTGAAGTCAGGAGGCTTTATTTCCCATAGGTTGACTTTCACTTTTGGTGTGGCAGCTGTAGGACATTTTGTTTCCATTTGGAGCTGAGATCTTGTGCAGGGGAGTACAGCCTTTTTGCAGTATCACTGCTTTCTACACTTTCTGGGATTCAAAGCACGTTAGCTAGAGGGCATTTCACACGTAGGGATCTGTAAAGATATGGAAATTGGTGAAGTTTGCCACTTTACCAATAGCAATGGTGTACTGCATATTTTATCTGCAGGCTTTGGTAATCGCTGAAAGATTTATGAAGCATAAACAAAGCTCAGAAACAACTGGAGTGTGTGTTACAGGGAATGATTGTCATGGTTGCTGCAAGCAATAATTCACAGCTTTGTTACAGTTCTTGTGCTAGGGGCTAGGATTTAAAAAATGATGAGCTTAAAATCTACACCCACAAGGAACTGAGAAACTACTTAGAAAAAAGATGGGAACAAACACACTGTATGCAGAGAGAAATGGTGGAGTATGGTCAGAGGTGTGGGGTGAAAGAGACAGAGTGGAAAAGAGAAAAGGCAGATTTTCTCGAAATACAATGCTAACAGGAGCAGCAGCCAAGAGGGATAAGTTCTGTGAACCTTAAGGTGGACTTGAGACTCTTTTATACTGTATTTTTGTGGGTTTTCTAACTTGGGCCCCCAGTTTGCAGTTATCTACTGGGATGTCTGGTATAGGCACTGGCCTTTGACACAGAAATATGCCATGACTTCTGTTTCTGCATCCCTAGAGCAAGGCTTGTTTTTCTGGTCATGAAGGTCACTCTTAAGATCTCACCCCTGAGGCAACCTCACCCATTCCCTTGTTTGCTGCAAATAATTCCAGAGTTCATACACAGGAGTAACTTTAAATAAGCTCTTAGAAGCAGAGAGTAAAATATTGGTTGCTAGGGTCTGAGGGGAGTGGGCTGCGGGGAACTGCTAGTCAGTGGATAGAAAGTTCTAGAGATCTGCTGCACAGCATTGTGTCCATAGTAACCACATTGTATTGTGCATTAAAAAATCTAAGCGGGGTCGGCCCTCCCTGGTGGCATAGCGGGTTAAAGAACAGCACTGAGAAACTAAAGCCACTTCTGCATGAGTTTGATTACCACCTGCCCTGAAGGTGACCACATGGCGCAGCAGACCACTCCTGACCCGCCCGCTGCTCCCTTCAGCAGTGTACTTCATCAGTCTGCCTGTTCTGCTCCCCACTCTGTCTCTGGTGAAGCCTCTTGCCACTCCTAAGCCTCTGGCCTGTACCCCAGTTCTGTATGAACAAATAAATAAATCTTTAAAAAAAAATCTAAGCGGGTAGATATCTTTAAAGTACTAAGTATCTCCAATTAACCATTCTTGCTACAACAAAAAACTGTACAGAGTTGAAGTGTTGCTTAATATCTGAGTGAGAAAATGAAAAATGTTTAAGCTATGTTATCCTGAGCTGCTAAATAATGCATTAAAACAAATCAGATTTGATGAATATGGAGCCACTTACAATCTCTAATAAATTATTTGCAAATAAATTAATTTTAATCATTAATATGTAACCTTAATTTCATGCTGAAAATACCCAGTATAAGCTAAATAAATATAGCTTAATTTCACATTCTATATTTACTATAAATAATAGGAATTACTGCATAAAATTTTAAGGGTTAGTAAGTAAAAGACATTCTAAAATAAAGGGAGAAGTGGGAGGCTGGGAGCTTGAAGGCTGAGATTCTTCCATGGAAAAGCGCACTCTTGTTCATATTTGTTATTTTCATTTTCCTTATATCTATCTATAGTTGGGTATTGATGCATAACTTCTCATAACTTGAGGCTATTTAGCATACATGTACATAATTTATTCTCTTTCTTCTGATTTTATTTTCACAGAATAACCCTCAGATGATACTGTTGAGAGGTAGTGAAGAGAACATATGATAATTTGGCTTATTTTTCAAGTAATTAATAAATTTGCTTGTGTGACTGTCATTTTGGACACTTCTGAACCCAGTTCTTACGGCTTCAACTCTGACACACCCAACCCACTTTGGAGTTGATGAAAATCAGGTCCTTGAAGTCAGAGGTTAATTTGTTCCAGATACAAGCTCACTTTCATATCAGTCTTGTCCCACAATGAGCCTATGAGTTTTTTTGTTGTTGTTTGTCTGGTTCAATTTTGTCAGTGTCTTTATATTCCTATATTCCATGTATGTGTGTAAGCACACCTTCTGATGTATTTCATTATGATTATCCCCCCTAGTTCCACCCTTGAAGATTTCTTTATTTTATTTTTGCAGCTGAGAAACATACCACATTTCAACTGTCTCTATACATTTCTATGGAAACATATATTTAAACATCTGAGATTACTGAAGGGTTTGGCTTGCCCAAAACTGACTACACTTGTCTCCAACAGGGCTCAGAAATTTGAACAGATGAACAGAGAAAGCATGAGTGGTGGGATTTATGGTCAGTACACTGCAATTTGTAAAAATGAAGTCTTTGAGGTCGAGGGAATCAGTAAATCAGATAGTGAGTGTTACACCAAGAAGTAAAGCTGGAAAGAAAAACTGATGCTAGGAAGCTATAAACTAGAAGAGAACCAGGAAGGTCTAATTGATATAAATAAACATGTATCAAGGCAGTGCAAGGTGGACAGCTGTCAAGCCAGGGTGGGAATGTACAGTGCTGCTCTAGGCTGTACCGATGATGCCCCTGGGAGAAGACACTGCTCACCTTGTTTGCTGCTGATCCCCCTGGCCACCAGTATGATTTGAGGTTCACTCGCTACTATGTGGTATTTTAAATGGTCATAAAGTATCTTCAATTTCATACAACACATAACTTTGTTTTTAAAAATTTATTTTAGGACCCTCCCTGGTGGCACAGTGGGTTAAACCACAGCACCATGAAGCTATCTGCAGCCACTGCAGCATGAGTATTAGATCCCCAGTAAGGGAGGTGACCCACACCTCATGGCAGACATTTCCTGTCTTAACTGCTGTTCCCCTCACCACTGTGTTACAGTTAATCTGTCTATTCTGCTCCCTACTACATCTCTGGTGAATTTTCACACGCACACCCCTCCACTCCTCTGGCCTATGCCCCAGTTCTTGAATGCCATAAATAAATAAGTAATTTTAAAAATAGTAAATTTTTTTTACATTAATCTTTTGAATACTACGTGTGTAAAATTAGGCTTCTATAGTTTATAAATCATGTATTATTAGTATGTGTTATTGCTAATAACATCTAAGTGACCCAACAGAAATAAATCAACTGGAGATCTAGCTGAATGTTGAAATCTAAGATGGCAATAATACATTATCCCTCACTTTAAAACAAACCAACAAACTACGGCAAAGGAAATACCAGTATTTAAGAATGCTAAAGTAAAGTAAACTAACAATTATTCTCACTTTAGCTAAAGATTAAGTAGTAAATGTTGACATTATGGAAGCTACTGTTTAGATCACAATAAAATTTTTAAAAAATGACAATGCACATCTAGTCATCACAGTTATTCTCCATCAATGAAATTATATCAACATCTCAAGAATGTTGATCAAAAATGTCATTTCCCAGGTCTTGCTAAGAGGACTCACATTTCCTCCTAAACATAGCAACAAAACTTCAAATGACATTTTACCTTGTAGCATGTATTAGTTATCATTTATAAAATCTGCCTGTAAGTTAAATTATAAAATACTAAGGCAAAGATTTCTAACTTTACAAACTCTATAAATGATTCTTTCATGTGAAACTGCTGTTATCAAGAATTTTTAACCTCACAAAAATGAAAATTCTATATGGTTCAACTACAACAGGAACAATAAGAATTCTATAATTGCCAAATCTGGAGAATCACAGATATTCTCCATTTTGCACATTGTATCTAAAGTCTCTTAATTTTTTCTAAATAATGGAAAATTTCTTCATAACAGTGGCAATGAAAAGACAAACTTTAATTTAAATTTATCCCTCAAATAATTTACACTTGAAAGTTCCAAAATACATTTTGGTAACTTAAAACTTACTATTTAAAAAAACACACATTTCTTTGATTAGAAAATGTATGCAAATTTAAATATCTTTGGCTTACATATCTTGATTTAATTTTGTAACATTAAATATTGTAGTAACTAAAAAGACTGATAAAAATATACCATATAATTAGATGTTAGTAACATAAAGAAAAGAGCATTTAAAATAATCTGTTCTTAAGATCACAGTGAACTTCCTAGACTATGAATTCAAACATATTTGTAAGTTTGTAGAGAAATTTATCACTTTCTTCCAGCTTGATTTTCTCTTCAATATTTTTACATGATTTCTCATTTAAAGTACTATGTATAAGTACATTTTTAGAAATATATTTATATTGCTTCTCTCATAAATGAATTCATGACAAATATCCTATAAAATACATAGACTCCCAAGAGCTGTTCAATTTGGCAGTCTAGAATAATTCAACTAAACAATAAAGAAGATTCAAGAAAATCAGCAACTATACTTACCATTTGCAAGTTTATTTGTAAAAATTTCTAGTGCTATATGTCTTAACAAATCTTTTTTGCAAAGCCAAGCAAGACTAAGCAAACAGTTTACAAAGAAAACATTTATCCTTTGCTCTATAAAAGAACCATAGTATACTTAAGTTTTACCCATCTGGTTGCTAAGAAACTGAATTTTTTTAAAGGATTCAACTCAGTGTAGAAACAAAAAGTGAAAGCTGGACCTGTAATTGTTGCCTAAAACCTAGCAACAAGACAATGATACCAATCCTCTTTTTATGTTATTTTTTGTTTGTTTTTATATTTGGATTTATATGTGTGCATATGTGTGTGTGTATATGACATCATTGTTTATTGTACAATGTTTGCTTTCTTCTCTTAGATGTAGTCCTTGTAAAATTTCCACCAAGTCACCTGTGCACCATCATCCCTGTGCTCTTCTAATCCATCTTTTTTTTTTTTTTTAAGATTTATTTATTTATGCCACTGGGGTACAGGCCTGAGGTGCAGGGTGTAAGAAGATTCACCAGAGATAGAGTGGGGAGCAGAACAGGCAAAATGACCAAAGTACACTGCTGAGGGGAGCAGTGGGCAATACAGGAGAGGTCTGCCATACCATATGGGTCACTTCCCTGGCTGGGGATCGAACTCATGATGCAGTGGCTGTGGATAGCTTCATAGTGCTGTTTCCTACCCTGTCTATATCCTTCTCCCACCCCACCCCCTATAGAATGTCTGATATATAGTTGCCTGATAGCTTTGTTTATTTATTTATTATTAATTTTCTGGTCCCCTATTTGATTCCCTTTTATTCCTCCTAAGTGATATCATCTGATATTTTCCTTTTCCCTTCTGACTTGTTTCACTGAGAATAATCTCTTCAAAGATACTTCTTCAAAGAGGAACTGCAAATGGCCAACAGGTACCTGAAAATAAATGTTCAACGATACTTGTGATTAGGGAAACTCAAATCAAAACCACAATGAGATAGCAGCTTACACCAGTGAGAATGGCACATATTTTTAAAAAACAAACAAAAAAAAAAAAACTGATAAAACCAAATGTTAGCAAGGATGTGGAGGAAAAGGAACTCTCACTCCTCTTTTTTGTAAGGTTATAAAACGAACCTATTAGGAAATTCAATGAGTTGCTAGGAAGAGAGAATTGTTCTCCCCTGTAGTTAGTTTTACAATCTGATAAATATTGACAACTCACCTTTTGTTCTTACTTAGTAATCTTTCGTAAGTTGATGTGTTTGACATTTGATATAAACATGACTTGAGAAGCAATTTCAACCTGTTGATTACCTTGGGCCCAAGTAGGTTTGAGTTGCAGTCTGACCATTGTTCTCCCATAGACCCAGCAGGAAAGACCTGATCCTTAAGTCCTGATTCCACAAAACTGGCTGGTGGTTCTCAGCCATGATGGAAGATACACAGATCCAGCCCTGGGCAAGCAAAAGCAAGTAGCATCACCCCCTGCCCCACCCTCTGTCTGGAGCCACCAGTTCACAGTGAGATGTCCATGGTGTTAGCACACGTCAAGTGTGAATTGGCAGGGGCTTCAGCCCATAAGATTTGGGGTTGACCAGCATCCACAAGAAAGTGACTGGGACCATGGGATCTCTGTGAGTCGAAAGGGTGAACTGACTGCATGCCAATGTGGGCTAAAGAAGTTCAAATCCAGGCTCATCTTCTTCCCCAGGAATTTCTCTGCTCCCAAGAAGGGTGACAGTTCTGCTGAACCTAAAAATTCACCACCAGATGACAGGAGCAGTCACACCCAAAGTAATTATCTACACAGAAACAGCCAGAGTCATCACACAGGTCTGCACTTGAATCTTTGGCATCTGGCAGAAAGGGTCAAGGCAGTTGCAGAACCAGATGTTAAGCAAGCAAAAGGGCCATTGGCAACTTGTGATAAATCCGCAGTCATTTCAGAGCAGGAGGCTGACAGAGGACCAGAATATTCCTGTAAAACAGCTGAGGATATATTGCCTCTTACTTTCAATACCTTAGAATTTGATTAGTTGTTTATTTGAAAAACTGTACCTGTTTTCTTGTGGCAAGGTGGCAATACCTAACTTTGAAGTAAAGTTGTTTTTAATTATCAGAGCAATTTCCAGCCATATATCAAGACACAAAACCTGAAGCAGTTATAGCAAAGATAAAAGTGTGTTTGGGGACGGGGTATCTTAGGAATACAAATCTAAGACAGATCTAATGAGGACTCTAGCTATATCTCTGAGTTACCTGGACGAGGGAACCCTATGTATACAAAAAAGCGGGACAGGACTCAGTCCCTCTTTATACAAATGAAGGTTCCAGTATTGCAGTTTTGATTAGTAGAAAATTTGTCAAGCAGTGATAGTGGCATTTCAATCCTGGGTGGTCTTTGGTTTCCCACTGTGGCTTCATTTTCTTATGGAAGCATGGCAGGTGGCCACATCTGGCCCTATTCTAGGGACCAGAAGCACTTGAAGGTGCCTGGAGTCTTTTGGCAACAGCCTCCAACTATTAGGAATTTATGGAGATTTGCAATTTCTCCCTCTAACTTTTCCTTTTGTATTTCTTGTCAGTTATTTTGGCATCTCAGGGTTTGGGGGCTCATCTTTAATTCCTAGATTTGCTTGCACCTCTGCTATGCTTGCAGTGGCCCCACCTATCCCCCATTCCTGGAGGAAGGCTGATATCCCCATTTTGCCTGTGTCGCTGATGACAGCATGGTGCCTGTATGAAGGCAGAGTCCAGTTTCTCCATAAGTGAGGTACTCAGACACACCCCATCCTTGACCCTGTCACATTAGGGCTTGCTGTGAGATGCGGCTTTAGAAGCTGAGTCTTCTATGCAAAATGCTGAGCACATTTTCTTGCCTGATCCTCCAGTCCTCTGGTGCTGATCTTCATACATATTGGGAACAGTTTATAAGGTGCTGATTGCCTTGTTCATTTTATATGCTTGGAAATTGTGTCCTATATAAAGTTTAGCTGAGGTAGAGGTGCAGGAACTTGGGCTTCAGCTGTGTCCCTGACAGCCCTCTGGACAGCTGGTGGCACTGCTGAGGAAGTAGACTAACTGACTGGGGACAGATTGCTCTGTCTTTCTGCCAGGATCCCCGTTATGGTCTTCAGATATTGGGAGGCATGGGGGCTGCCCTTTTTTGGCTGTCTAGTATTGTGCCATCAGCCATACCTTGACAAAACAAAGAGTCTTCTCTGCTGTTTGCCCCACCAGAAACAGACCTGGTATGCTGGTGAGCCACTCAGTTTTTGAGTGAGAGCTCCCTCATACATGAGACTTTGTCAACATTGCCATGGCAGTGCTTTGTCACCTTTGTCCCTGGGCCCTTTCCTTACTTAGCTCTTAGTCTGGTGCTGGGAACAGCCCCGTTCCCCAGCATGTATCCTAATGTTGCCAATCTACTGAAGTTAGGCAGGACAGACTGGATCTGTGAGCCTGAGCCTCTATGAACCACTACAAGTGTAAACCAGATAGATGTCTCAGGAAATTTTCAGGGCCTCTGTCCTGATACAGCTTCTTGATCCCTGAGAGATCTTAAAGGAGTACAGGGAACTTACTACCTACTGTGGGCAGGTGGGGTGGGCAGGATGCTTTTGGCAGGAGGTTCAGTAAATACTGGCCCAGCTTCCCTTCCTGGCAATAAAAAATGAATGTGATTGGGCAGTTTGATGCTACCTGGGAAGCAACGAGCCCTCACCTAGATGTTCCTGGGACAGCGTGTCTCAGAAATCCTAAATTTATACTGGGTCCCCTGGTATAGCTGGCAAAAGCTGACTGAAAGCAAAATCATGTGCTTGGTCTGCAGTGTGCATGCTGAGGGGGTCTCCCTCTACACTGCTGCACATGGTTCTGTCAGCCACAGGGAAACACGGCTATTGCAAGGGTAATGGCACCCTTTGTCCTCTTTCCATTCCCCGGCACTGGGACAGCAGGATTCTAGGATGATTCCAGGACTCTTGCCCCTGGGGAGGGCTCAGGATTCACCCTAAGCTTGGGCAGACTGATGCTTCGAAGTGAGATCCCTGGTGGGCCCACTGTATATCTAGTGAGGGCTAAAACACTGTGCAGGTCTTGCGGGAGCAGCACACAGAACAAGAAAATAGGATCTCAGCCCTGAAGAACTGACTTCTACCACCAATACAGGCCTCTGATGAGAAATGATCCCTAAGCAGGGACCCCAGCAGTGCTGAGATGGACTCCTACATTGATTAAACAAGAATAGATTTTTAAAAATTCATTTGATAACAAAAATACTACAAATTCTTCTTCCAAATCTATGGCTTAACCTACGGATGGAGATAGAGCCCTGTTTTTACTTATTAAATCCTACACCCAGTAATTATATTTCTTCCAGATAGATTTTTTTTTTAAAGTTAGTGCTATTCTCAGAAGCTAAAGCCGCTTCAGTGAGAATTTCATAAGCATCATAAGTAGTTATTCTTTTTCTCAATTAGCTCCAGTTATTTTAACTTGTTTCAAAATTTCCTAGAACCTGAGTAATAACTTCTCATTCTCTCATATTTTTCAGTGGGATATAAAAATTCCTGAACAATGATTCCACAATGGCTGGAGTCTTTGACTCAACCATTGTTTCATTTTAACATAAGATGGCCACTAGGTGACAGCATATTACTAGAATTTGTGCCACTTTGTAAACTGAAAAGCAAAGGTAAATTTACTTGTACTGTTACCCTACTATTCAACTTTATCATATTTATGCCTTGTGGAAATGATAGTAGAGTTGAGATTACTTCATTTCTTACAGTTGTTGGGTATAAAATATCTTATTTCTCTCTTATGCACAGAGATGCATGATTCTCAAAAATCACATGTTTAAGTGTCTGTTTATGTTTAGTTCACTAGCATTAGTTAATTGAGAAGCAAAATATATATAACATCACCAGAGATTTCAAGAAAATTATCACTAGTTGTCTAGAAAAGCAACCAACCTTTAATATGTCATAAGACACAGTATTAAATGCCAAGTTGTTTATCTGTGAGTTATTTTCATGGGAAATTATTGAGGGGTAGATATGCAAAGTTTAAGAATTAAGTTTACTTAGAGCAACTATGTTAGTTACTTACAGCAACTAAAATCAATAGTGATTCTTGATGATAGCATAGAGTTTAATAAAAAGGAGAGGATGAGAAGGTGGTTTGGATAGGTGAACAGTAGATAACAAGTAGAATGCTTAATGTTTTATGAATGCCTTTTTTAATAAGTATTTACCTAAATACTTGACTTGAAAGAATTATATCAAATTATTCACACAGATGTGAGTTAAAAAATATCAGATAGCTAGGGTGATCATGAGGTAGGATCAAGACCCACAATGGTAAAGTAAGTTGTATTAATGGTGAAGTAGGAGTTAGGTATAAACAGAAGAATGCTGAGAAAATATAGTAATGAAAAGATAAAAACAGAAGTCCTGGAATGAGTGTCTATGTGAGATAACAATTTTGTAGAGAGACTGACTCACTGTAATGGATGAGCACTAGAGAATGTTCCAAAAATTAAGGCTATGGCTCTCGGCTGTCTTTGACTCGCCAGTCTGTTTCTATTTTGGGGTTTCTGTGACAGTGTTTCTTCTTTATCATTCTATGTGTATTCCACCTGTTTCCCCTTGCATTATGTGGTCAAAATGTTAAACTAACAGAGTCTAAATATAAAGGGGAGTTATAGTGAATATTTTGTATTGGAAAACAATGTCATTTTAGTATCTCTAGAACTTTTTCCTACAAGACTTCATGTTGACATGTATGTGTTTTTAAGGCTCAAATTAGTAGCACCAAAATGCTGTACTTTAGTAGGTTACATACACATACACATACTTTTATATACATATGCTTTTATATATTTAAAATAGTAGGAAAATGAGTATTTTACCTGTGATTTTATCAGGTTCACTCATCCTTCAGTTTTTCAGTTTCCCACATCGATCATGCTATTTTATAATTTTTTAAACATTAATTTAACTATTTTTTTAAAGATTTATTTATTTATGCATATGGAACTGGGGCACAGGCCAGAGATGTAGGAGCCGTGAGAGGATTTGCCAGAGACTGAATGGGGAACACAACAGGCAGACTGATGAGGTACACTGCTGAGGGGAGCAGTGGGCGGGTCAAGAGAGGTCTGCGGTGCCCTGTGGATCACCTCCAGTGGGGATGGAACTCATGCGGAAGTGGCTCTAGCTTCTTAGTGCTGTGCTTTAACCCTCTGCACCATCAGGGAGGGCCCCAAATATTTTTTAATTAAAGTAAATTAACTGGATAAAGAAGAAGAGACACATTATGCCCGTCATGGGCATGACAGCCTAGGAAGTGCTAGTGAGACTTAACGACATGGTTCTGGAGGCAAAGGGTGATGGGCTCCCATCATGATGCCAGAGCTATGCAGTTTGATGATCAGGGTGCACAGTTATCCAGAACTCATTATGTGAACATAGGGAATACCAGTTTATCACAGAGAAAGTTTAGGTCCACATGACCAACAAGTGAGACAGGTAAGTCCACGCCCCTACCAAATAAGATTCTAGTGCCAATACAATGCAAACTAAGGGTCTTATGGTTAGATCACTTCAGACTCTCACTAAATCATATAAGAGGTGAAAGAGCAAATAAATAACTTTCCCAAACAACAGAATAATTCAGAGATTTATTAATGTATTTTACTTGGCTTTTGAGGGAACTATTACAGAAAAATTTCAGGATTTCATAGGATAGGATGGACACATTTTTTGTTATGACTTTTAGAATCTAAATTTGTGATTAGGAAGAATGGAAAGAAAAGCTATAAAGAAAACTGACTTTAGAGACTTTAGAAACAGGTTTGAGTGCCAACTGTACCATGAATACAGTTGAATGAGTTAGTGTGTAGTGACCTCTCCACACCAACTTCAATTACAAAATTGAAGTAATTGTACTGCTTACATTACATTTGAAAATGTTTTTAAAGAAAAAAAAATTCACACCTATATGTGCATATGCCACCCATTTTGTTATTTTTTTCATCCTGACAAAGTTTTCTAATCTTGGCAATTTTGTAATGCATCCTGCAAATTTTTCATTCATTTTAATCATGCTATATTAACAACTATAATTATTTACAAAATAAATACTTCCTTTTTGTTAAGAGCTGATGAGGATTTCACAGATTCAGCTCCTGTCTGGAGATGAAAGATACTACAAAAAATATTTCCCCCAAAGCAAAGGCTATTCAAGATCTTTAAAAGGCAAATTTAAGGCCCTCCCTGGTGGCACAATGGCTTAGGACGCAGCATTGCAAGCTGGCCGCAACTGCTTTAGTGCAAATTTGATCCCTGGCTTCAGAGGTGATCTACATGGTGCAGCAACCTCTCCTGTCTTACCCGCTGCTCCCCTCAGCTGGGTATTTCAGTACCTCCACCTGTTCTGCTCTCTACTCTGTCTCTGGTGAAGCCTTTCACTGCTCCTGCACCTCTGGCCTATACCCAGTTCTGTATGCATAAATAAATAAATCTTTAAAAAAAAGGGCAAATCAATATAAATGCAACAATACATTTCAAAGATTTTTGCTGTAGATGTTCAAGTCATTTTCTGCTTTCTTACCTTAGAAATTTCTAGTTGAAGGAAATTAGGATATAGTAAAGGGGTTGAAATGCCCATTGAATGTTTTCATAGTTAGCAGCCTCTCATAATTTCTTTGGGTTTCAGTTTCACAAACACATCATGGGATTAAAAACATTACTCATCTTGTAAAAAGCAGAAACCTTGGACACTGTCAGTATATGCTTGTATATGCCAGATCAATTTGTAGTACCTTATCATCTATCAGCCATACTAGCAACTGAAATCAAAAGTAAGAAGGACATGAATCTACATATTATATTAACATAATACACTTTTCAACATATAATTCTGAAATTAACAATGACTCACTTTGGAAAATAGCTATATGTAAACAGTCAAATTATTATAGTTTCCATCTTAAACTAAATAAATGTGATTTGAAATAACCTTGGAAGACAGGTAATAGAACTACATTTACTGGTCAGCCAATGGAAGTCTTAGTATTTTTTTCTGATTTATAACACAACTGTCACTGCAATACAAACCGTAGTTATTTAGCTGTGCTATTACCACATAATCCCTTAAAAAGGGATCCTTGATCTTAAAAATAAGTGTTTGCCTGTCCCGGGTGTGGGAGATAATCAGGGCAGAGAGAGACATACAGAGAACACATAACATATAAGTAAACTAAAAACCTTGCCAAGTGTATCAAATCCATGGTCAGCAAATACAATGTGTTTTGTGTGGGTCCTCCTTTTTCATCAGTTCCTTTTTAGGCAGCAAAGTCTCCTGAATGATTGTTGTAATTTAGGATTACTCAAGATTATTACTACTGAATGAAAAGAGGGGTAAGCAGCCATTATATCTTTCATCACAAAGAAACGCTGACTTCTGTAAGGGATGCTGAATGTTATATTCACCATGAAAACAGCAAAATAAGAAATAAAGAGCAAAAGAATGTTATCACTGTCCTTAATGCATTTATATGGGCTTTTGTGCTAGCATTTCTGAAACCATGAGATCCGTTCTGCATCCGGTGAGTGTGCTTGTAGAGAGAAATGAGTAACATAAAAGTGCATATCACAAATATGGCTAAAGGAAATATTAATGTCACGTTGACAAAAAGTACTTCATTAATTTGCTTGAATTTAGTCCCTCTTCGAGTAGCATTCCTGAGAACATCATCATCCACGTTTTTAGGGTAATCTACCATGATACACAGAGCGGCAGTGCCCATGGAGGTCAGCAGGCTTTTCAGAAGCAGCCAAGGCATCAGCTTTGATATCCTGTATTTCAGCCAAAGAAAGTAGTTCTGAGAGAAGTGTGCTATCTTGAAACAGTAAAACACGGATAGGCAGGTGGCAAACCAGAGACTGACAGAGCTAAAAAATATCCAAAGGAACATCATTGTTGAACCATAAATTTTCACTCGATAAAAGAGTGGAAAGAGGGGCCCTCCCTGGTGGCGCAGCGGGTTGAAGCACTGCACTAAGAAACTAAACCCACTTCCGCATGAGTTCGATCCCTGTCTGCCCCGGAGGCGACCACATGGCGAGGCAGACCTCTCCTGACCCGCCCACTGCTCCCCTCAGCAGTGTACTTCCTCGATCTGCCTGTTCTGCTCCCTGCTCTGTCTCTGGTGAATCCTCTCACCCTCCGCATCTCTGGCCTGTACCCCAGTTCTGTACGAATAAATAAATAAATCTTTAAATAAAAAAAATAAAAAAAAGAGTGGAAAGAACACAGAGCAAAAACTCTGTATCATTAACACCATCTGCAGAGCAAATCTAGACAATCCTATACATATGAAAAGGAGTTGTATTGGCATTAGCCTTCTGCTTTTGATCAATTCTTTACAGTTGATGATTATAAGAAATCCATTTACTGTAATGCCGGTGATAAATTCTACTGCATAAGAATAACATGAGGAATACCTGATAAGGAAGAAATCATGTTTTCTATTGCAAATCTTAGGTTTTTCCTTGTGGATACCGTGAAATACCTTCTCCAGACAATCTTGCACATAGACACACGCAGCTCTGAGAAATCTGATCTTCTGCCAACTCTGAGATCATAAGTAAAATCTTACTATAGTTTTTTCCCAACAGAAAAAAGTCAGAGGTATTACTTTTCAAATGGGTTGCCTTTCAAATGAAACCAAGGAATGCAAATCCAAAGATTTGAATGATGTTATGTCTTCCAATTACATCCTAGGAAAATTGCCACATTCACATTATTCAATGCTTACTTTTATCAGCTTTGCAAAAACATACTTATAAATATTTCATTTATGTCACCACCTATTTCCTTTGTGTCTTCCCTGCCTCTACCCACAGTACAAATGCCACATCCCTAACAGAGACAATTGTTGCCTATTACTGACACAAGTATCCCACTTCAGATGTGGCTCTTTCCTTCATGCAATTTTTTTAATTTTTAATAATTCAAACCAAAGTAACAAATTTTCCTTCCCTCTCCCCAACTCCATAAAAGAAAATTTCTTCTTCAGACTCGAAAGAAATTTCTGCTACCTAATTTGCTTAAGAATCCTTTATCACCCTAGATAATCTCTCATATTTTCAAAGCCTTCTTGGTAGAATTTGATCTGACAGTCAACAAAGGACAGTGAGAAAAGCAATACGTAATTAATCCACATGCTGACATCATCTTTTTTTCATGTTGAACAACTTCATTTCAAAAAGTAAATGCTATAAAAACTTTCAACCACCAGCAGACGGTGGAGTTAGCCCCATGTTAAAATGAGCTTACTTTATTACAGAAAGATGTCCACAAATACTGCTGACCTTTAATTATGTCCTATGTAAAACACAAATAAATCATTACTACTTTACAAATAAACTGTGGTGTTCCATGCATTTAGTTCTGGTCACACTAGGCTATCAACAAATAATAACCACCATTAATAATTTTAAGTTTCTGTCTCATTGTCTGCTTATCACAGCATTAAAATAATTCTATTCAAAAGTTTCAATGAGAAAATTAAAATGTGTTCTAGAAGAAACAGGATTGTAACACTACTGAAAACAGAAAATGCATGGAATTAGGTATGCCTCCCACTGTCCTCAGATTTCATGGACATCCACTAGTCCATAAAAGCAAGTATCACTGCTACTTGTGTAATATTCCACTGCCAGTTTCTTCACTGTGCTCACTCACCTTCTATAGTTCACAGATATCAAAAATACAGCAAGATTTACCCCTTTTCTATCCCTTCAAAAATATTAAAACTGTTCCCTTTCCAATAAATGGTGCTGGGAAAAACTGGACTGCCACATTTAAAAGAATGAAACTAGCCTATTATCTCACATCATACACAAAAGAGATAAAAGATCTGGATATAAGACCTAAAACTATAAAATATAGAAAAGAAAACAGGTAAAACTGTCCATGACATAAATTCAGGACACATCATTGAGGGATCATTTCCAGATGCAACTGGAAAGAGACTATAAACAACTGGGACTACATCAAACCAATAAGCTTCTGTACAGCAAAAGCAGCAGTAACCAAAACCACGAGCACCCCTCTGAATAGGAGAAAGTAATTACACAGCATATAATTGGTAAAAGACTGATATCAAAGAGCTCATGCAATTGAACAAAGCAAACAACCAAAACAAAAAATAGGTAAATGAGCTAAAAAGATGCTTCTCCAATAAAGAAATACAAATGGCCAACAGGCATGTGAAAAAAAAAAGTTCAATATCACTTATTATTAGTAAAATGCAAATCAAAACCACAATGAGATACCACCTCATACCTGTGAGAATGGCTCACATTAAAAAAATTGGAAACAACAAATGCTGGCAAGGATGAAATGAAAAAGGAACCTATTTATACTGTTGGTGGGCATATGAACTGGTTTAACTACTACAGAAAGCTGGTTGGAGGTTCCTAAAAACACTAACAATGGATCTACCATATGATCCAGCAATTCCACTCCTAGGAATGTGCCCAAAGAATACAAAAACACTAATTTGAAAGGAAAACAGCACTCTTATTTCATTGCACTCTGTTTACAATAGCTAAGATAAGAAAGCAACTTAAATGACCCCAAACAGATGAACAGATCAAGAAGATTGGTATGCACACACAGTGGAACACTACTCAGCAATCAGTAAGAAGATAAACTCATGTCATTTGGAGCAACAAGAATGGATCTGTATGAGTTTGTGCCAAGTGAAATAAGCCAGAAGTCAAGAGTTTGTGCCAAGTGAAATAAGCCAGAAGTCTATATATATATATATATATATATATATATATATACACACACACATATATATCATATATATATACATTAATTTCACTTATATGCGGAATATAGAGAAATTGAACAAAGAGACGAGAAAAAGACAAAACTTACAGCTGACCATCCACAGATCTGAGGCACACAACAGAGGAACAGGAGGAAGAGGGGTCAAATCAAATACTGTCCAAAAATTACCAATGATGTAAGAAAATGAATAAATTTAATTTTAAAAAGAAACGAAAATGCTGGGTTTCTTAGAAATATGACTAGTAATTAAGACTACTAGGCTGAGTCAGGAAACAAAAAGGGAAGAGTCTAATGTCTCTGGTAAAGGTCTATGACCATTTGGGGTGTGTGGTGTAGTGACATCTCTGAAGAGGTATGAATGTAAAAATTCTCTATATCACATACAGTATCATAAAACAATGTTAACTTAATAAATAAAATAAATTGCTGTGTGTGTGTGTGTGTGTGTGTGTGTGTGTTATGTCAGTTTGTCTTTGGATTCTGTCTTTGGCCCTGAAATCAGATTTTGCCTTTGATTTGCAAACTTGCCATCTTCCTTGTCAATAAACAATGAATTTGCCAATGAACGGTAAATGCCTTATTCTATGATCTACCAGAAATTATTCCTAATTCTGGTATGTATATCTTCATCTCAATTCCAAACTGTAGTCCAGTGTTTTGAACTTAGGCTCTAAGTAGAAAGAAAATGGCATTTGGACACATTACTGCTCAGTGTTCTAATTCTTCCCTGAGACTGTGCTATTTATATTGAATCATTTCACTTAAAAGGATCTGACAGATGAGTTTTCAAGTGTTGTAGACTGCTATAGAATATGGTTGTGAAAACAAAAATTCAATCAATATCAATCTTTCATTTTCTAAAAATTCTATTTTAATTAGTATTTTGTTATAGTCTATACTTAATTAAATGCATTTTTAAATTAAAGATGCTTAGCCAACTGATGGAAAGCAATTTTGCATATACATATCCATCCAGACATTCACATGAAAAAATTATTGATTATACAATGTAAGGTTAAAAATCTCGGAATGTGTAGTGACTACTGAGATTTTTTTTTTATTACAATATACATTCATTGTTTTTTGCTTATACAGTTCAAGGCATTCTGGAAAGGATATACGAATACATACAAAATATATTCTATATTAGTGCAACAATGAGGATCTTTTTATATTTTAAATATCTCTATCAGAATACAGAATTTTTGAAGACAACAACCATATTATCTTCTTTGTTTCTCATTATTCCTTTTCTATGGTCCTTTTTCTCAATTTTCCATAGTAAAGTAGGTTAAAAAAATGTGGAGCAATTTACACTTACTAGTCAGAAAAATAACTTGATTGGAGTCAATATTAACTTGTCTGAAATTTTTATTTTATAAAAAATCACTACTTTTCAAAAATCATATTTATAATAGCTACCTGGGGAAGCACATAAACTATGAATACATAAAACGTTGGGAAAATGTGAAATCATATAAACCATTATATAAGCAGTTCTTTTTGAATCTCATTTGTTAGATAAATGCATAATTTATAAACTGGATATCCTCCACTGAATATCCAAGTGTCTTAAAATTTTTTGCTGAGTTAGTTTCAAGTCACCTTGCATTTGGCACATTCATACAAGTCCAGCTGGCACTCTTGAGGGTTATGTGATTCTGATATGATGCTTGATTTCTAGAGAATGTACTTTATTCACATATCACAGATTCCAGTTCTCATTTGCCTCTTTAAGTACATCATTTAGCTGAAGAGAAACCTTGGCTTTCCAAGAACTAAAGGCACAACTGACATCCAGACACAATTTAGCAGAGTTGTATCTGCATTGTGATTTTTTTCCCCTGTTACATGTGGGCTGTTTTGCATTTACCCTTATTGAATTCCATTTTGAAAAGAAAATTTTAGTGAGGAGCTCTTTCTCAGTTCTGAGAAAAGTTGATAATCAGTGGGACAGTCTTGAAGTTAGTAATAATGCATGGACTCACTAGAGATCTGGGAAAGGCAGTGGCTACAGGGAAAGAGATGATTTTTCAAATTAAAAAATGTGTGAATGTTTGACTAAGCATTTTACTGACAAATAGACTTCTTTACTAAAAAGAAAAACAAGGCCCTCCCTGGTGGCGCAGCGGGTTAAAGCACAGCACTATGAAGCTAATGCCACTTCCGCATGAGTTCCATTCCCACCTGCCCCGGAGGTGACCACATGACATGGCAGACCTCTCCTAACCCGCCTGCTGCTCCCCTCAGCAGTGTACTTTGTTGATTTGCCTGTTCTGCTGCCCACTCTGTCTCTAGTGAAGCCTCTCGCTGCCCCTGAACCTATGGCCTGTACCCCAGTTCTGTATGCACAAATAAATAAATCTTTATAAAAAAAAGAAAGAAAAAGAAAAAGAAAAACAATATCTATCAAAAGGCATCAGATATGTATCATTCACTAAATTAATTTCTGTTTAGTCATCTTCTGATTAATAAAAGTCTTTTAAATGCTCACATTATACTTAAAAGCTGGCATACCTGCAGTGGAGTTTTTTATTTGCCTTTACATTATGCAACACAGTAAGAGCCATCTGATTCTAAGATGATGTTCATAAATTACCTCAAAGAAGTAGGATATACGTTCAATATTCATATTATCACAAGTATTTCCCATACAGAGACCTGTTTGATTTGCATTGGCTATAACTGCACAAATGTATGCTTTCTCAAATAAGCACACTGAATATCTATTAAAGACTTAACCAATCTTTTTTGTTGTTGTTCAAATTAATCCACTGGTTTTGTTTATTTTTGCGAAAAATGACTTTTGGCCTTCTATAAAAATTGACATAAAATTTCACCTGCAATCACTCTTGTTGTCACAGTATGGTAATAAAAGTTTTTAAAAAAATCTATGTAATATTTAATCATGACTTATTCACATATTTCTAAGACTCATAAAAACATTGATCAGACTAGACTTCAACCACTGGAAAAACTATGTTTTAAAGACCATGCGAAATGTCTTTCTTGTCTTTTTATATTCAGTGTAGCTTTTCTTTTATGTTGGTTGATTTCAGTATTTTAACAGATCACCTGCATGGAATTTAGGTTTGAAGATAAATTTGTAAGTTTTATACCTTCATTCCCTCTTCAAGTTTCTAGAAGTGAGTGAAAAAGAATGCAAAGAGGGCAAGCATCAAGCTCATAATCCCAGCTGCCAAAATAACTTCATAATGTTATATTTCATCCTTGGAACTACTATGAAAAGAAAAAGTAGTCATCAAATTTAAATTGTAAGAAGTAAAGAAATTTGCTAACAGTTCTCAGATTTGCCAATAATACATCAGTTTATTTGACACGATACTAGAAATATAAATTTTACTTTAAAATATGTTTTGGGCATTACTCCACATAATTACTATTACTTAATTCTTACTGAATACTGGAATTAGTCTCATTTGCTGAACATAATGAAATTCAAAGACTAAAATTTTAGTATAATATAAATAAGGCTTTGAATACGGGTGATCTGCTTCCATCTAGAGCCCACATTGTGGAACAAAACATCCTAGTATATTCAGATTGGAATACTTTGCTTCACCAAAATTGTCAGATAAAACATGTAAACTCAACCAGAGAATAACAATTTAGTATCTATAATCCTTTCATTTCCAATATACATTAATATATACATTAATATCCAATATACAAAAATATACAATCCATTTTTTGAGAGTGTATCACTGCAGTGATAAAGTCATAAAATATTGACCCTGCATTGTTTTATACTACTAACTGGATCTGGGAGCTGTGGGATTAAGGCAATAAAGCGCAAATAAGTCCTAATAATAAATATTCAATAGATGTTGTTGATGGAATTTTCTGTGATAAATGGTAAATGAGATGCTATTTTGCGTCTCATTTGATAAACTTTCAATTTCCAAAATTTCTAAGACTCATAAAAACATTGATCAGAAGACGACTAAGCAGAAATTAAGTTAGTGAATGATACATATCCAATGCCTTTTGATACTGTTTTTTCTTTTTAGGAAAGACTTCTATTTGTCACTAAACTGCTTAGTCAAAATTTCATTTTTTTTTTATACCAGAGACATTATATGGGGGTGGAATGGGGAATGGGATCAAAAACGGTGAGGGGTTGGGGTCCTCCCTGGTTGCAGAGCGAGTTAAAGCACAGCGCTAAGAAGAGAAAGCCACTTCTGCATGAGTTCGATCCCTGGAGGAGATACACATGGCACGGCAGACCTCTCCTGACCCGCCCACTGCTCCTCTCAGCAGTGTGCTTCATCATTCAGCCTGTTCTGCTCCCCACTCTATCTGGGGCACACCTCTGGCCTGTACCCCAATTCTGTATGCACAAATAATAAATAAATCTTAATAAAAAACCCACAAAAACGGTGGGGGGAGGGAAGTGCACTGGACTATGGTGATAACACACGAGTGATTTGGTGATGGGACGCCCACGGGGATTACAAATGAGATAGAAAAGCCACAAAATGTTGTAAAAAGGAACTATTATATTATTATTAAAAAATAATCCCCCCCCCCACAACGATGTATTTATTCATTCATACAGAACTGGGGTACAAGCCAGAGGTTTGAAGGGGTGGTGAGAGGCTTCCGCAGAGAGACTGGGGAGCAGAACAGGTAGATAGATGGATAAAATACACAGCTGCGGGGAGCAGCGGGCAGGGTCAGGAGAAGTCTGCCACACCATGTGTATCTCCTCCAGGGCAGGCAGGGATCGAAATCATGCAGAAATGGCTTAAGCTTCTTAGTGCAGTGCTTTAATCTGATGTGCCACCAGGGAGGGCCCCCTCACATGTTTCTTAATTTGAAAAATCATCTTTCTCCACCTGACCACTGCCTTTCCCAGATCGCTAGTGAGTCTATGCATTATTATTAAATTCAAGACTGTCCCACTGATCATTAACTTTTCCCAGAACTGAGAAAGAGCTCCTTACTAAAATTTTCTTTTCAAAATGGAATTCAATAAGGGTAAATGCAAAACAGCCCACATGTAATAGGAAAATCACAATGCAAATACAGCCCTGCTAACTTGTGTCTGGATGTCAATTGTGCCTTTAGTTCTTGGAAAATCAAGGTTTCTCTTCAGCTAAATGATGTACTTAAAGAGGCAAATGAGAACTGGAATCTGTGATATGAGAATAAAGTACATTCTCTAAAAATCAAGCATCATAACAGAATTACATAACCCTCAGAGTGCCAGTACAATTGAGTATGTTAAATAACACAACAGAAATAGTCAAGAAGACTTCCTCCAAGAGTCAAAGAGGAGCATTTTAAAATGGTGTGCTACTAAAAACAAGCACTCATTATCTTCAATCTCCACCCTGAAAGGGACTGCAACACACCTTCTGAGGTCTCTTTCCTAAGTGACATGCATGTAATCAGGAAATGTCCATATGGGACAGCAGAAGAGATGGAACACCATAGATGAACTCTCCCAACTTGAGATTCTATAGAATAATTTATAGGAAAATAAGTAATAGGGTGTAGTTAATACATTTTCTATGAAAATAGGAAGCAAAGGTCTCATTTAATTTCTTAAAATTTTCTGGTATTTGTAGAGATAAAAACTTAGTCTTGAGAAATCAGATGAATTACCTAAATTTAGCTTGACAATCCATGACCATAGTAGAAAAAGTTTGGTTTGCTTAGACACAAATGGATACTTTCCAGGAATAGAAACATTTTATCTATTCATTTACATTTTTTGTAATGTAAATGAATACAACTCAAAATCATGATTCAGAACACATAATAATTTTTTTTAATTTTATGATAGTTTATTTTTACATATTTTTGTGCATTTTTCCATCTCAGTTGCAATCCCCTTGTGTTTCCCATCACCAAATTACCCATGTGCCATCACCACAGTCCAGTGCATTTCCCTCCCCCCACTGTTTTTGATCCCATTTCCCCACTCCACCCCCACAAAATGTCTCTGGTATATAGCTGTTCATCATTGTCATTACTTTCTCGTCTGCTCTGTTATATTCCTGCTATGAAAGAAACCATCTGATTTTTTCCTTTTCTTTCTGGTTTATTTCACTAAGCATGATCTTTTCTAGCTCCATCCAAATTGCTGCAAAAGACATGTGTTTCTTTTTTTTTTTTGGTTGCTGAGTAATATTCCATGGTGTATATGTACCACATCTTTTAACCCAGTCATCAATTTTGGGGCATTAGGGCTGTTTCCATGTCTTTCTGGTTGTGAATAAAGCAGCAATAAACATGGAGGTGCAGGTATCTTTTTGAATTAGTGTTTTTGTGTCTTTTGGGTGGATATCTAGGAATGGGATTGCTGGGTCCTAGGGAAGCTCCATGTTTAACAGTTTGAGGAACCTCCAAACAGTTTTCCATAGTGCTTGTACTAGTTTACATTCCCACCAGCAGTGCAGGAGAGTTCCTTTTTCTCCACATCCTCACCAACATTTGTTGCTGCTAGTTGTTTGAAGATGTGCCATTCTCTCTGGGGTGAGGTGGTATCTCATTGTGGTTTTAATTTGCATCTCCTTTATTACAAGTGATGTTGAACATTATTTCATATGCTTGTTGGCCATCTGCATTTCCTCTTTGGAGAAGTGTCTTTTCTTTGGAGAAGTGTCTTTTTAGCTCTTCTGCCCATTTTTTGATGGGGTTGTTTATTTTTGTTGAGTTTCATTAGTTCTTTGTATATTTTTGTGATTAATCCTTTATCATTAATTTTGTGTGAAAAATTTTTTTTCCCCAATCATGGGATGTCTGTCTGTTTTTTGTAATGTCTATTTTGCTGTACAGAAGCTCTTTAACTTGATGTGGTCCCATCTATTTATCTTTGCCTTCACTATTGTTGCATTGGGTGTTCTATCTTTAAAGAAGTTGCTGAAGTATATGTCGTGTAGTGTTTGACCCATCTTTGCTTCCAGGTATTTTATGGTTTCCGTTCTTAACAAATAATAATTTTAAAATATAAGAAGGGGCCCTCTTTGGGGGCACAACATGTTAAAGTGCAACAGTACTAAGCTAGCCACAGCCGCTTCACCACAAGTTTGAATCCTAACCAGGGACCTGAGACCCATATGGTGCAGCAGACCTCTTCTGTCTCACTGGCTGCTCCCCTCAGCAGTGTACTTTGTCAGTCTGCCTCTTCTGCTCCCCACTCTGTCTCTCATGAATCTTCTCACCACCCCATCACCTCTGGCCTGTATTCCAGTTCTGTACACATAGATAAATAAAGCTTAAAAATAAAAAAATTATGAAAATTGCAATTATTAGTTTATTTTGAAGAACAAATTGTTTCAATAGAAATAAAATACAGTGTCTTGATATTTTGACCATAGTAATTTTCTTTCAGTCTATTTTTTTTCAATATCCATTCCATATATAAAGTGACCATATGCTGAAATAAGGTAACATACCTTTGTATTTCTAGGTGTTACAGATTCAAAATGAACTAAGATAGTAATTTGTGAGAGAATGAGGTATCTGTACCATTTTCTTGATCTCTTTAAAGATGAATTCTTAAAAGGAAATGTTTGTAGCAGCTAGAAACCAATCATTGAGGAGTTACACTCCAATACCATTACTTATCTTCTTTAACTTTACTATGATAGCTTGGACTGTCCATAACAATTTCTGTCCTTAGCTATGTGTATGTACATGTATGGATATGTATGTATCCCTTGCTTGAGAGAGATTCCAAAAACTCAATTAAAAAACATTTTTCTTTCTTCAATGAAATAGAAAAAATGTTGATGAGATTCATATGGAACAACAAAAAACCT
>NW_004567106.1:16553684-16604559 GCF_000260355.1 Condylura cristata | reverse complement strand
GGGAGGGAAATGCACGGGACTATGGTGGTGGCACAGGGGTGATTTGGTGATGGGAAACCCGTGGGGATTACAATTGAGATAAAAAAAAATGTGCAAAATGATGTAAAAATAAACTTTTTAATAAAAAAAAAACATTTTTCTTTGAGATTTATTTAACATATATCACCTTGAGACAATATTTGTAAAAAATAACAGCTTCTTTGTCCAATTTTGGTGATATTGACATTTCAGAAGGTTCCAGATGAACTGAACTTGCAATATATGAACCTTTCAGAAGGTCATCTGATGCCATCCATCCATCCACAAGTGGAGAAAAAGTAGCACAACACTTCCCTACTTTATGTATGAATGTGTCATGTGGGCCTTATGTGCTAACTGAAAAGGAAAAAAAATTATGTTCACAGCAGTATGTGTAAATTGAGCTTTTCCTCAAAAGGTAACTATGTATAAAAAATGCCAACACTCCTAGGAGACATATTTCTTCTGAAGCTGAAATATCAAGCTAGTATATTTATGGCTGTGGCATCTGAAAACTAAAAGATGTAGAAGTTTGTTTGCCTTCTGAGATTACATGCATAGAACATTTTTTTGTGTGTGTGTGCACACATACACGTGCAATCTGCATGTTTAGAAACATCCTACTGATTCTTCCCCTTGGAAATATGATACAAGTTCTAAGAAATAGGATATCTTCAGTCAATTTTTGATTTTTAAGGAGGGATTTTTAGAATTAAACTTTTCATTTGGGTTAGATGTGGGTTGATTATTTTACACTTACATATGCTAATTCCCTAACATTTTGCCATCACTAGTATTAGAGAAAAATGGGGGAAATTCTTGAGAGTTTTTCCTTTAAATATTTATGCTAGTGCATTTCTGTCTCCAAGTGAAGAAGAGTATATGACAATTCATTGTAGTCTTGCAGATTAATGTATGCATGACTGTTTTGTATCAACTCACCCAATACTCACTAGTTAAACCAATGTGACTATATATGAAGTGACATGATTCTCTCTTGGAAGTTTTAGAATATATATTAAAAAGATAACTCAATATGACCACTTATTCTATTACACAGATTCCTTTATAAAAAAAAATGAAAGCAAAGCCTATGGTTAATGTCTCTTTCTCTATCATCTTTTTAAATAATATGATCATTGGTATTTAAAATTTCATCTCTGTGGTCACAATGCATCTTTGCAAAGGTCTGCATCCAATCTATAAGTTTGGATTTAAGATTAGCACTACATTAACTTCGGAAATAAGCTTCTAACCCTATTTATATCCTTTATGCAGTTCAGCAGAGCAAAAAGGTGTTTCATGTTAGTTCTGAATAAGAAGAAAAACGATTCACTATTTGTTTCACCATTGATATCTTGGGAGTTAGACAATTTTTAAATGTCAACTCAGAGTAAAAGAACATAGAATTGCTGACAAATAATTAATCAAATGCAACCTTTTCTAATAATGCAAGTAGTCAGCAAAGATTTGCATTATAATAGAGGGAAAAAAGGTATTTGGCAATATCTTGACTTCTGTACCTTTTGTGAATTAAAGGAGAGTAGAGGTAACTCCTTTCTCATTGCCAATAGTAGTCCTTTACAACCTTTTAAATTACTATGTTGATAGAAGAAAACATATGCAAACTTTGTAACACTGGCTTCAGTGATGCCTTTGGGGACTCTACTACAACAGCAAGGAAAACAAAAGCAGTAAATAAATAAGATCACATCAAACTACAGCAAAAGAAACCATCATTAAATGAAAGACACTCTACTGAATGAAAAAAGTATTTGCACATCATACGTCCAGAATGGTTAATATCCATGATCTATAAACAATTCATACAACTTAACAAAAAAGAACAAGCCAATCAATAAATGGGCAGAAGATCTGAATAAACAGTTTTTTCAAAAAAACCATACAAGACAACAGGTTCATGAAAAAGGGAATGCAAATCAAAACCACAATGACATGCCATCTACCACCTGTGAGAATGGTCCCTATCAATTATAAAATACAAGCAGCAAAAGTATTGGCAAGGATGTGGAAAAAGAAATGATTGTACACTGTTGGTAGGAATGTAAAACTAGGTCAAGCTCTATGGAAAACAGTATGGAGGTTTCACAAAATATAATGATATTATATAGATATTATAAATCAGTAAATATTTTAGATCTACCATTTCATTCAGTAAATCCAACTTAAAATCTACCAAAAGAAACAAAAACACTATTTCAATAGGATACACTCACTCCTATGTCCACTGCAGCACTATTTACAAACGCTATGTTACAAAAACAACTTGTGAGGCCAAGGACAGAGAAGTGATAAAGAGTATGGGGCACATAATAGACTATCCCTCATCCATGAAAAAGGTAAAATCTTGCCATTTGTTAACAATGTGGGTAGAAATGAGGGTGTAATGATAAGTGAAATAAGTCAGAAGGAGAAAGACAAATGCTGGATGATTTCGCTTAAATATGGAATACAGAGAAGTAAGCAAAGGAACAGACAACCCAAACTGAAATAAAACCTTGGAATTGGCTACAGAACTGAAGCTACCAGATGGAGAAGGAGAAAAAAGCTGAAAGAAGTCAGTGCAATGTGGAAAATCACAGGTATTTTTGTGGTGGGTGTGGCCTTACAGCAATCATTTGAAAAGGTGTCTATCCATACTCCTAAAACACATACAATGCAACAACCAACATCACACAAAATACAAATGAGCAAATAATAATATGTTGAAACTACATTTGTTAATGTTATGTTAAAAAGAAAAAAGTAAAGAATGCTGTTTAAAATCAAGACTATAAGTTGAGTAGATATTTTGCTCTAAACTCTCTTAAAAAAAACAAAAAAAGATTTGTTATTTACATATGCATTCAAGAGCTGGAGTACAGGCCAGAGGTATGGGGGTGAGAGGATTCACCAGCGACACAGTAGGGAGCAGAACAGGCAGACTGACTGAAATACACTGTGGAGGGGAGCAGCTGTCAAACAGGGAGGGCCCGCCTCAGGTCCTTTTCCTGCACCAGGCTTTCTTCTATGTGAATGGGTAGCTTCAGATCTCACTGCTTTCTGGAGGCCAACTCAGATTCCCCTCTACTCTGCTCTGTTACTGAATGATCACAGGTACTGAGGCTTTGACACATGCCTTATGAAAATAGCAGTCATTTGGCATGGGTTAAGTGTAGAGTTAAAAAAAAAAATCTGGCAACATACAAAGTGAAAACCAAAATTTCCAGTCAAGGCCAGCCATAATTCTAAGAATGTAATCCCTATTATTATTCAGTACTTTTGATCACACATAGATTAGTGATTGATCTACATCTAGAATCACAACTACAGAGACTTTCAATAATATTATATATATTTTTGTCCTTTGGGAAAGAGGGAAATAGTTACAATCATTCTATACACACCTGCTATAAAAGGGATCCTATGTGTGTAAGTAGCACATTGACAACTCATTAATGATCACCTTGTTTCTCTTCCTATTGTATTGTGAACAATTTCTCATGTTCTAAAATAGGCTTCTGAGACATCTCCAATGGGTCAATAAATTGCATAGTTTGGTTATATCATTTTCTTAAACTATATTCAAAGTTCTGAATTTCTTACAACATAACATTAAAAAGAACTTTGTGTATGAGTGATCAATTTTATTTCTGATTATTTCCTTAGGCTGGGATACAGGAATGAAATTAAGTTTTGGACAATTTATTTCATTTCTTGGCAATGTTGTTCGTACTTTGGGTGTAGAAAAAAAGTCTTCAGATTAGCATCTAAAATACAGTGTCTTGAATTATCTGTAGATTTCTTTTAAAAGTTTTCAATAAAGCAATAGTTGACCATCACGAGGTGAAAAGAATGCATCAAATCACCCCCTCCTCATCAATCAGATCTTCAGTCTCTACATCTTGTCAGTTACAGGATAAAATGGCACCTGTTCAAAGTGCTTGTTGGGGTTTCATGGTAGGTGTGAGAATACAGTCCCAGAGCCCCAAGGGAAGATGCTCTGTGGCCACTGGGGGATGAATTTCCCTCTAAAGATTAATTCTTTCTAATAAAACCGCTCTTAAGGGCACTCAGAACAAAGGACAAATGAAAATCTTGGGAGGCATGGTGATGTCAACCACAGGTGTAGAAACTGGGTTAAATGAGTGTTTCAGACATCCAGTAAAATGCATGTGAAAAATCTCGTTAAGCTTACAAATAAACTCGTTTCTCTGTGGATTTTATTAATAAGGAGGTTCAGGAACTCCTTATAAGATGGTCTTTTAAACTTCTCATATTAGGAACTGAATTAAATCTTTTGGATAGTCTCTACACACTCCAGGCAAAGAATTTATGAATAAAGTACAGAGAAGTTTTGCAATGCTCTTAGCTGTTTCAAGTAGCTTTAATCAGTCTTTCCAAATAGCAGTGTTCCGATAATTTCACATTATTAGAATCATATGTTGTTCAATGTGATAAAAGGAAGTGGACATACTTTATTCTCCCAATAAAGCTTTAAAATAATTCTTCTTGGGCCCTCCCTGGTGGCGCAGAGTGTTAAAGCACAGCACTAAGTACCTAAAGCCACTTCAGCGTGAGTTCGATCCCTGCCCCAGAGGTGATCCACATGGCGCTGCAAACCTCTCCTAACCCGCCCACTGCTCCCCTCAGCAGTGTACTTTGTGGCTCTGACTGTTCTGCTCCCCACTCTGTCTCTGGTGAATCCTCTCACCACCCCCTGTAACCTGGCTGGTACCCCAGTTCTGTATGCATAAATGAATAAATATTTTTATAAAGATTTTTATTTATTTATACATACAGAACTGGGGTACAGACCAGAGGTGCACCGGCAGTGAGAGGATTCACCAGAGACAGAGTAGGTAGCAGAGCAGACAGACTGATGAAGTACGCTGCTGAGGGGAGCAGTGGGTGGGTCAGGAGAGGCCTGCCACGCCATGTGGATCATCTCTGGGGCGGGGATCAAACTTGCACTGCAGCGGCAGCGGCCAGTTTTGCAGTGCTGTGTCCTAACCCATTGCGCCACTATGGAGGGCCCAAATGAATAAATCTTTTAAAAAAATTTCTTGTTGGTGAAAGAGTATATATGTTTTATTAAGGAAAAAAATAACATTAAGATCTAAACTTGAAGGCTAGATTAAAATCACTGCAAGTTAGTTTTACTTATCTAAGATTTTCTATTGCTTATTGTGGATATTTTTAATGTTTTCAAGTGTTTTGCTGTGATAAAATTTGCAAGACTTAAGTAACCATAATAATTATTTTCTATCTCACACAAACTGTATCTTACTCAGAAAACCATAATAATTATTTTCTATCTCACACAAACTGTATCTTACTCAGAAAATGAGTGACTGATAAACAAAATCATTTGATAAGGGTGATGATACTAGCACAGAAGGACCTGATAGGCCCAATAGGTTATTCTGTTCATAAACAAGAAGATTTTACCTACTTGTACTATGCATTCTGTCTATTCTCATTTAATCATAGAAAATGAAAGCAACAACTGTTACATATTTTTATTAGTCTATGTATATATCACAATTTTCGGTCCTATGTCAAACTACTTGGAAGTCAAATACATTGTCCTATACACCAAAATGAAGGTGTTTTACACATTTCAGAATAGCAAACAAAATTAACTGAAACAAAACAAAATACAATAATAATGAAAGGCAGTACCCTCTTCAATGTCTATTGTTATTTTTGTTTATAAGAATAACATTTTTATTTTTCTGATGTTTTATTTTAAATAAAACTTCTAATCATTATACTTTTTATATAAATAGAAAGGCAAAAATATACATTCCTTGCCACTTAAATATTTTTTGGTTATAGTCCAATACATCTATATTTTAAAAATTTAATATTTTATGGTTGTTAATTAACAGCAAGAATATTATTTTGTCTTTTTACCCATTAGTAACATCATAATCATAAACTAAATTTATTATGCAATAAAGGTTTGCTAATGTTTACTCTCAAAATAAATTGAAATTGGCTAAAAACACATTTATAAAGATAAAAGATATACTATTCATTTCAGCTCCATTTACCTAATTTTCATTTTGCTTTAGAGGTAGTTTGTATATACAGAATGATACATATTTACATGTGTGTCTGCATACACATTAAATCATTGTATCATAGGTAAATGCAGGTTTTGTTCCATGTAAGTGAGATGATGGATCTTTTTACTAATCCATATTTACATGTTTTATCTGGATTTTTACTTGCAACAGTGAATATAGTTAATAGCCATCATGCCTTATAGAAATGTACATCAAAAAGATGAAAATACCATATAAACATAAAATCACTATTTAGGTAAGTTTATTTTCATAATTTATCTTTATAATATAAACAAATGATCATAATTTAAACTCATGATTGAACTTTTTAGGCAAATAAACTGAAATCCTGCAATAACCTTTGATATGGAAAGAGATCTACTTAACTGAGGAAATATTCATGAATTCATGTGGATTCTTTGTGCCACACAGCTGTTGATCAAAGACAACTTTGGTTGGGGGAAGAATTTCCAGAGACTAGTTGTGGTTAAAATACAACTCTTCAGACTGAGGGGGATTTACTAGGAAGCTATGAAGCACAAACTTGAGGGCTTCTTACTGCCATTTACCATTGATTTCCAAGGCTTTATAAGGGGGCCCACCAATGAGTGAGCATAAGCTTTCGTAACATTTGCAAAGATAAAGTATTTTACTAGAAATCAGCTAAGACTGTTCACTCTTCAGTTTGCCCTCTTTGTATTTTCCTCACAATAAGTACAAAAAGGGGTACTGGAGTGATTGCTAGAATTTTTTTTTTAAGATTTATTTATTTATGCATATAGAACTGAGATATAGGCCAGAGGGTGGGTGGTGAGAGGATTCACCAGAGACAGAGTGGGGAACAGAACAGGCATATATGGATGAAGTACACTGCTGAGGGGAGCAGAGGGCGGGTCAGGAAAGGTCTGCTGTGCCACTTGTTCCCCCTCCCTGGCCAGGGATTGACACACACTTAAGTGGCTACAGCTAGCTTTGCAGTGCTGTGCTTTAACCTGTTGCACCACCAGGGAGGACCCGACTGCCAGATTTTTTGAGATTTGTTTAAAAAAAAGTTGAATTGAATGAGATTGATTTTAACATGATATAATTAGATGTTTCACAGCCTTTTGCTCAGATAAGTTAAAACCTAGGACTTTTCAATCTCCAGACTTTCAGGAAACAAATATTTGCTATTTAAACCACCCAACATTAGGTGTTTCTTATTAGAGCAACTTGAGAAGATTTTGTATTTCTCCAAAGACAACTAACATTTCAGACATTAAAAAAAAATCATCTCATACCACCTCTTTCTCTTGTTTCTTCCCTCATCATCCATTTGTTTATTTTCTCCCCTGAGATAATTTTCACTCCTGAATGAGAATTCATTCTCTTAGTTGTTGGTAAGAAGACAGGGAGGTGCTCACTGTCCTTTTTTAAGGAGGTGATTTAATTAACTTATCTTAGCGTTTGAGCAAAGCACACAGAGATCAGTCCTGCCTGGCTTTCAAACATTTATAAAACAAGATTTTTTTCTATAGTGGAACTTACTTTTGGAAACTCTAGAAGAAGGAAGAATATGCCAGGTTGAGTCTTTGAGGGAAACTTAAAGGAACTGAAGGATAGATGGAGGAGCCAAGAAGACTAATAATAACTTCTTTGTTATTTCTTTTAAGATTTATTTATTTATGCATACAAGAACTAGAATGTAGTAGGCCAGAGGTGCTGGGGGTGGGGGATGAGAGGATTCACCAGCAGCAGAGTGGGGAGCAGAAGACGCAGACTGACTGAAATACACTGCTGAGGGGAGCAGCTGGTGAAACCATAAAGGTCTACTGTACCTTGTGGACCAGCTCTCTGGCTTTACCCTGTTGCACCACCAGGGAGGGCTTGACTGCTAGAATTTTTGAGATTTGTTTAAAAGAAAGTTGAATTGGATTGGGATTGATTTTAATATGTTAAAATTATGTGTTTTGTAGTCTTCTGCACAGATAAACTAAAATCTAGGACTTTTCAATCTCCAGACTTTTAGGAAACAAATGTTTGCTATTTAAGCCACCCAGCATTAGGTGTTTCTTATTATGGGGGGTCAAACTATGTGCTGCAGTGCTGGTGATTGCCTGATAATACTGTCTGACTCCTAAACCACCAGGGAGGCCCTTCTATGTTATTTATTAAGAAGTGTGTGACATAGGCTCTTTTTGGCTTATTGTGAGAATGTAAGAAAAGTGTTTGACTTGATGCACAGGCTAGATGCCCTCAAAATTCTTCTGGGAATGAGGCTGGGTTCCTGGTGCTCAGGAGCAGGAAGACACAGGAGAGCTTCCACCAGGTCAAGCACAATAAACTCTGGTGAACAGATGAATGAGGAAAATTAAGAAATAATTGGAATATCTTGATACAACTAAGAAAATATATAGATGCATAGGTAAGATTATGAACAGGGGGTTTGACATCATTTGTTTGTGGTATATTTTTGGCAGGTAATTTTACTTTTCGAAGTTCCTGTTTCCTCATCTATAAAATGGAAACACCAATTTGAATAGCTTCCCTGAATAGAGTTTCATGTGTGTGTTTGTGTGTATGTGAGGATTTTTAATAATGGTGAGGAAGTAATTAATTTTAATACTAATAATCCTTTTGCACATGGCCACTCTAGTCTATGATTACAAACATAATACATATTTATACTTTAATTCTATAGCACTAAGTCTATTAGTGCTATAAGTCTACTATTACAAGCCTCCGCCTAGTCTTTTAAATTATCTACAAACCTCCGCCTAGTCTTTTAAATTTTTGTTGCTTTATGTATAATCTAAAATAATCTACAGCTGACTTTCTGTGGAAATCACCAGTTATACATTCTCTGGCCTTGGTATGGGAAAGAAACTGTGTTCCTATTTCTCACAGTACAACTGAGAATAGGCTGGAACTCATAACATCAAGAATTGGCTCAAATGTTGACTTAAAACAGAAGTATAATTGTTTTACAGAAGTGTAAAACAGAAGTGGGCAATTTCCAACTTGCTCTAAAGTCTGTTAAATCAAACAAGGTGGCCATCAGATTAAGGTGGCACTAATGCTCTGCTGGCCTAAGTAAGGAAACCAAAATCTAAGCCTGTAACTGCCTCAGGGTTATGAATTTGAAACCTAAGGCCATACAATCACAAACAACTAAGTAGCTTTATGCTATAGTCAATCTATCGTGTCTTTGCTTTGCTTCCACCTTGTCTCTTCAGTCCAGATGAACCTAATTTCCTTCTTTAAAAATAATCAGGTGGAAAAAAAAAAAAATCAGGTGGAACCTCCCTGGCAGTTCAAGTTGTTGAAGCAAAGCACTATGAAGCTGCTCACAGCCACTGCGAGTTCAATCCTCGGCCAGGGGGGTGACCCACATGGTGCACCAGACCTCTCCTGTCTTGCCCTCTGTCCCCCTCTGCAGTGTATTTCATTAGATCTGTCTGTCCTGCTCCCCACTCTGTCTCTGGTGATTCATCTCACCCCCCTTCCCCACACCTCTGGCATGTACCCCAGTTCTTATATGCATAAATAAATAATTATTTAAAATAAAGTGGAGAATCAGAATCACTTTTGATGGTGTTCATTATAAAAGTCTAATAAATAGCTTCAAATTACAAATTACTGAATTATTGAAATGAGTATTAATCCCTAGACAGTTTTAAAGGATAATGAGGCCCCACTGTCCTTCCCATATGTTTTATTTTAAAATATTTGCAGTATTTTTTCTCTGATCCAATAAATTTTTTAGTTCACACCTGTAAAATTCTCCGATTTTGTTTCCTTTATGGAATGAAATAAAATTATTGACCCTTTACTCGTTAGTAATCTGTTCTCCCTAGTAGGATATGTTTCATGAGGTCTAGAACTTGACCTTACTCACCCCCAACACTGAGCATGTTTCATGTTTTATAGCAGGCACAATGAGAAAAGTGATCAAATCTAACTTTCAAAAACCTTTTCATTTTGACTTGTTTTCTTTGGTTCCTGTCGAAATTTTGCACAGAGACATTGCTATGTTTTCATTTAGCTGATATGTTCTTTTTATATCATTCTATTTACCTCTACATTTTCATGTTATTTATTAACAAAGATGCTTCAAATTCTTTTGAAAATGAGAAAGGAGGAAGTGGAAGAACACAAATTAGAGACTAGATTTGATATACACTGAATATAATTAAAATGACTAAATATACTCCACGCTATGACATTTTCAAGAATGGAGAGTTTATAATAACTTATAGGAATAAGAGAACCATTTCAGGCAAAATAAGATGTCACTCTAATTGTGATAACTTTTGTGATTTGGTAAGATTAAGAAAAACATAAATACGAGATAATAATCAATCATGAAGTATTTTCCTTTTGAGGACAGCCTTACCCTGGTGACAATGATAAACAACATGCTCCTTCTGCTCTCTAGCTCATATTCTGTCATGTCTCACCACCATCTTCCTTTTTCCACTTCCCAATCACACAGGATATTTTTTTTGCATGAAGTACAGATGTACAAGGGTACCACTTTATCACACAATACAGAATTTCCTTCTATAGCAAATCCATTAAATTCCCCTATGAACTTGTGCTGTTAAAACAAAACCTGGAAGGTTTTCAATATATTTCAGCTTTCTCACTCAGAATTCTCCTTGAGGCCATGAACACAAGAGCAGAGTGTGTACTAAAATGTCTAGGCAGATAAAAGATAAAATATTGGGAGAAAGAGAAGGAGGATAGAATAATATTTCAAAGTTTTGCCAAAAGTTCAAAGTCATTCATCGCTGGGTATGTTCTGACCTATCCTGTATCTTCACTTAGATTCTCTACATTTCTCTTCCTCTCCTACATACTGAACCTGACCAGCTTTCTTCCTCTCAGACTTCTTCTCCCCTTATCTTGGCACATGAGTAGTTTCTTCTGTGTGTGGGCACCTTCTCTGTTTTTCTGTCTGCGGGATTACTTCTTAGAGCACACAATAACATCTGTCAGCCCATACCAGGATCTAACCTTCTGTTCTTACAGCACTTCTGACTCTGGTTTGAAAGTCTTATACATCCTTGTCTTTGTCTTAAGTTTCCTACTCTGTTTTCCTTTGTACAAATTCTTTCTCTCATAAAGGTAATTATGGCATTAACGTATTATTAGTATTACAAAAAAGCATGTTATGTGTATGCTAGCAGTTTTGGGGTTAATGAAAACTGAAGTTGCCCTTTTCTATTTCAATCTCAGCTCTTTAAGGTATCAATTGCAATAATTTCATAAGTATAAGTACAGACATTATTCTTAACTATTGCCATCATTTAAAAATAGACACAAATATTTCCACTTACCAGTTGTAAAATTTGCTTTTTTACTTGATATATAATGAACCAATAAACATATTAAATTCAGTTTATCTGTTGAAGTATATATCATAATATTTTTTTACATGTTTCAAATATATTATGACATTTACGTGAGATAAATACATATACAATTTGCAATTACTGGCACAAATCAAAATTCTTGGTAATTTAGCTATTATTCAGAAACTGTAAGGAACAATGTTCTAAATTTTGACCCCACAAACATCTCAAAATCTGTTTTCCTTTCAGTATTCTTATAGTTTTATTGAGGAAGTTTATAAAGATCCTCACATATTTAATGTAAGAAAACACATATGAGTTCTTGCAGTAGAGCAAGAGAGAAGACAGCTTAGAATTTCCCAGTTTAAAATGTTTAGAAGTTCTATTGTTAAAATAATGCCAGTTATGATTTCAAGTTACAGTTATGTTTTAGTGTTTTGTGGCAGTTTTTAAAATTAGAGGAAATTCTGTGACTCATTTTCCATTGAAAGCTGGGGGTTTGCATCACTCTCTTAAATCTGGACAAGCTTATGAATAATTTCACCAGCAAATACAGTAAAAGTAATGCTGCATGATGTCTGAGCTCGATCAGAAAAGGTCATTCATCTGCTGGTTCTCTTGGGACGTTTGCTCAGAAATATGACACAATACGTACAAAGACTCCCTTCTCTGGGCCCACCATGTTGGGAAAAAGGAACATTATAGAAAATTGTCAGATGCTGAGAGATCAAGTATAATATTTAAAAAAAGGAATAAGGGGCACAGCAGGTCAAAGCACAGCACTAAGACACTAAAACCACTCAAGCCACTTCAGTATGAGTTCGATCCCTGCCTCAGAGGTGATCCACATGGCACAGCAGACCTCTCCTGACCTACCTGCTGCTCCCCTCAGCAGTGTACTTCATCAATTTGCCTGTTCTGCTCCCCACTCTGTCTCTGGTGAAGCCTCTCACCGCCCCTGAACCTCTGGCCTGTACCCAGTTCTGTATGCATAAATAAATAAATCTAAAAAAAAAGGAGTAAAAAAAGAAAGCATACAAAAGTAGAATATGATAATAGTGCTTGTATATATCTACTTGGGATTATTGGGCATATATCCAGTTTTAAATATTGTACTCGACTTTTCAAAGCAATTTATTTAAAAGTCTGTAATGTTATTATTATAAAAACAAAATAAACTAGCAAGAAAGGGAAAAATAAATCATTATTCTTGGTAAACTTAAATCTCAATATTATTTTGTTATTCAAAAATGTTTTCCTTGGACCTCCATGATGGCGCAGGGGTGAAGTCTCACTACTATCAAACTACTGCCAGCTGTTGTGGCTTATGTTTAGCCTGGCCAGGGAGCTGACCCACATGGTGCAGCAGACCTCTCCTGTCTCACACCCTGTCCCCCCTAAGCAGTATATTTCAGTCAACCTGCCTGTTCTGCTCCCCACTCTATCTCTGGTGAATCCTCTCACCCACCTCCCCTCACCCCCACACCTCTGGACTACAGTCTAGTTCTTATATGCATAAATAAATAAAATAAATATTTAAAAATTAAAATAAAAATGCTTTTCTTCACAGCTATCAAAATATATAAATATTAACTAAAAATAAAAGAAAATTTAAAAGAAAGGGGATAGGCTGATTATAGTTATCATTTCTATCTAAAGAATGGACACAGATTACAATCTTAACCTCTAGTGGGGCCTATTACTTTAATGGAATATTTTTAAATGACTGAAAGATTGCTATCTACAAGAAATACGATAAGGAAAGGTGTTTAGTAGTAAATCATAAGTAAAAGTATGATATAATAAGTCATCTGGTATAAAATATGTAAGAGTAGGTCATGCAAACTATTTTATTCTAACTTTGTTCCAATTTAAATACTTTTAGATTTCATTATAATTTAAAATTAATTAATTTTCATCTTAATAATATCAGCAACATTAATATAATGGCATTAAATAATGAAATTACAGTCATTGAAATTGTATAGGCAAATTAGTGATAGTATTACTACACTAGGTATTTCTTAGTAAAATGATTGGCAATGTTAAGTCATATCAGAAGACTAGTCTAATATTGATTTAATCAAATAAAATTATGCAAATATTTTGTCTTTTCCACTGTATTAAAAAAGGAAAAGTCCTGAGCAAGAATTTTTTGTTATTACTACACTGTTGCCATTGCTTGGAGTGTTGATACTGTGTTACTACAAAATTCCATTACTGCCTAGAGTATGAAAAGAATGGAAAAAAATTATGAAATAACTTTACAAAGAGGGGAAGTAAAGTCCTGGAATCCCATAATCTCAGTAAATGTTCATTGCATTTAACGAATGAATAAATTGATTATTACATTTAATGAATGAACTAAATTGATAATTTTATAAATCTATTTAGTATGCACTATTAGTGTAGGCACTATTACAGATATAAAATTCCATAAATTGAGCTAAATAGCCTTGCCAGCTATATTGTTCAATACATTAAAAATAGCAGCTGACTTTTGATATGGCAATTCTGTGGCATATTCCTGGCTAAGAAGTAACTTCTTGATGTTCATGGTCAGAGAACATGTTGGGAACAGAGAGACATAACTAATCGTAGGTACCGCACATGACATTTATTTAGATTATATAAAAAAAAACAAATAAAAATGTTTGGCTTTCCAATTAAACTATAAATTAAATCAGGGTGTTTTAAAACAATTAAGCACATGAGCAAGGAGACATCAATAATACTGTTTTATCACCAATCAAGACAAGAGATCGTGGACCACAAAATGTCACTGATCAGTGAAAAGTATAAGATTAGGGAAATGGACTGCTTTTCTTCTTAATGCACCCAAAATAAACACACACCCACACTCAAATACTACTCAGCAATCTGCAGGAACATGGATGGAACTGGAAGGGATTATCCTAACTGAAGTGAGTTTGGAAGAGAAAGATAGATTCTGGATGGTTTTTCTTAGATGTGGAATACAGAGAATTCAAACAAACCACTAGACAAAGACAAACTTTAAAGCTGACCATTCAAGGTTGACCATCTGGTATTTTTTCTTTCTGGCTTATTTCACTAAGCATGCTCTTTTAATATTTTATTTGAAATTTACTGATGAGTACTTCAGGAAGATTGAATATAACACTCCAGGAATAGCCAGAGAAGGAGGTTCTTTAGTCAAAGGAACAAAAGGTGCTACTGAAAGCAAATTCTACAAAGTACATAGTTTTTTCAGTGGCCAGCAAATAAAATGTAGAAGTCAGCATGACAATCTCTACATAGATGAAACTAGAACTGAGACAATGTGGTGTTATCATAGGTGATCCAAGGTACTGAGTAATTAAGACAGAAAAATGCATTTTAAAGAACTTCCTATTAAATCATTCTAGTATTAAATAGTATTATGTCTTTAGTAGTGATGGGGCAAGAAAACTTATGTTGTTGTTATTGATGGAAAGGCTGATGTATAAAGTAGAAACTCTTTAATTTCTCGGATATTACATCTATGTATAAACCATCTGCTCTATCCCACCCCGTAATTTTAGGAGCTTGCTGCTGCTTATAATTAAGAATAGAGAATTACAGTGTGAACCAAGACTTCCCAATATTTATCAATGAATGCACAGTGAACATCAGATTTTTGCTTGAAATTAATAACATTTAGTTCAGATCAATTCAGTCTAAGCAATATTTACTGTCATTAGACACTGACTTAGGACTGGTTATTCAAAGATCAATAGTGAGACTTTTAACTTTCAACTTGCTTATATTCTAGTAGGTGAGATAAACTAGAAAATATATAATTTTTAATAACATGAGACAAAAGAAAGTATGTTCTGGGACAAAAGCAGAGTTTACTTTTAATAATGTATGATTGTGAAGCAGGAGGTTTGAAAAGTAGAGACCAAGAAGTGAAGACAAAGCCTAAATGAATAATTGTGTTTTAAGGCAGAAAAAAACACTCGCATAAATGACTATTACATAAATGTGTATGTGCATGTGCAAGTCGTAACACATTAAATTTGGAACATTTTGGATACAGATGTTGAGTATATGAATCTGAAGCCCAGAAAATCAAATCAGGACTGGTGATTCACATCTGTGAGCTGATGTATATAGATACAGATAAGGATGAGAAAGAACGGATAGCAAAATAGCCTATGCAGACAAAGTGTGAACGGTGGACCAAGAAAAGGAGCTAAGAAAACATTTATTTAGAGTCAGAAAAACAATATACCAGGTGATAATTTATAAGGGTAAGACTAGGGGATCCCTACATTACTGAAAATAAATTTTTCTATTTTTCCTTTGACAAGGATTTTTTTAAGATTTCTTTTTTATTGATACCTCCCTGGTGTTTCAGAGGGTTAAAACGTCACACTATGAAAGTATCTACAGCCATTGCAGCATGAGTTCGATCGCCAGCCAGGATCTGACCCACATGGCACAGCAGATCCCTCCTGTCTTCCCTACTGCTCACCTCAGCAGTGTATTTCAGTCGATCTGCCTATTCTACTCTATTCTGTCTCTGGTGCATCCTCTCACCTCCCTGTACCTCTGGCTGGCAGCCCAGTTCTTATATGCATAAATAAGTTTAAATAAATAAAATATTTTATTTATGCATGTAAGAACTGGGGTGCTGGTCAGAGGACAGGCAGATCAACTAAAATACACCACCGAAGAGAGCAGCAGATGAGATAGGAGGGGTCTACTGAGCCATGTGGGTCAGCTCCCTGGCCGGGGATCAAAATGGTGCTGCAGTGGCTGAGGATAGCTTCATAGCACTGTGCTTCAACCCTTGTACCATCAGGGAGGCCCTGACACGGGATTCTTTTAAAAAGTTTGACAAAAAAACTGAGTAGGTGCTAGTCCAGTAAAAATCAATATAAAATAACAAATAGAATATATAATGTTAAATAACAGCAGTTGATAATATAACCAATATAATCAGTACTAATTTGTGGAAGCTAATATACTTAATAAATCAGTCACAGAACATGATATTAATATTAACTAGTAGTTACGTTCTCTCTCTCTAGTTTTGTATTATTAAATAGAGAAATAAAAACTTGGAAGCAAGGGAAAGCATAGTTTCCAGGAAAGGATGTTATTATTCCAATCTCAATCTTCAAAGTAGATTTTTATATGTAAAGTTGCTGTTATACTTGACATTAAGTTAATATTTTACTTTAAATAGCAACAAATTCTGAGAATCCTGATTCATAAAATAATTAAAATAATATAATTTCATATAGGAAATAAACTATGAGGCCTTTGGCAGAAAAATGTAGATCAGTATAATGTAACATCAAATTTTCCCAAAACTCTATACTGAATCCATTTCCTATCATTGCTTCTGTCCTCAGATAAATGGCAACTACTTTGGCAAAGTGTCTCCTGCTAATGATGTGTGATTGCCAGTTGGCAGTGTCCTTAGGACTACGGAGTGAAACTCCAGGATTTCCACTCCATCTTCAATGAAAGCTGGAGATACAATTTTATCTGAATATATTTTTAATCTTTGATAAACTAAGAAACCACTTATCAAGATGATTTCTCCAGTTCTAAAAAAAAAATTACTCAATTTAGAATTTCATTTTATGCTAGTTGACTATTGTGCAGATTAGAAAAATACAGAAGTTATAAAGATTGATTTGACCTGAGTTTCAATATAACAAATAAACAAGGTCATAAAAATAAAAAAATAAAGCATTCAGTCTTTGTCAACAATTTTTAATGTACCCTTCAAGGAATATACTAGCAAATCACGGCTGGCATGCCAAGGAAAGATGTATTTTGTAATAGTAAATGAATTTTTATTGTAAGACTGCTATAGTCATTTGTTTATAGATTGCTCATGACTGCTTTTGAGTCAGAACTGCAGAAAAAAGTAAATGTTATATATATAAATAAACACACACACAAACACACAGAATGAAAAATTACTAAAGAAAGAGATGAACTGGCCATTTGCAACAACATGGATGAAACTGAGAAAGATTAAGCTAAGCAAATAAGTCAGAAGGAGCGAGACCAGATGATACTGGATGATTTCAATCAAAAGTGACAACAAAGAAAGAAAAATAAAGGGTCAGATAAAACTAAAACAAAACAAACTTCAGACATCTGTTGAATTGAGGCTATCAAAGGGGAAGAGTTGGAAGTGCCAGGTGCAGGGGGGTCACCATGTACCATGGTGTTAGTGATGGGTGTGGTGTGGAAACATGCCTCCAAAGAGATGTGAACTCATACCTCAACAAAATGTTAACTCAATTTAGCTTATTTACAGTGTTATAAACTTACATGGCCTTATTAAAACATACAATTTTCTGGGTTCTCCCTGGTGGCACAATGGGTTAAAACACCACATTATGAAGCTCTTAGAAGCCACTGCAGCATCAGCTCGATTCCCAGCCAGGAAGCTGACTCACATGGCGTGGCAGACCTCTCCTGACCTGCCCACTGCTTCCCTCAGCAGTGTATTTCAGTAGATCTGCCTGTTCTGCTCCCCACTCTGTCTATGGTTAATCCTCTCACCCACACCTCTGGCCTGTGCCCCAGTTCTTTAAGCATAAATGAATAAATCTTAAAAAAAATGCAATATTCAACAATGATTTTAAGCAATGTCATATTTCATCTATTTTTAAATGTTCTTTTTATTCATATAGAGGGAATTTGTTTCTTTGCTACAAGAAATAAAAACTGGTACTCTTAATAAAAAACTGAAAGAAAACATGAGACTTTCAGTTATATTTTTTGTTTGCTTTGTTTGTAACAGGTAGATACTATCATGCTATCAACCAAGAAAATAAATTAATTTGACAGTTGCTTTGTCAGATACTGTTCAATAAAAATCCATAAAGAGGGCCCTCCCTGGTGGTGCAGCGGGTTAAAGCACAACACTAAGAAGCTAAAAAGCTACTTCAGCATGAGTTCGATCCCAGCCCTGGAAATGACCCACATGGCGTGGCAGACCTCTCCTGACACACCCACTGCTCCCCTCAGTAGTGTACTTCATCAGTCGGCCTATTCTGCTCCCCACTCTGTCTTTTGTGAAGCCTCTCACCGCCCCTGCACCTCTGGCCTGTACCCCAGTTCTGTATGCATAAATAAATAAATCTTTAAAAAAATCCATAAGAGCATCTTTTAGCTTGAACTTGATTATAACTAATACTTCATTACAGGTAATTTAAAAAAATAGACTGGTAGAATATTATACTTTGTAGAATAATGTAAGTTGAAATTAAAGATCTCAACTAAAAAACTTTGGAATTTTCATTAAGCATTCATTATATATTCTTCAGAAATTATAATTATGTAAGACGTATCTATCCCCTCTCATGTTATATTTCATTTTTTGTTCAGGAGGAATGGGTAATTTGGGCCCTCCCTGGTGGTGCAATGGGTTAAAGTGCAGCACTATAAAGCTATCTACAGCCTCTGCAGCATGACTGATTCCCAGCCAGGGAGCTGACCCACATGGTGCAGCAGACTTCTCCTGACCCGCCCACTGCTCTCCTCAGCAGTCTATCTCAGAAGATCTGCCTATTCTGCTCCCCACTGTCGCTGGTGAATCCCCTGCACCCCCTGTACCCCAGTGCTTCTATGCATAAATCTTCTTAAAAAATGGGTATCTTGTTCACTGCAAAATAATTTCTCGAAGATCACTTAATATTTTACTTTCAGAAACAGATTATCAACTTTTAAATGATCATTTCACTTTAAAATAATTATAAAAAAGAAAAGAAATAGAAAGTGTTTAGGCATTTGGACTCCTCCTCCCTTTGCCTCATTGCCAGTCTGAGAAAGCTCCTCCTATCTCTAAATAGATCTCAGCCTCTCCCAGATGAAGGAGAAGCAACTTGAGGACTGGGACAGCCAGAGAAAAACTAGGACAGTGCGATTACATTTAACCACATAAGAAGCCCTGAGTCGGGTGAAGGACCTGCTCCCTCTTGAAAAGCACTCACACTCCTGAAGACATGATGGACCGGAGACCATCCTCAGGCAAACTTAGTGGCTGTGTGCCCACATGTTGAGGATGACAGGCCTATGTGACATTGAAGATGGCAGGTTCTGGGTAACTGGGTCACAACTAGAGGAAAATGGCTCACACCCAGGAATGCCTAGACTGACCTGTAAGTTGAAATTACTGGCTCTATCTAACTCTATATAATGTGAAACAAGACTGATTGATGTTGGTCAAGTTCTTAAAATTGAAGCCAAAGTCACAAAGTCCTTACTTGGGGAGCGTCTTTCTTCTGAGCCTAATCACTTGGTCTAACGATACACAAATAAGGTAGATTTTTTTTTCCCCCACAGTAGGGACATGTCAGTGATCTGTGTAGACATGATCAATCTTGCAGAAGGCACTGCAGAACATTACAGAAGGCAATTTTGATTCAAAGAAGAATCACAGCTGGAGACATGTGTATACTAGTTTTCGATTGTTGCCTGTATCACCCTTGGACAACTCTGTATAATGGCACTGTTTAGTGCCCCTAGACTACCCTGGAGTCTAGTTAACTTAGAGGCTGTTCTATTCTGGCTTTCATCAGCTTTTTTCATGTTCCCCAATGTTTTGGACAAACAACACTTTCTACTTGGCAGTACCAGAACACAGTCAAAAAGCACATTTAAAAAATCTGATTACCCTGCATCACCCCTACCAATGATCTATCCTGGTCCTCAGGAGCCTGTCTGGACTGAAGGAAAACACTTGCAGGGTTCCAAGTGGGCACTTGTAACCCACAAATCAATGTCCACAGGGCCTGAAACGGCATTTGGCAGCAAGGAGGACTCTGACATCCATGAAAATGTCTCTCCAGCTGGTCCTGTGGCAGTTGCACTCTGATGCAGTGTCTAAATTATGTGCACAAGCTCAACTCCATTTGGATTTCTCTGTGAGTCCAGTTTTGGCCATGCAGTCCTTTTGCACCTGCAATTTCACATGTGTTGAAAGGCAGTGGCCAGAGAGGGTCAGGGCATCCCCTCCACTCTCAGGTCTATGGAAGAAGAAGCAGGGATCCGAGATGAGGGCACAGGAACCCAGGATGATGTGGTTTGGGTTCAGATTGAAAGCAGATGAATGTAGCCCTTCCTCACACACAACAGGACATCTGACTGGTTTCTCTCTCTGTAAAGTTAGTTTGATGGATTTCTACTAGTGTGCTTCTTGCCATTTAACTGATGATGCATTTTCTTTTATCAAAGTTTTATGCATAACTCCCAAGACAGTGATTTCAAAACACAGATGGTTGAAATGTAATTCTTATTAATACATGATTTCCATTTCATTGGACCTCCTGGAATTAAGACTGCGTATGCATTATATTTCCAAATAAATAAATTGGTCCACAATTACTTTAGCCATAATTGAGGTCTGACATGCCAGCTGGGGATATTTGAAACATTAAAATCTATTTTTATAGTCTATCAAGTATATTAAGAAAATTGTAAAAGCAACTTAATATTTACTTGAATTGATAATTAGTTTAAAACTAACACAACGCCCTCCATACACACACACACACACACACACAATGAACAAAATAACATCAAAATTCCTAGTAAAATTTATTAGTATTTTTATTCATTCTCTTTAAAAACTTTTTTAAAACTGTATTGGGCCCTTCCTGGTGGCGCAGCAGATTAGAGCCCAGCACTAAGAAACTAAAGCCACTTCAGCACGAGTTAGATCCCCACCTGCCACAGAGGTAACCCATATGGCATGGCAGATCTCCCCTGACCTGCCCACTGCTCCCCTCAGCAGTGTACTTCGCCAGTCGGCCTGTTCTGCTCCCCACTTTATCATGGTGAAACCTCTCACCGACCCTGCACCTCTAGCCTGTACCTCAGTTCTGTATGCATAAATAAATAAATCTAAAAAAAATTGTATTAATTTTGCTGATGTAACTTTGATTCACAGCACTATATATGACTTTGGATTATAGGAGGTCCACAACTCTTCATTCATTACCATCCTTTTCCCACCACCAAAGCATTGATCACCCACCTAGTTAGATGCACTTTATCTTTCATAGATGTGTCTGATATCACTTGACTGAGTTGTCCCACTACCACCCAGCAAGAGATATTAAGATATTTTATTAGTTTAATAATAATTTTATAGACCAATTTAGGGAAGTTGACTTTTTTTTTTGTATTGTCTCATATCTAAAGGAAAGCACACATGTATATTTAATTAGGCCTTCTTTTACATATTCATTAGAATTTTCTTCATCCATGTGCTACACAATTATTTTTATACTTATTTTTAGGCATTTTCACTTGTCAATAATTACAAAAATACAGTATTTGAAGATGTTAATCATTTCCTTCTTTAATTTTAAATTAGGTTCTTTGCATAAACCTGCTATTCTGAATAAAACAGGACTATAATAGAAATGTGCACCATACATCTGGCTTTATTTCTTGAAAATCTTGAAGCATGTAAGAGAAAGAATATTTGGAGAGCAAATACATATCTTTGGGGAAAGAAAAAACAATGAAAACAGTGTATTCCCCTTCCACTTTTGGCCCACACCAGACAAATGGACACATGCCAACCAGACGTTTGGGTAAAGGAAAGGGAGGTAGGAGCATGACTTTTAAGAGAATGACTGCAAAACAGGTCTACAAAGACCACAATCAACCTTAAAGAAAGTTTCTAGTGCCCACATGGGACTGAAAAGTAGCAGCAAGCTGAAAGGATCCATTACAATTAAGACAAGCCTCTGGTAGGTGGGAAAAGTGCAGAGAACCCTACCCTGAGAAATCTCTCTTCAGTACAGGAGCCCCAGTATCTTGACAACACCAAGGTTTTGTACCCACAAAAACAAGTATTCTCTAATTTTCCTAAAACCTCTAACTCAAACACACACATACACACACACGTTCATTGTATTAATAACATGCATCTTCATTTAACCCCTATATGCTGCCCTCATTTTAAGACTTCATTAGAAGTTAAGAAATGTGGGCCCTCCCTCGTGGTGCAACGAGTTAAAGTACAGCACTGAGAAGCTGTCTACAGCCACTGCAGCACAATATTGATTGCTGGCAGGGGAGAAGAACCACACAATGAGACAAGACCACTCCTGACTCATCTGCTGCTCCCCTCCACAGTGTATTTCGGTCACTCTTCCTGTTCTGCTCTGTCTCTAATGAATCCTCTCACTGGCCCTGCAGTTCTGTATGCATAAATAAATAAATCTTTTTTTTAAAAAAAAAGATGTGATCAAATTCCTGTTTTTGTCATTTTATGTGACAAATAATATACTGAAATTTCAGTTGCTATCTCTACTTTTACTGGGTTCTGTGAACTTTTCAAAATTTGTAGTTATGTTTTTTTTTCACCCAGAATTTGCCCTCTATTTATTCCACATTTCACAAAACTTGGGATTTATGTTTATTCATTAATAATTGTTAATTAGTTTTGGATTAGATTTTTAATTTTTTTATAAACCTTTAATGTCACATGTAGCACACATATAGAAAGGTAAGTAAACCAGAAGTATGCTGTGACTGCATAAGTGTATAGCATTCTAGTTAAAAGAAGGAAGGAAAATTAGCAGCAAATCCTCCCTAACTCCCCTAACCCTTGCAGTCTAATTTGAGCAGTCTAACCACAAATAAAATTTTGGTTTATGAGCATTAATCACCAATGTGGCTACCTGATTATTTTTTCTTTTAAAAATAGCATAATTTCCTGGCTCTCCCTGGTGGTGCTGCGGGTTAAAGCACGGCATTGAGAATCTGAAGCCGCTTCCGCATGAGTTCGATTCCCGTCTGCCCCGGAGGTGACCACATGGCGCCGCAGACCGCCCGCTGCTCCTCTCAGCAGTGTACTTCGTCAATCTGCCTGTTCCGCTCCCCACTCTGTCTCTGGGGAAGCCTCTCACCACCCCTGAGCCTCTGGCCTGTACCCCAGTTCTGTATGCACAAATAAATAAATCTTAAAAAAAAATCATAATTTCCATATACTATATGCATGTTTTGTACAGGCCTGAGGGTTTACCTAAACATAATCTGCATGTGCCCACCTCTCTAAGCAAGATATAGATAGAGCAGACGTCTCATTTAAAAATATGCTTTCTTGGCCCTCCCTGGTGGTGCAGCGGGTTAAAGCACAGCACTGAGAATCTGAAGCCGCTTCCGCATGAGTTCGATTCCCGCCTGCCCCGGAGGTGACCACATGGCGTGGCAGACCTCTCCTGACCCGCCCGCTGCTCCCCTCAGCAGTGTACTTCGTCGATCTGCCTGTTCTGCTCCCCACTCTGTCTCTGGTGAATCCTCTCACCCTCCGCATCTCTGGCCTGTACCCCAGTTCTGTATGAATAAATAAATCTTTAAAAAAAAAAATATGCTTTCTTGTGCTCTTAAATCAGCAAATCTCTCACCTTCAGCCCTTGACAACTACTTATCTGTTCTCTGACCAGAGTATTGCCAGTGCAATAATGACATATAAATGGAATCAAAAACTCTGTAGTCTCACTTGAGTCTGTCTGCTTTCACATAGCACAGTACAACTGAGATTAATCCTTATAAAAATGCCATGTATGCTTTATAGCTCTAGTGCTGCATGTTCAGCAACATTTCTTTCCAAACACAGCCTGCCAGTGTGGCTTATTTGCAAGAAATAAATCATTTTTAATGTTGGGGAGAGACATATAAAGTTTATTAAACACAGCTTGACAATTACTGTGCAAGTATGAATGAAGATTAATGGGTACAACAATGAGGGGGCATAGAGAGCAAGGAATGACATTCTGGAGATGACTTACTGTTCTTGGACTGGAATTTATATCTCCTTTATCACTGAATTATTTCAGCTGAGTCATGAGGAGTAAAAAATAGTGGGAAAGGCAGTTGAGGCAAAAGAAACTGAACAAAGTTTAGGCAATATGTAAACACATGATACATTTTGATGTCTCTGTGCAATACAGTGTAGTTAGAGAAAAGTGTGTGCATCAATTTTTTTTTAAGATTTATTTATTTATTCATACAGAAATGAGGTACAGACCAGAGATATGGAGGGTGAGAGGATTAACCAGAGACAGAGTGGGGAGCAGAACAGGCAGATCAAAGAAGTACACTGCTGAGGGGAGCAATAGGCAGGCCAGGAGAGGTCTGCCCAGCCATGTGGATCACCTCCAGGGCAGGTGGGGATCGAACTCATGCGGAAGTGACTTCAGCTTTTTAGTGCTGTGCTTTAACCTGCTGTGCCACCAGGGAGGGTCCTATGCATCGATTTTTTTAAATTCAAATACAAGATCTCTCTAAATTCTGCTAGATTGTTGAGATATTATCCCATATAATCGAGTTATATCACATAAGCAAGTGTCAGTAGAATCAGACTGTGACTTGAAAAACAATGATAGACAGATTCTTGAGAATATGATTAATTATTGAACATTTTCTTGACCTGATGGGCAATTAGAGCCAACTGGCAATTACTGTATATCACCTGAGGTTTTAAAAACATTTGATATTAAAAAAAAATTAGAGAACGAGTAGTTGTACTTTTTTTTTTAATATTAAATTCCCCATTTTTTAAAAAAAGATTTACTTATTTATTCATACAGAACTGGGGTACAGGCCAGAGGTGCAGGAGCAGTGAGAGGGTTCACCAGAGACAGAGCCGGGAGCAGAACAAGCAGATCAATGAAGTACACTGCTGAGGGGAGCAGCAGGCGGGCCAGGGGGAGGTCTGCCGGGCCTTGTGGGTCACCTTCGTGGCTGGGGACCTAACTCTAACTGAAGCAGCTGTGGCTAGCTTGCAGTGGTGTGTCCTTACTCATTGTACCACCAGGAAGGGCCCAGGACCAGTTGTACTTTTAAGCCAGTTTAAGCCAGCCTTTGAGACCCTCGTGTATCACAGATAAGTTTCCAAGTTAAGGCTACAGAAGGAGATGTCTTTTTAAACCAATAATGGGCTTTATTTATAATTCTCTCATGAGCCTATTGAATAACTGTGTTCACTCAGATCCTTGACCTCCCTTTCCTTATCAGCAAAGTTCACACCTTTACTAGAGTCAATTCATTCAGGCAAGTACACGCTTTTTAGTGTCATCGTTTCAGTACTGAGCCATCATCTAGGTATAACATATTGATTCATACAATCCTTACTTCTGAGGACTTAACAGTTTGATGGCATAGACGGGTGAGGAAATGGGGAATTTTCATGCAGTGTGTAGAGACAAAAACTGTGGGATAGCTAAGTATAACTATGAGAATCCTCCTTGCAGGTCAAGAAAGCTTTGGGGGAAATGGTATTTCTGCTGAGTGCTGAAATGTAGGTCACAGTCATGTAAGCAATAAGAACCACCTAACCCTAGAAGGGAAATGTGGACTTTTCAGTGAGACAGAGGGGTGCATGCTGAAAGAGACAAAAGACAAATGCAAATGGAGAAGAACCCACACTGAAGATTTGTGTAGTTTAGATTTGAACATGCACCTTTATATACAAAGGGCAACAGGGATGTATTCTTAGATTTAAATTGGAATGAATGTGATTAAAAAAAATGAAAGAAAATACTGACCATAAACTAACAGGAAGGTGATGGCTCTCTGCCCATGTAGTATCAGGAGTGGGGGAGGAAAGTAAATAGAATCAGGGGTGTTACAGAAGCAGAAAGTCAAAAGGCTAAAAATAGAGCTTCCATATGACCCAGCAACCCTACTCCTAGGTATCTACCCAAAGGGCACAAAAACATCAATTCCAAAGGACACTTGCACCCCCATGTTTATTGCTATTCTATTTACAATAGGGAAGATGTGGAATCAACCCAAATGCCCAAAAATAGATGACTGGATTAAAAAGATGTGGTACATATACATAATGAAGTATTACTCAGAAATCAAAAAGCTAAACTCTTTCGCAGCAAGATGGATGGAGCTGGAAGGGATCATGCTTAATGAAATAAGCCAGAAAGAAAAAGAAAAATACTGGATGGTTTTACTGATACCAGGAGCATAAGGGATCGAGGGTTGGGAGGGGGGAGAAAGAAACAAACGTAATAGAGTAAAAATGAAAACAATGAACAACTATAAACCAGAGACCTTATATGGGGATGGAAAGGGTAATGGGATCAGAACTGGGGTAGGAAGAGTGCACTGGACTGTGGTGATGGCACAAGGGTGAACTGGTGGTGGTAAGCCCATGGGTATTACAACTGAGATGAAAAAATGCACAAAAAGAAAGAAAGAAAGAAAAGCCATAGGGCAAATAACATAAAAAAATAAAAAGAAGAAAAAGGAGGAGGAGGGGGAGGTCTGGGGAACTACAGGCTTCCAGCTGAGAAATGAGGGAATATTCCAGAGATAGGAAGTCATGATTTAGAGATATTTTGAAACAGGTACAGATGCCCAGTATTGGACATAGGCCCTGGGGACAAAGGATGCTGCTCAGTAGGCATTTGGCTTTATGGTTATGAATTCAGAAGAGACTTGGTGATATTTATAGTTACTCACAAATTAGACAATTCCTTTGTCCTGTCTTCATCCCACACATCTGCCATAAACTGCTAACAAGAAGAATATGTCTTCTTTGATGTCATTTGGACCCAAACAAGAAAGAGAGGTAGATCCAGAAAACGTTGCTTCCTTTTTTCTCTTTTTTCCTTTATCCCCTTGTTCCCACTGACAAAGCACATACATTCTTAACAAAGTAGTGACCTTATTAACTGAATGGAGTGAATATTGCTTCCACCTAGTGGACCATAAAGAAAACAAAAATTTGGAGAGGAGAAGTTGGAAATTGATAATGTTCTAAAGTTTTCATTTAATACCTGATGCAAGTTACCAACAAATGGAGGTTTTGAGTTTTGTTTAATTTTGAAATATAATTAGCACGTAGTATTATATAAGTTTGAGGTATATAACATAATGAGTTATGCACATATTTGCAAAATGTTTAGCATAATAAGTAGAATAATGTGTACCAATAATAAACAAGTTATAGCTTATTGTACATCACAATAAACTTAACGCTTCATGAAATTACCAATTTTGCTGTTGTTATGGTGAGAACAGCTAAGATTTTTTTTTATTGTAACAGTTTATTTTTATATCATTTTGTACATTTTTTTATTTTTTCATCTCAATTGTAATCCCCGCGGGTTTCCCATCACCAAGTCACCCGTGTGCCATCACTATAGTCCCAAGCACTTCCCTCCCCACCCCCCCGTTTTTGATCCCATTCCCCACTCCACCCCCACAAAATGTCTCTGTATATGTATGGCTGGAGAACAGCTAAGATTTACACTCATCGCAAAGATTTTTTTTAATGAAGAAATTAAATCATTCTGATATAAATAAGAGCTAGGGAAGTTTGTTGCTAGCAAGCCTACCTTTTAATTTCACCTTTAGGTGAGAATGAAAAGTCACCAGACTGTAACTAAAAGCAAAATTAAGAATTAAAGGACCCTCATGAGAAAGCTATGTAGGTAAATACAAAAGATGTTATTATATTTTGGCCTGTAACATCTTGTTTTTGCATATGATTCAAGGGACAAATGCTAAAACAGTATTTGTAAATTAATGTAAATGGACACACAATATACAAAAATGTAATTGTGACAGCAAGTATATAGAAGGAGAAGTACCAGACTGTTTAGCAGGAGTTTTTGGATACTTTTGAAGCTAAGGTGTTAGTGATTAAAAATAGATTTTTATAAGTTAAAGAGATGAATTAATACCTTGAGGGTACTCACTATGAAAATAACTAAAAAGCTATACAGAAAAAAGAAATAGAAACAATACACTAGAAAAAAACATAAAAATACAAAATAAAATTTTAAAATGAAGAAATCTATACTAAGGGAATTATGTATGTAATGTACAATAGTAAACAGTATTAGTAATAGTAATTACATATAACTTAGAAGAAACAAATAGAAACTTTTCAGAGGAAAATCATTACTTTTCTGTGATACTTGGCAAAAGAATTAAATTCTCCAATTAAAAGCTGATGTTAGCAGAATATATTCAAATATTAGATATTAATTCTAAGGAAAAATAGGATAAAAATTAAATTATGGAAAGAAGACATTCCATGCAATAACAAAAGATTGGAAGTAGTTGTATTACTATCACATATATTTTAAAATAACAACAACAAAAAAGTTACAGAAGACAACGGATAGTATATGTTGATAAAAAGGTGAACATATCAAGAAGAAACTTTACATTGTGTTGTGTCAGGACAAGCAAAGGTGATAATCATTGAAGTTGAGGTATGAAAAGATTAATTTAGTAAAGTATAAGATGTTATTCAAAATCTGTAAAAATCACCCTGGGATATTTCAGAAACAAGGACAGAGAGTTATAATCTCCAGGTGTTTAAGTCCTCAACTAATGTGAGTAGGCAGAAGGCCAATGATAAGTAGAAATAAAAATTATATCTAGATCTCATTATCATAAAATTTGGGGAATCACTATTTTAGAGGAGCAATGGGGTGGAAAAGACATTGAGGATTCAAAAGAATATTGACATGATTCTAATGATCAAACCGAGAACTAAAACAGAGAGTGCTTTTCTCATAACCTAGATGCCAAGATAGATATAAGATGAAGGGAGGATTCAATAAAAATTTTGAGATTCTATGGGTTCAGTTATGATGTAAAGTTCTAGAGGACACACAAAATTGCTGGGAATAAGGAGGATCATGTTAGGGGAACAAAGGATTGAGAGAAGTTGTGTGTGTGATGAAAGAATACTCGCGTCTGGACAACACTGTGCTCATGGTATTAGCTGACTTGTTGCCTTAATATTGGATATTGTTAACTGAATCTTCAATTCCCAACAACTCCACATCTTCTTTCCTGTCTTACAGCAGCTAAAGACAGTAATTTGGTTTCAAGTTTAATTCTAGGTGGCTTTCTAGATGCAGGTTTCTAGCTCTCAACATCAGAACTATTTAGAAAGCATGTGGGAAGGCTTGCTGCAGTTTTTATGATCTTTCTTCTGGCAGAAAAGAGAGGAAAGAAGCAGTTTTCAATAGCAATTCTTCATTCAGTGCCACATTTTCAGTGACTACTGCAAGTTATGGCCAGATTTTATGTATCCCATATTCCTCTTCCCTACATTTTGCCAATTAACAGCAATTTGGCAGCTGTAGACTGCTTTCCAAATCCTGGCTTGGGTATTTAGAACAAATATTTCCTAAGGCACACATTAGTCACATTTCTAACAATGGCAGCAGTAGAAGCCCCTACCTTAGATCAGATCTTTGTGATATGAAATTCTTGGACCCAGACTATAGCCTTTTATTTCAACCCCTGCAGTGATTTCATAAGATACAATTCTTCCATTTAACTTCTCCTACTCATAATATCATAGTGTTATTTTTTTTTCCTGTCCTGCAACTTGACTGACACAATTTTTTTTAGGTGACCTATGTATTATTTATTATAGTTTCATCTATAGCATGTAACAAATCATGCCCATGTAAATATCTATTTACATGAAATTACAATAAATATTAATACAATTTATTGGAAATTATTTTTATCACAATTAGGAGACACTAAACCAAACTGTAAATCCAATTTTATACTCCATTCCACTGTTCTCTGAGATTATTATTATAGGTCTTGCTGATTTACTAAAGCAAACTAACCACTATTTAAATAATGTTTAAAGAAAACTGTAAACAGTATTTTTTGGCCAAGGATGCTCAGAAATCTTTTTATTAGATATCCTGCTCCTAATGTTGAGCTACAGACCTGATTTTAAGATGCTTGAGCACTGATTGTTTTTGAAATCTTTTTTCACTTAATTCAGATAATGTCCTCTATCACTACACAAAATCCTTTTATTACAGTGCTATTGAGGTTTATGCCTTTTTCATTACTACCTGAAGCTGAAATTGCTACTCAATAGAAATTAACTTGTGACTGTCATAACAAACAGAAAATTCATGAATCTGAAGGAAGACTGTGAATTTTCTTTGGTAGTTAAAGTGGGAAAAATAGTTCCTTTTTAAAGGCTTCCTTTTTTTTTTTTTTTAAAGATTTATTTATTTGTGCATTTAGAACTGGGGTACAGGCCAGAGGCTCAGGGGCGGTGAGAGGCTTCACCAGAGACAGAGTGGGGAGCAGAACAGGCAGATCGATGAAGTACACTGCTGAGGGAAGCGGGCGGGCCAGGAGAGGTCTGCCACGCCATGTGGTCACCTCCGGGGCAGGCAGGAATGGAACTCACGCGGCGCTTTAACCTGCTGCGCCACCAGGGAGGGGCAAAGGCTTCCTTTTTTTTTTTTTTTTTTTGAAGGCTCTTATTCAAACCATTGCTCAGCATGATGTTATTCACCAGAAGCCACATGTTTCGTTTTACCAACATGATTTTTTTGTTTCCTCCTATAATGAATTATGTTCATATGCTCATTTAATTTGAAGTGTGGTTTCTTACTCATATTGTGACACATCATGATGAACTTTAGATATATGTTTCCCTGACACTGGCAGACAGACTCCTGTATAGTTGCACAGGAAATGTCAGTGTTACATATGTACAGCTGCATCCTAGAGCTTTGTGGAAATTTCCAAAGGGACTCATATTGCTACTATGTTTCCTGATAGAAATTTAATGAAATAAGGGTAATAAACTAGAAATTAAGTTACTGTAATTAAATATTTTGATGTAATAATTTTGAAGATATTTGTTCTATAGCTCCCAAAAGATAAAAATGCATACATGATAAAAATGTATAATCATGTGATTGTATGTGTATAATCACTTTGACCCAATGAAGCTGTTACAGAATTATTTTCTCACTACTTTACATCAAAAGTTTTATTTCCATCTAAAACTTAATAATAGCCCACTATATTCATTTATAACTGTAAGCCAAGATGGAGCTAAACATTTTCTTTAAGGTATTTTTCCCCTTATGCTAGAAATGAATTATGTTGGAAAACAGAAGGGTATAAAGGTGGGCTTTCTAGATCAAGTCTGCCTAACCACGAAGTTTTCACTCCTCACTGCTACAGGATCAACTCAGTTCTCCTAAATCAAAACAACATGTTAGTGCATTTGGACATTATTGTCAAAGAACATATGCCAGCCTCACCAACCACGTCCTGATGTCTAGTCCATTTTTAAAATGAGGACCTTGATCTTGAGCAAGGTTGCTGAGGGCAGGTCCTCTAGAGTTGTTATTCAATCTGGACAGTATTCTGGACAGTATTTCTTTGTTTGTCTTAAACTATTTGCTACATTTTAAGGTGGAAAATTTCATAAATATAAAAAGTAAAAAGAAAAAAAAAGAAAAGAAGAGAAGGAAAACAATGATTGGTTTATATTAAAAAAAAAAAAAAAAGACCATCGGTGCAGCGGGTTAAAGCACTGCACTGAGAAGCTAAAGCCACTTCCACATGAGTTTGATTCCCTCCTGCCCTGGAGGTGACCACATAGCGTGGCAGAACTCTCCTGACCTGCCTGCTGCTCCCCTCAGCAGCATACTTCATCGATCTGCCTGTTCTACTCCCCACTCTGTCTCTGGTGAAGCTTCTCACCACCCCTGAGCCTCTGGCCTGTACCCCAGTTCTGTATGAACAAATAAGTAAATCTTAAAAAAAAAAAAAAAAAACCCATCTGTCAAGATAGACCCAAATTCTATTAGTATAAAAGCCACTGGTACCAATAGCCCTGTCCATGGTCAAACCATGCTTCAGGTCCTAGTTGCCACTTCTGCCTATCAGTTATTTTGCACCAAACCATAGGCATACATTTATTTGTATCTCTCATTCTGCCTTTGTGAGCCACCTACACTGCCCTTACTCCATGCATTCAAAACTAGCCTCCCAGAGCTGGCGGGCAAAGCTCTATGACTCTATTTCATTTTCAATCAAAGCTTTTCTTTGAATACTGTTTTATTTGAATAAATTGTTCATCTTAAATTAAGCTTAACAACCTCTGGTCAGGACAATTTTTCCAGCTTTACATAGGTAACTTTTATTAAGATATTCATGGAAGTTTTTTTCAACCATCTTATTATTATGTAGGTCAGACAATATAGAAGTTCTAAGATAGAATTGAAATGTATCCATAAGATAAAATTTTAAAACATATTTTACCATGAAGAGGACCCTCCCTGGTGGTGCAACCTGTTAAACAGCACTATGACACTCTCAACTGCAGCATGAGTTGGATCCCAGCCAGGGAGGGAACCCATGCCTGCTGCTCCCCTCAGCAGTGTACTTCAATAGATCTGTGGGTTCTGTTCCTCATGCTGTCTCTGGTGAACCCTCTTACCATCCACACCTCTGCCCTATACCCCAGTTCTTTGATGCATAAATAAATAAATCTTTAAAAAATAAAATTAAGAAAGAAAATAAAATTGCTATTTGGAGGGCAACCAGTTACCAATACATATAATCCTTTAATTATCTGAGGGATTTGAGAACCAGGACCCACAGGTTGAATGTGATGGCAGTCTGTTTTAGGAGATTGAATGTTATAGTACAGCCAAGCTCAATCATTTACCTATTGTCTATGACTGTTTTCACTTTACAATGATAGCAAAGTAATCTCAACATAGATCTAAATATTTACTATCTATTTCTCTACAGAAAAACTTTGACAAACCTAGAGCAAACTTTGTCACTCTTAGAGCAAATTGTTGTAACTCAGTTGAGACTAAGTTAGTACATAGATTTTTCTAGAGTTGTGATGAAGAACATCACTGCCCACTTCAATTTTATGTTGCCATTGGTACATTTACTCTATAACAAATAGCAGAATAGGATATTTCAATAACTATGCTTATAAACAATACAGAAATATACAGGAAGTAGCTCTGCCATTTATTTATCAGTTGACAAGCATCATGCTAAATATATATACATGCTTATAAATATTTATAATGTATTTAATTTTTTTCCATCGCAGTAAGAACTAGTATATAATTTCCATTTTCCAAATATTCTAAGTAGTGTGCTTAATTTAAACCCAGGCATCAATGTATCTAAGTCATGAAAGTAAATGGTGAAAGCAGACTTTTCTGATCTACAAGTTCATGGAAGTCTGTTAGGGGTACTGTATCACCGTTAAATGACAAGAAGTATATAGGAGAAAAACAGTAAAGAGGAAAGGAGTAGGGTTTTATGAAGGCAATCTCTAAATTTTCTGATAATTTCCTGTATTTTTATCTTTAGGGTTCAGTGAATAGTTGTCCTCAATGAGGGTGGGTTGCTAGAATTCATAGCAATATCATTAACAATAATAAAATATCAATAATTTGTAAAACATATTCTACATGCTATGTATGATAAACACAGTCGCTTGTGGACTAAAAATAGGCAAATATTAATTTCATTTTTAAATAAAGAAACAAAAGACAGGTCTTCCTTGGTGGTGCAAAGGATTAGGATGCAGACTGCAAGCGAGCAGCAAGCACTTTAGTGCAAGTTCAATCCCCCACCCTGGAGGTGACCCACATGGCGTGGCACAGCTCTCCTGACCCGCCCGCTGCCCCCCTCAGCAGTGTACTTCGCCAGTCTGCCTGTTCTTCTCCCCACTCTGTCTCTGGTGAAGCCTCTCACCAACCCTGCACCTCTTGGCTTGTATCCCAGTTCTTATGCATAAATAAATCAATTAAAAAAAAAGAAAGACAAAGGTAAGTGGAATGCAGCAGATTAAGTTTTCCAAATGAGGCATTCTCATTCCACAACTTATGATCTTCACCACTTCACTGAATTACTTAGCCTTATTTAGTCTTTTTGGTACAATCCAATAGTTTGCAAAGCAATGGAGAACCAGGTTTAACATTCCAAGTCCAGAATTTAAATTCTCCAAAGGTGAGGACATAATGGGGCCGGAGCATCAGTATCTGAAATAGCCTTCATTTGGCAAAATGGTGATGAGAGATTTCTTCAGGTGCATCAGAATGATTACCATCAGCTGTAACAATCACTCAATATATTCAAAGAATTAGGGATTCACAGGTTAAAGGTGGTGGTCAATCAGAGAGGCTTGGATAGCTCTCCATTAGTCTTTGGGTTGAAATCTCACTTTACAAGTCAAGAAATAATACTTTTAAAGTTTCAAATCCCAATCCTAAATCAAAGTTGGTCTAATTCAACAATGTTTGCTCTTTTTTCCACATTATGTTAATTCACGGAAGTGCAAATTAATTTAATTTCCTGAGACCTAAGTATTAGAAAGTATAGAACTATATTACTTAAGGTATTTCTGCCTTAAGATCTTCTGTGCTATGTGAGTCAGCTCCATGGCAAATACATGCAAAGGCAATTAATTCTCTAAGATCAGCTGGAAAAGAGAGCAACTATAAATTGACATGAGGTTTGTCTTTAGAGTAGTGGAAACATTCCAAAATTATATTTAGTAATATTTATATTGCTCTGTAAGTATGCTAATGTTCAATGAATTATACACTAAACATAGGCGAATTTTAATGCTTTCAATTACATCTCAGTTTGCATCTTATAACGCCACTTATTTCAAATCGGATTAGGATGGGTACTTGCAAAAAAAAATTTATTTACTGACATCTATTAGCCTGTGTTATTAATCTAACTATCCATTTTCTAAATAATAAAACTACTGCTCTACTATCAATCATCCATTCGATGGTTATAGAGTTTAATTATATATTACAGGTTATAATTGTAAGGCTCAAGATGTTTGATGACTTAGAAAGAAATTACAACATAAGTTATAGAAACAAAACCAAACTTGTCACATAGCTTTAACCACTTGCTACAACATTTTATTTAAGGGTTTTAGAAATTTTAGATTCTAGAAAAATTTAAATAATATTTAAATATAACACTAGCCAAGCACTTCAACTATAAAGGTGTTTGTAACATACTTAGATGCAAACATTACTAATTATGTATGTAAGTAGTTGTTGAAAGGGAAAATATACATCTTTCCAACTCCATTCAAAGGAACCTTAGTAGTCCAATCACATTTTTAAATCACATCATGAAAAATATTAAATCAAAACAAATTAAATTCTTCATTAAAATAGTTTTTAATTGTTTTTATTGTATAAAAATGACAAAACCGCTGAGAAGTAATTTGTAATAAATATTCTATAGCACTAAGTTTGTTTTTCCATATTCAAATGCTCAAATGTTATAGTAAAAAAAGGTCCACTATAATCACAGAGTATAATTTTCTCATTTTGCTGGTAAGAAGGCAGTTCACTAAAGACTGCTTTGTATTTCTTCCCTGATAAATAAAATTCATGTTTCTTCTTTTAAGTTAGTAATATGCTAGCATATTAATGAGTCTGTGTTAGAGAAACTTGGGATTTTGAAAGCCCACGTATAACAGAATAAACAATGAAGTTCCATTTCCCAGAATGTCATGGTCCCAGTCCCAGAAATTTATGAATATGTTGTTTTACATGGTATAAGAACTTTGCAGATGTGACCTAATCAAGGAAGAGTAGCCTGAATTATCCAGCTGAGCTGAATGTACTGACAAATCTTTTTATCAAAGAAAAGCATGAGAGCCAATTATAGATTTAAGGACTGAAGCAGAGGTCAGAAAGGAGAGATGATGATGAACTGTTGACTTTAAAGATGGAGGAGGGAACCATGAACTAAGGATGTAGGAGGCATTTAGAAGCAGGAGAGGTAAAAAAAAAAAAAAAATCAATAAATTTTTGGTCTAGAGCATCCAGAAGGAAGGTAGACCTGCTAAGGCCTTGATTTAGTACATGGAAATGGATTTATTTCATACTCTGTCAAGATAGTAAGATAAAAACTGTTTTTTTTTTTTAAGCCCTTTAGTTTGTGGTAATATGTTAAAATAACCATCAGAATACAATATAGTGTTGAAGAAGTAAGAATCAATGTCTGAGGCTGGGGGCATTTTGGATGTGCTTGCTTCTCTACCTGTGCATGCAATCTTGGAAACTAGAGCTCTAAAAATAGTGCATATAAATCATTGTTTAATGAATTATCGCAAATCATAATTTGTAGGAACTTTTTTTTAAGTCAATTGTCTTAGCAGCTCCGTGACTACAAGCAAGTGAACTATTGCTTCTGGGTGATAGACTTGTCAACCAGATGGTGGCATATGCTTCTTAAGAAAAATACTAAACCTTCTCTGACCTTGTCTCCATTATTATACCAAGGTCTTTGCCTCTGGATGGTACCTGAACTCCATTTTCTATTTTTTGAAATATATTTACTTATGCATACAAGAACTGGGCTACAGGTCAGAGGTGCAGGGGGTGAGAAGATTCACCAGCGACAGAGTGGGGAGCAGAACAGGCAAACTGACTGAAACATACTGCTGAGCAGCAGGGGGAAGCAGGAGAGGTCTGCCGCGCTATGTGAGTCAGTGCCATGGCCGCCTGGGGATCAAACTCATGTGAGTCAGCTCCCTGGTGGGCTGGGAATCAAACTCATGCATCATTGGCTGCCAATAGCTTCATAATGCTTCGATAAGCCCTTGCACCACCAGGGAGGCCCAATGACATTTTAGAATAGAGAAGAAAGGTTTAATTATCCCCTGGACACGGGTTCATAATGATACCGTTGCCCTGTCCCTCCTTGGCATCGCTGCCTGGGAGCCATCACTTTACCTCTAAATAAACTGTTTCTTTATTCTCTAAATAAAACTTTCTTCTTTTGTTTATCTGAGGGCTTGCCTGCGAATTACCTTTTGTGGCTCCTGGGGCAAGAAGCTATGGTGATTTAGGGCTTGAATTCCTAGGCTTTCACCACTAGACCTGGTGAAAACAGGGGCAGCGGCTGTAATCATAGTCAGAGCTCCCTGGGCTTCTCCAGGAGTAACCCCTGCCCCACCCCCAGCCACTTGAACCCAGCAGGAGCATGGAATGTTCCAAACACCAACACAATAACTATGGACAAAAGCTGATGGGAAAGGTAGGCTAGGTAATGTGGGAAAACTCATTTGGCCTCAGGAGCCCAGAAGACACCCCCAAAAGGCCAGTCAATCTGCAAGAGTCACAACACAGAGACGCACAAGAGCCAGACCCCAGTCCTGGCCAACTGTACCCACCTATTGATCACGACCTTAGTGAATACCCACTCTGGACCACTCTCCGATCAGAGGGGCTTTCCAGTCCTTCTTATCTATCAACACCTGTCCTTCCTCTCGTCTATCAATAAATCTCTTGCTTTTTTGTAACTCTGGTCCCAATATTTAACTCCTTCCTCACCAAAGACAAGAACCGAAAAAGAGACAACTTGGGGTCCTCAGATTCCAGGCTGATTCCACCAAAAGCCCAATTCACTATTTACCCAAAGGCAAGAGGCCTGTGCTTGGGCTCACGGATGCAACAAATAATGGGGTTTACTAGCAAACAGGAGCTTGGGGGAAAGGAACGAATTCGTAGGACACAAGAAGAGGCTGTCTTACCCAGATCCGTGTATGCATATCCAGTGCTCAAAACAAAGGCCCCTCATTCAAGATGGCGTCATTCCTGTATCCAGAGCTTGGAGCAGCGCTTGTGATGGAACAAGATTCAACTCTTGGCGGCGCTGCTGAGGTGGCCGCACTGCAATCAGCAACACCTATTCCAAGGCCTGACGGCCACTGCCAGACACTGGAGCAGTCAGTGCTAGAGGAAGTAGCCCCAGAGCGTGAGCCCAGGGTCAGGCAGGTGGCCAGGTCTCCAAAGGTGGCCCACACAGGTCTGCACAGCTGGAGCCCGAGTGACACACCCTCACTAAAGCCCTTTGAGAGTCCTGCCCAGGCCCCTGGGCAAAGTTAATAGTGTCTGCGCACAGGTGGGGCTCAAAGCGCAGGTCTAGGCAGAAGCCCAGGGTCAGGCTGCGGTTTGAAGTAGAGATCAGGTGTGAAGTTCCAGGAGGTCCAGGATCTTCTCCGAGGCTCGGATAATCTCCCTAAGAGTCAGTCTGTGAAGGTCTTTCCAGGAGATGGTTTGAAGGGGCATTCGAGGGACTACTGAATTCACGAGTTCATTTTAATTTTGTTCCTTTAATTTTTTTTTTCCTAATTCTAAATCTACACAAAGTGGGTATGCCTGTGGTTAAAAGCATTTTTATAATGCAGATTTCAGGACCAATGTTTTTAATATATTTTATTGAAATAAAGTCACTTCGCTTTATTCTTACCAGTTTGTTCTCAGTTATGTTTTCACAGGATTCAAAACTAGGAAATTCTTGCTTAGATCAGAGAAAGGAAAGGGAATGAAAAAGATAGTTTAACCTATGAATGAAAATTTTAAGATAGAGCATTATTTGGCAAATTTTAATCACTTATTTTTTGATTGTTGGCTTATGAATCTTACCTCTGTCTTTCCTATAGTTATTTTTATGTACAATCTATACCTAACTACAGTCAAATTATAGATTGCTTACAGTTAACCATAGACTTTGTAAAGGAAGAGTTGTGTATTCTAGTCTTCCCATAACTTTCACATGAAAAATATTGACCTTGTGGTTTTCTTCCCCTCTGAAAATGAACAAATTATATATTTTGGTGAAATTTTTAGTTATTTACTTTTAATGATATATGCTCCATAGTTCCTCCCTAAACAATTGCCATGTTTAGATATAATGTGTGATTATATTTTTCTATTTTTCCTCATATAGTGCATAAGCACAACTATTTATTTAGTGATCTGTATTTTTTAATGATTTTTTAAAGTTTTTTTTTTTTAGTTCAATATATTTTTAGTTTTAACAAAAGACAAATCAAGCCCAAAGGGAATTTATAGGATGTATGTTTTAGTCTTCTATGGTTTTCCATTGCAGTTGGCACAACATTCTGGAGTTGTTGTAAACTAGAATTAGGAGCCTTCACAAAACCTCTCCCCCAGTCTGTCTTTCTGCATATGTATGTTATTCTGTGTCTCTCTCGCACTCACATATTTCTCATCTCACTTTCTATTCCAGCACCCACTGAGTCTTTCCTTTCTTTCGAAAGAGACATTTGGCCATCTCTGTAGTGGAACATGGCTTAGCTTTTGTTTCTCTGAGTGCTCTTTTGCACAGGACCAGGAAATCACTGTGAAAAAGTTGTTTGGGATAGACCAGACCAACTCCAACATGGGCTAGGGCTAGAAATTCAATCTTATTGAACTTTTAACTTAAAACAATAACATTTTTTTTTGATCGCTAAGAGCCAGTTTCCAGCTAACATGTCTTTCTCCAAGAACTGTGTAAAAACAATCCTTTTGTTTTTTTTGTTTTTTTTTTTTTTAAAGATTTATTTATTCGTGCATACAGAACTGGGGTACAGGCCAGAGATGTGGAGGGTGAGAGGATTCACCAGGGACAGAGTGGGGAGCAGAACAGGCAGATCGACGAAGTACACTGCTGAGGGGAGCAGCGGGTGGGTCAGGAGAGGTCTGCCACACCATGTGGTCACCTCCGGGGCAGGCAGGAATCGAACTCATGCGGAAGTGGCTTTAGATTCTCAGTGCTGTGCTTTAACCCGCTGCGCCACCAGAGGGCCCCTGTTTTCTTTTTTTTTTTTTTTAATTACTTATTTATGCATACATAAGCTGGGATATAGGCCAAGGTGTGGAAGAGTGAGAGGATTCACCAGAGACAGAGTAGGGAGCTGAACAGACAGATCTACTGAAATACACTACTGTAGGGAGCAGCAGTTAAGACAAGAGAGGTCTGCTGCACCATGTTGGCCAGCTCCCTGGCCAGGAATAGAACTCATGCTGTTACAGGGCAAGGAGAGGGACACAACTGAACCCCCAAATCTGTCTGCTCTAAATAGGTTCTGCCATCCGCTGCATAGAAACGGGTCAGATATGGCCAGACAAGTCTGGGAGGAAAAGAGCAAAATGAAAATCAATATAAACACTGCCATAGTCAACCTCCCCACGGGTCTCTTACCCACATCTCTTTCAACCTGTCCAGGGCCAAGAAATAAACACTTTCTGTAACAGGTACAGGTTTCATGGATTCCGCCCCTATTCCAGTTGCTGGAACTCAAATCCCATCAGTACCAAGAAGAAGCACGCCGGCACGTGAGGGCGGAGCTGAGCAGCCAGGTTGGGATAAAACCGGACATGTGGGCACTGGGTTGGGACCTGGTGATTCACAGCTGATCATTTTGGCGCTCAATCAGTTTTCAGCATGCCGGTGGAGTCTAAGTCAGCAGAACTGGTAGGACATCCTAGTTAACCTGTGTTTCTCTCCCTCTTTCCCTGGGTTATTCCTTTACCTTTCTCCTTATAAATAAATCCATTATTTAACTTTTAAGTGTGTCCATAATATGATTGAATCGTAAGTGCACGGGTTAAGACCCACAGACAGGCAACCCAATTCACATTGGGGTGCCCTGTAACATTGCTTCAGATGTCTCCCTTTACTTCCTGTGGCTTCCTCAGGTTTCCTTCTGGCTCTCCATCTGCTTCCTTCCTCCTGAATTCCTTCTCTCCTTTCCTTTTCTCTGCTCAGCTCCACCCTCCTTCTGGGTGGGACAGGGAACCTGGAACTTCCCCTTTTCCTGGGGGCCACCCTGTCACAATGCTGCAGTGGCTGGTAATAGCTTTGTCACCAGGGAGGCCCAATCCTTTTTCTTCTATCCATGGTAACACAAGTTAGCCACAGAACTGTAAGGAATGTAATTTACAACCATTCCTAGTTCTCAGTCAGTTCTACACTTGTTGCCCACATTTTTGTTTTTGAAACAACAATAACAAAAACAAAGACCCCAGCAGTACAAAGCCTGAGTTTGTACTTCCTGATTTGCCAATTGAACATCTCCAAATAAGCATTATTTTTTTTAAATCTCGTCTAGCTCTAGGTTGACACCAAACAAATAATCTTACTAATTCTGCATTCCCAAATAGCAGAATCTCTTGTTCCATTGCAAGTCAGTATTTCCAACAAGATGGATCCAGAAAAGCGCTAAACTCATTTAGTAACACATAGTTGAGCTAATGATACCATATGTTATATAAATGTGTGTTTTTCAATCAGGTTATTTCAAATACTGCACATTAATAATGAAACTTGTGTAATACTGAAGTCATTTTCAGAGTTGTTTTATTCAGAGAGTTGGTCCTTGGGTTCATTCTGGGAAAAGCTTCACCAGAGCTTCCCAATTGTTAAGGGGAAGGATGTCCTAAAAGAACTTTGCAAAGTCTTGTGGACTCCACCCCTACTCCAGCTTTCTGTATTCCACCCCTTACTTCAGTGATTGAAAAACTACAACTCCCAGCAGTACCAAGGAGAGAACTGCAAGGACCTAAGGGCGGAGCTAAGCAGGCATTCTGGGACTTTGGGGGATAAATAGTGAGTGGATTTTCCAACTTTCACCCTGGAGAGCTAGCGGTTCTCTCTGGAGCAAATGCTCTCAGACCATGTGACTGGGGCTAGCAGCGTTAGTTTGGGACTAGAGCTCCAAGTTAGCTGCACTGGTAAAGTATTCCAGCTACTTTGTATCCCTCTCTCTTTTCCTGGGTTGTTTCCTTTTCCTTTCCCCTTTTTGTGAATAAACCCATTATTGACCCTTTTGTGTGTGCCTGCAGTATAACTGACTTTTGAGCACGCCGATGAGGCCCCACAGACAGCCAGCTCAAGTCCACTCTGGGCTACCCTGTAACACTTTCAGTAGCTCCAGCAAGTTTCCCACGCAGGTTTCTCCACAATACCTGATGTTAGTTATATCTAAAAGGGCTTCATTATAAAAGGGAGAGAAGAATAAAGGACACTTGCTAGACACAAAAGGACAGAAAGAGCTGCCCCTAAAGGGACAAGTTTGCTAAAGAGAGGTCTGCATGGCCCCAGGCAGGCAGCCATTAGGAGAGCTGCCACTGCTGAGGAAGGTCAGTAAAGATAAGCACCAGAATAATACAGGTCATGGGCAGGGAGGCAGGCTGCTACCCTGCAGAGGGAAAAAGTTGGCAAAAGAAGCATCTTCATAGTCACAGCTGGGCAAAAGGACAGCAGTGTAGTGCCAGTGCAGAAACTGCGGTGATACAATCTTCTCTTTGGGAGGAGCTCATTTCTTTGTGGAGTGGCCTGTTTGCTATTGATTTTGAATAACAATATAGAATTTGAAAAGGACTGAAGAATCTACAATGGCCCTCCATCTCCATATCTTTACCTCAGGTCTGTGCCCTAAAACACTAAAAAAAGTCAGACCCTTAGTTTGGGTCTGTGCCTTTGTACCTATAGATTTTTCAGTTCCTGTAGCTGTTTCAATGACTATGTTAATCACTTCTACCCTACCTCCAGCTCAGCATTTTTGAGGCAGGTTTCTGGTCTTGTAGTGCCTCCTTTCCAACTTTTCTATCCTTATGCTCCATCACTACCAAAACATAAGAAAAAATGTAGTTATGATACAGGGCAGGGAGGGAGGGGAACCACTGAAACTCCAAACTTGCCTGCTCTAAATAAGTTCTGCCATCCACTACATCAAAAGAAGACATAAGAACTTTAATGGAAATGAACTTTATACAATGAGTATGCAATACGGAAAAGACAAAGAATATAATTCTAAATCAAACACCTGAAGTTACCCATCCCCTCGTGGGTAAAAGTCCACTCAAAAGGGATTGTCCCAAAGCAAGGCCAGAAAGCCTACCAGAAGACTAAAGCACCTTCTGGCCCATAATAAAGGATCAGAAATAGCCAGACGAGTCTGGGAGGAAAAAAGCAAAATCAAAATCAAGATAAATGCTGCCAGTATCTCTCACCCATATCTGTTTCAACCAGTCCAGGACCAAGAAGCAAGCATGGTTTCTTCACATGTCTTTCTGTACCATGTGGCTTCCTCATGTCTCCCTCTGGCTCTCCATCCAGCTTCCTTCTTCCTCCAGATCCTTCTCTTCTCTGCTCAGCTCCACCCTCCTTCTGGGTAGGGCAGAGAACATGGAACTTCCCCTTTTCCTGGCGACCACCCTGGAAAGCAGAACTGTATTCCACATAGTATCCGGGTAGATAAATATCAAAAAACATATTTACAATTGAAGCTTTAAAAAAGATATATTTATCATTATACCTTATAATATTAAAGTTATTTAATAAGCTGTATTGGACTTTAATTGATTCCATTTTAATAACTAAGATTGGAACAATAACTAATTTTAACCTCATTGAGATTGCTAAGCAAATGATTGTATATCACCCCATAACAGTTAATGATAATATTTACTAAAAATATCTTTTAAAGGAAAAATACCGGATGGTTTCACTCATTGCAGGAGTATAAAGGATCAGGGGAGAAAATAATAATAATAATGAACAACTACATACCAGCGATATTTTAAGGGGGGCAAGTAGGGAATAGGATAAAAAATGGGACAGGGAGGAAGTACACTGGACTATGTGATGGCACACAGGTGATCTGGTGATGGGAAGCCCATGGGGATTACAACTGAGATGGAAAAAGATGCAAGATTATGTAAAAATAAACTATTACATTATTTTAAAAACTATGTATCTTTTCTTTCAAGATCTGAGTGAAGGATGTGTCCATTGCTTACTACAACTTATTTACTGACCCACACATAATTACATTTGATGGCAGGTAACTTCCCAAAATTTTTTTCATTTAATTGTCTTTTTTCTTTTAGATTTTATTGCTGTTTTATTTTAAACATCAAACTATTTTTATTATTTCTTTGTTCTAGTTACTTAAAGATAAGACAGGAAAGCATATATGGATATCATTGACTTGTTTCAAAATACTGTTTAATTTATGTATAATGTTTCTTTTAAAAATCTAATCCTAAGAAAAAATACAGACTAATCCTAACTAAAAAATACAGTTGTGAGTTTCATTTTTTTTAAAGACTTATTTATTTATGTATACAGAACTGGGGTACAGGCCAGAGGTGCAGGGGTGGTGAAAGGCTTCACCAGACACAGAGTGGGAAGCAGAACAGGCAGATGGACATAATACACTGCTGAGGGGAGCAGCGGGAGAGACAGGAGAGGTCTGCTGTACCATGTAGATCACCTCCGGGGCAGGGTTCCAACTTGCAGTGCTGCGTCTTAACCTGTGACACCACCAGGGAGGGCCCTGAGTCTCCATTTCTAAAAAATAAATTACTAATATTCCAAATTTTCACTTTCATTTGACCATTTGCTTATTAAAATTATTTTCTTTAAAGAGATAATTATTGTATTGCTTTTCTACATGATAGTGAAATGCTCTTCGAGGCTCAGTCAACATGAGTAAACTTACAAATTAGAATCATTAAAAGAACAAGTCACTTCTAATTTATTGGAAGGATATTGAAGGGATTAACTATTGGAATACCTGGATATTTGCTACTGGAATTTAAAGTAAAATAGGCAAGATGACCAAAAAGTAATCTGACCTATCTTGCTATTAATATCTGCAGAGAATACATTAACTTCATTTCTTCATTAACTTCGTTTGTTGTGTCAAAACTTTCTTTACGATATAAAGTAGTTTATACTTTCAAAAATTGTGACACAGGGCCCTCCCTGGTGGCGCAGCGGGTTAAAGCACTGCACTAAGAAGTTTAAGCCACTTCCGCATGAGTTCCATCCCTGCCTGTCCCGGAGGTGACCACATGGTGCGGCAGACCTCTCCTGGTCCGCCTGCTGCTCCCCTTAGCAGTGCACTTCGTCGATCTGCCTGTTCTGCTCCCCACTCTGTCCCTGGTGAATCTTCTCACCCTCCGCATCTCTGGCCTGTACCCCAGTTCTGTGTGAATAAATAAATCTTAAAAAAAAAAAATTGTGATACGATTATTGTCAATACAGTTATTCCAAATGAAAGAATGCTGTAGAACCTCTCTAATAGCAAATGATATGCCGAAGATTTAGAAAAATATTAAGTAGTTGTAAGAACTTATTCTACAATTAAGAATTCTTTATGGTTACAATGAAAGTTTCAGAAGTTTTAGTGGGAAAATCCTCTAGAAAGAGGGATGGTGGTTAACAAAGCAGACAAACCTCCCATCCTACCCCATGGAGCTTACTTTTAATAATGAAAGAGTTATATACACAATAAAATACATATGTGTGCATATATGTATATTTATGTATATATATATATAATATATATGTATATATATATTATATAGTATATATGTGTGTGTATGTGTGTCTAAAGAAGAAATGAGCTAAAGGAAATTAAAGCAGGAGTGGAAGCTGTGTGTGTGTGTATGTATGCATATATATGCATATGGGTGTGTGTGCATAGCTGTGGAGTTATACAATGTATCTGCCTTTAAATTATTCTAGGAGAGCCCTCCCTGGTGGTGCAAGGAGTTAAGGCACTACAAGGCTATCCGCTGCCACTGCAGCACCATTAAATCCCTGGCCATGGAGGTGACCCACATTGCACAAGAGACCTTTCCTGTCCCGCCAGCTGCTCTGCTCAGCAGTGTGTTTCCGTTAATCTGCCTGTTTTCTTCCCCACTATATCTCTGTTGAATCCTGTCACCCCCTTAACTCTGGCCTGTACCCCAGTTCATGTATGCATAAATAAATAAATCTTCGAAAAAAATTAAATAAATAATTTTAGCAAAGACCTTTGCACAACATGTCTCAATAAGATCAATATAGAGATCAGATTTTGAGTTAGCAAAATGCAAAGGTCCATTTTGACATACATCATTATAAGGAAAGTTGTAGTCTAAAGAAATTTAGTAAATCTTTTTATATTAAGGGAATAAATGGGTTTATATCTTAATGTAATTTTCCCCATAATGCCTTTTTTTTTTAAAAGATTTATTTATGTATGTATACAAGTACATGTTAGAGGTGCAGCAGGTGGGAGGATTCACCAGAGACAGAGTGGGGAACAGAATAGGCAGTTCACCTCCAGGAGTATGGAATTAGTGGTGCAGTGGCTGACAATGGCTTCATAGTGCTGCATTCTATCCCTTGCACCCCAGGAGGCTGAGGGAGGTTGCTTAATGCTCATTGCGTAATGTTTCAATATCATTGTTTTTTCACTTCGGATTTGGTTTTCTTCTGGAGCATTTATGTGTGCTGATCTCAGAGAATGGGGTATGTGTTTAACAATCAGAGCCCCTACTTTCGATTGCAGAAACTTTGGGACTTTGTGGCACTTTTGATGAAAACCCAGAAAATGATTTCCATGATAAAATGGGATCAAAACTGATGAAACCTTTAATAGCTGTATTGCCTTTATAAATGAATGGAGGTAAGAAAATCATTTTTATTCATGTTTATATTAACATTAGTGTTCAAATTGGTGGTGGTTTTATTTTAGTTTTTTGGCTTTGTTTTGCCACACATTACTGGGATGAACGTTCTTGTCTAAATGACTGTCCTGTTTTCCTTCCGGAAGGATTTTACCAGGAAAAAGTGTGTTTGACTAATGCCTGTTTCTCTGCCATCACCTGTAAAGCTCTCTTATTATAGCTGCTCACTTGACAGGGCTTCATTGTATCCATCTTTAAATCATCTAAACAGTGTTTCAGAAGTCATTTCAAGTTGCAAAGATCTGAGACATGTCAAATTCATTTCCTTAATACCAGAACAAGATGTCACCTCTGAATATATTTATTCAGGTGCTCTTGTTAGAGAGATAAACAAATATATCTCTCAAGAAATAAATAATATGAAAAATGTTCCTCAAGAAAATAAGCATATGAAGCAAACTGAACTGGACTTATATTTGCAAAAACATCCTGGGAATGAAAATCAAGATGCACCATAAAACTTGGATGGTGGGAGACAAATGACAGACAGCCACAGTCAAAAGAAGAGTTGGGATCAACAAAATAGAAGAAAAAGGCGAAAATTTTATGTGCTTCTTTCCACTGTTTGCTTTCCCAAGTCTCAGCAAAAGTGACCTAGAAGAGTTGATTATTTCTTCCCTGAAGATCATATCCAGGCTGTCCACATAACTCACACTCTCTGGCCTCACCAAGCACAGCACCTGGGTTCTGGGTCAGCAGACTATCCAACTCCAGCTTTGGAAGGCTCTGTCTCATTTTTCTTGGCAACAGACTAGACAGTGTTATAGATATGTGTGTTAAGGGTGTCCTTTTAAATGATGATCTTAGCTGGGCAGAAGCAGGCTTAGCACTTTTAGAAAGTGAATGTGAAAAGAGGATTTTGAAAGAGGGAATATACAACACAGAAGAATATGGCAAGTCTATTGAAGACATTGTCTCAGAACTAAAATGTCTGATTTACGTAGTGTCATTGGGGAGTGTATGGAATGGGGCTGCTTGTGTTCTCCAGGCCTAGTTCCTGTGACTGCAGTAATTCACATGGTAAGCTAATATCCTCCAACTTCGATGCTGTCGATGTTATTTGAGAGTGAAATGTTTTCCTTCTGTCTTACCTTTTTTCTTACCTGACTAGATGAGGTTAGTCAGATTATATAAGGGGAACAAGCAAGTTATATCAATAATGTCCCAAAAGTGTTTCATCTTTTTTAGTTAAAACTGAAAATCTTATAACAGCCCAGAAGATGCATGTGATCTGGTACATTCAGGAACTTTGTCCTATCTATATTGTATGCTGTCTGTGCTGTTCCTTCATAACACTTGGTTCTCTTGAACTCAGAGCTTTTGCACACAGCTAGCTGGTCTCTCTGCTTGAAAAAAATGAATGTTTGACTAGAAATTAGTTTTCGTATTTGTAAGCACTATGTAATTTATAATGCTTTGTCAATTACTTTAATTTGCTTAAAGTGTTTTCTAACCCATCTACATTGCACGAACTAGTTTGCTTTGCTTCACATCCTTATCAATTTTTGGACAATATAAGATTTCTCCCCTCAGATGTGGTCTCTGTAGCTCACATACCACCAAAGCATTCATACTCCACCATAGTCCATTGTGCTCTCCACCCCTCCTCCCTTTTCACACCATTTACATTCTCCTTTCCTGCCCTTCTCAGAAAATTCAAATCTATGGTGAACTTTCAAAACTTGATTTTAAAACTTGTCTTTGATCCTTTGTTTGTTTTTCCCATATTCCACATAAAAGTGAAACCATCCAATATTTATCTTTCTCCTTGTGACTTATTTCACTATCTTCCAACTCCATCATGTTGCCACAAATGGCATGAGTTTATCTCTTGATTGCTGAGTATTGTTCCATTGTGAATATGTATCACATTTTCATGATTCACTCATCTGTTTGTCTTAATATATATGAAAGAAATTTTTAAAAGCCCACTTTATTTTATTACCCACTAATCCAATAGCTCATGAATTTTCTCCTACCACTACCATGCTGATTCAAAATAAAATATTTTTTCTGACATGGTCCCATGAACTTTATATCTCTTAATATAGTTAATATATTCTTTCTTCCTAGTCTTGAAGAATACTTTTTATTTATTTTGTCATGTGTTTATTTTTTGTACTCCCATGTTAAAATGTGAGTTACATGAAATCAGGATCTTTTGTCTAATTTATTAATATTCCCCCAGTACCTAGAAAAACACCAGAAAAAATTAGAAGTTGCTCAGTAAACATTTGAATGTATGACATTTGTTGAATGTATGAATGAATAAGCCATCACATGTTTTTCCTTAATTTTCAATAATATTTTTAGGATTCTGAGCACACATCACCTATTCTGTGTCCTACTGACTGTTAATGAAGTTATATTAACTTAGATTGTTGTATTGATACAAAAGACTGCAGTTTGCTTTTACAAACTGCATTGATCTATTTGACAATCAGAACTTGTTGATAGAGATAATGTACGATCTTACCAAGATCGGGACAAGAGCTAGAATAATATGAAGGTCAATTAACTCTGACTCCTAGAAGAAATATTTTTCTCTTTTGTTTGAGTACACCTCTGATAATAGTAACATGTAAAATAGAATAATACATTAAAATGTCAGCATTACTACAACAGCATGCATAAATTTTGATAACTACCACTTAAATTAACAGGTTTTAAAATTTTAATATATTGCATTGCTAACTACATTATTTTGTTACAAAAGTCTTTATTACCTATTTTTATAACATAAAAACTCTTGTAGTAGTTTGTTAATACTTATTCTTAATTATTAATTATGAAACATTAATTTAACTAGTACATTTAGGCATTGGTAGTATCTATAATGCTTTTTAAATTGGTTTTATGGTAGGTAACATTTCTTTCTATACCAGATTACTCTTATCATTTAATATTTTAAATAATGTACTGGGTAATATTTAGGATAGACTTTGAAATATTGCCTTACATGTGCTTTTAATTTGCATCTTAAGAATTTTTTTTTAATTAAAGTAAATATGTTATCACTTCTCCAAAGACAAGCTTCCTGAAATTATAGAACTTGAGAATGCTGGATTTTGTAATATTCGAAAACATAATTATATGATGGTGAGAATTTTTGGACAAGGCTTCAAAAAATTACCTTCAAATAAATGTGAAGTTACTAACCTGCAGGTATGTTAATTATAGTGTTGAAAAACAAATTTATGAGCTATTCAGATTAATTTATCTTGGTTTCATTTGGTATATCACCTATTGACATAATCCTAAATTTGCCAAATTCACAGAAAACTGAATGGAAATGATTAAGGTGATTAACCTGAAAGCTTTTCTATTAGTTACTCAATGCCCTTTGTTTATAAAGTATCATTTTTTTGAGGTATGGCTTACTATTTTAGTCATATAAGAAATTAGAATGTTATCAATCTTAAAATGTAAGCTTCTGTATTTATTGAAATGTAAAACACAAAAATAGAAATATTTTTTAAGACATTCTGCATGAATTATAAGATATTCAGACATGAACAATTTCCTTTTAAAAACCAAAATGTGAAGGTTGGTTATAATTTTCCTTTATGTTTCCCTTTTTTCATATTGAAATTTTATCCCAACATACAATATTTTTTTCTTTAAAGCCTGCAAAAGAGATACATGATCACTCAGCTTTGAACATCAGTATATCAAATTATATCATATATTTGATGACTGCTCTTATGGACTTTTTTTCTGTGAAAGTGGAATTTTATTTTAGGAAGGGCTCTTTGGATTTACAAAGTTCTTAAATGGGTAAACAAAATTAAAGCTGTGAACCATATTTCATATTCTTTACTTTTTTCCTAAAATTGATAGTCTGCAGTGATTCCCTTCTTAAGAGGGTAATAACTTTCGTATCTATTCTTACGAGTCATAATGAATTTGATTATTACATAATTTTTAAGTAGGGCCTTTCTAAATGAGCCATTAAACACTTTAACCCCAATGAAATAATGGCACACAATAGAAAATGTAATATATGTAAAATGTTAGTCATTTCAATTTTATTCAAAAGAACATATATTATCTTATTCTTTGCAGAATAATTCATATTACTCTACAATTAAGTGAGTTGCCAAAAATATTTTATAGGGTTATATTTTCTCAGAAAGTACATTTTAGGCCCTCCGTGGTGGCGCAGCGGGTTAAAGCACAGCACTGAGAAGCTAAAGCCACTTCCCAATGAGTTCGATTCCCGTTTGCCCCGGAGGTGACCACATGGCGTGGCAGACCTCTCCTGACCCGCCCGCTGCTCCCCTCAGCAGTGTACTTC